>NW_012267360.1:2466410-2532277 GCF_000151885.1 Dipodomys ordii
ATCACAGGCCTTGTGGACTAATAAGCATGATTATTTGCTTTCTGAGTAATATGGAAAACAATCACCTGTGCCAGTTGAATCTAACTAAAATAATTGGTTCCCAAGCTTTAGTGCACATTGTAATTACCAAAGAACTTACAAAAATCTTGACACTTGGCTTCTACTTGCAGAATTTATAATATAATTGACATTATATTAGGGATAAGCCATGGACCAAAGTTTTTGTAAAGGTCTCAAAAGATTCTAATAGCAAGCTTGATAGTCACAATCTAATGGGCAGGATTTACTTCAGAGATTCAATGCAAGACTGATTAAACAGAGAAGGGGGAAGCACTTGAATGGGGAAGATGCTATGGTCTAGGAAAGTGTAAGTTCTTAATGTTCATTAGTAACATAAATAATAATTGAAGCAAACAGGTCTATACAGGAAATAAAGACCAGTACTTAATATTGAGTGGTATTAATCATAAATATCTAGGGAAAAATACTGCTTAGGATACATAAAGACGTACAGGGAATTTTCATGCCCATGAAAGGAGACACCACAAGTAAGAAGTGAAAGATGCTGTGTTGGGGCTTTTGGGGAAACTCGAGAAAATCATAGTCTCAGGGCCTATAGGGTACTGTATTTCAAGGAAATTTCCATATGTGGCCAGTAGCCACCACCCGGAAGTACCATGTTGGGAATAAAAGGGCAATTTCTCCCACAGTAATCCACGAAAAATGCTGGCCATCACAAATAATCCAAAACCAGGGAAAGAAATTATTCCACAGCATCTGAACTAAAAACAAAGCAAGAAAGAAAAGTTTTGGAGGAGACACTAATATCTCTGATGTAATGCAATAAGGACCAATTTTAAAGCCTTTTGTTAGAAGAATTTTCATCCAAGAGGCTCTGGTTTACAAATAATATCATAGGCTTAAATAAAATTCATAAATTTTTCTTAGAACCAAAAAATTTTAAAAGCTATTCACATTTTTTGTTCTCTTTTATATTTTTTTATTGTAAAAATAGTATACAGAGGGATTATACTTACATGAGTAAGGTAATGAGTACATTTCCTATGGATCATTGTTACCTCCTCCTTTGTTTTTCCCCTACCATTTCTTCCCTCCCCACCTCCTCAACTCCCGCCCCCCAAGTTGTAAAGTTCATTTTCAATATAGTGTCTTGTACATCTCATTGTTACAATGATACAATCTGTATCCTTGTTTCAGCATGTTGTTATTTCCCTTCCCTTCCTCAACTTAGAAAAATGGATATACAAGATGTTGGCACCGACATCAAATACAGTGAAAACAGGGGTTATACCATGGGAAAAGAACATACAAAAAAACCCAAAAGTCACTTAGTACTTTTTAGATATGTTAAAAACAATAGAAAGAAAGAAAAAATAAGCTGTGTCCCTATCTTGGGGTTCATTTCGCTTAACATCATCTTATATGGTCATACATACATAGCTTTTGTCCTTTTCTGCTTGTCCTAGACATATACTAGTTATTACAAATAAGGGAAACCATGGGACCTATGTTTCTTTGGGCCTGGCTTACTTCACTTAATATATCTTTTTCCAAATCTTTCCATTTCCTAACAAATGGGGCAGTGCCATTCTTTCTGATGGAGGCATAGAATTCAATTGTGTGTGTGTGTGTGTGTGTGTGTGTGTGTGTGTGTGTGTGTATGTATTCTTGATCCATTCATCGACTGAGGGGCATCTGGGTTGTTTTCACTGCTTAGCTATGATAAATAATGCTGCCATAAACATAGTTGTGCTAGTAGCTTTAGTATGGCCTTGTTTGTGATCATTTGGGTAAATGCCCCAAAGAGAGATTTCTGGGTTATAGGGGAGCTCTATGTGGAGTCTTTTGAGGAACCTCCATACTGCTTTCAAAGTTGTTGAACAAGTTTACACTCCCACCAACAATGCAGGAGGGTTCCCTTCTGTCCACATCCCCTCCAGCATCTGTGGTTATCAGAGTTCTTGATTCCAGACATTCTCACTGGGGTGAGGTGAAATCTCAATGTTGTTTTGATTTGCATTGCTTTTATGGCTAGAGTGGTTGAGCATTTCCTCATGTGTCTATTGGCCATTCTTATTTCCTCTTCAGAGAAGTTTCTCTTTATTAATTGGACAGTTGTTTCTTTGAGGATTTGTTGTTGGGGGATTTACTTTATAGAGTTCTAAGTGTATTTTAGATATGAGACTCTTGACTGTTGCATGGCTAGTGAAGATCTTCTCCCAATTCATGGATTTTCTATTGATCTTGCTAGCTTTGTCTTTTGCCATGTAGAAACTGCAATTTCATGCAATCTTATTTGTCCAACCTTTCTTTGATTTGTTGTGTTCTTGGGTCTTTATTAATAAAATTTCAGCCAGTGCCAAGGAGCCCTGGAGTTTCTCCTATTTCCTCCTGTAATGTTTCCACAGTGTCTGCACTGTTCACATTTTTAACATGATTTTTGGAAAGGGCCGATAGCTCTTTTCTACAAGCATCAGGGAACAAAAGGCATTTCATTTATCAAATAATTTTCAATAATTTAGATGAGATGAAATGGCCTTGCACTATGAGCAGAGCAATGGCTTTCTTTTGTATTCCTACAATCTAAAAAAGTATGTCAAGTGATTCTCTTGAAAGGGAGGTATCATCATTTTAGCTGGGATTATAGGAGTTGGTGTTTTTAATGTGCTTAGTAGAACCAAGACACTATGTTGATGTAACACACTGTGAAGAACCATTCATTCTCTCCCACCTTAAGGATAAACCAAACTGGACTTCTGCATAGAAAGCAGTGAGTGTCTCCCTGGAGATAAACATCTTTTCTATGGAAGTAGTTTGCTTCCTTTGTTACTCTTGAGAGAACTGTTTTGTTTGTTTGTTTTTTGTGTTTTTTGAAGGGTTCCTGCTTTGGCAAGGTGGCATGGCCCTTGTTAATTACATCTTGGTTACATACATCCTTTTCCTGAGAACTTTAATTAAGACATCATGTTAGAAGCTCCTTGAATTTTAACTTCATCAGGTTAATTAAACCACATGCTTTTGCAGATTGTGAACTTGAGATCAGTCAACTAGAGCAGAAGGGCAGGGCCTTCTGGGTTCGGGATTTAAAAAAGGGAGCTGCATGCCGGATTTTTGGTATACCTTTCTGCAGAAGTAAATTTGGCCTTACCAAGATCCTTTTGAGTTAGTGTCTTTATTCCCATGATATCTCAAGACCCCAAGATATTTCTAATATTCCACACCCCTAAATAGTTCTTCAACAGCCTAAATTCCAAGTTTTGAAGGGTCCTATTTTAATATATATTAGGACATTTAACTTTGAGTTCCACTTTATTAAGCCAATCTGTAAGTGCCAAAAACTTGATTTAATTTTCATATATATCACTAAGTTAGTGGGTTCCTGGCTTCTATTAGATACATTTTGGCCATGGCCAAAAATTGACCAGAGTGAATTTAGGCGAACTAATAATCATAGTAGTTAAAGTGAGATTCAAGTATTCCCTTTCTCTTGTTTTTGGGTGTGCCAATCCTGCTGCTTGGACTCAGCATCTGGGTGCTGTTCCTAAGATTTTTTTGCTCAAGGCAAGTGCTCTACCTGTTAAGCCCCAGCTCTACTTTCAGCTTTTTGGTGGTTGATTTGAAATAAACATCTCATGGACTTTCCTGGGCTGGCTTCAAACAAAATCCTCAGTTGGTCAGCCCCCCAAGCAGCTAAGACTAAGATGTGAACTGGCAATCAAATCATTTTTTATAGTCAGAAACATGCATAGCTAGATAAATTTCTGTAAGATGAGAGCCATACATTACTAATGGATTATTGACAGAAGAAACAATACACACACACACACACACTCACACACACACACACATAGATGTCTAGCTGCTGGATATTTGCCATTCCAAGACATTGGATCTCATTGATCAATGGTCCCAATGGTCAAATAATAGTCCCATTATCATAATCTTTCATTTCTCATTGATCTGTGGTGCCACTATTAATGGACACTACATTTTCATAGGCATCTTGGTCTACATTGAATTTTATCTTCTGTATTGACATTTATCTATTTATGACCAATAGTTCTCCATGCTAAGACCTGAACTTTATTGTATGCATATTATCTAATAAGAAGACATTTCTTCTCCCTATTCATGACTCCCATTTCTTATCTAAATATATTATGATGCTAGATTCAGCATTGATTAGGCTCATGAAAGTTTACCAGTTGGTGCATTTTAACAGATTTTTTATTTTATTTTATTTTATTTGCTGGTCATGGGGCCTGTACTCTGGACCTGGATGCTGTCCCTCAGCTCTTCAGCTCAAGGCCAGTGCTCTACCAGTTGAACCACAGCACTGCTTTCAGCTTTTCTTTTCTGCTTATGTGGTGCTGAGGAATCAAACCCAGGGCCTCATGCATGCAAAGCAAGCACTCTATCACTGAGCCATCTTCCCAGCCCTTTAACAGATTTTAAAGGTCATCCTGAACATCTACTAATATCCAAATGTTATTTGATACCCCTTTGACTTTTTGGTGCATAAATTCTTTTATTAAAAATTGGATTTCCAATTGAGTGACAGTGTCAGCTTTCTGTTTCCTTCTTCTGTACTGAACTTCTTCCAATCTCCCTTTCTTCTGTCGTTACTGGAAATCCTTGGGGGTGGGAGTTGTCCTCCACCCAACATATATTTGTATTTATAGGTATTTTTTCTCCTGAGAATGTCTAACTAGAATCAATAGGGTTAGGGGTCTCCTCAATCACAATGGTTGAATGACCCCATTGGCTGTACAATATGATACCGGTATTTTCCTCTATTGCCCATAGACTTGAGTTTATTTGGTGATAGAGGAATGGGTAGCAGTTTAGTTAAAAAAAAAACATTTTATAAGGTCATCTGAGCTGTGTGTGGGAGTGTGAGTCTTATCATACAGAATAACATCTCTTCTTCTATGTAAAGGGACACACACATTTTATATGGTATTACATTTCCCTGAGTGCTCTATAAAATAGGGGTCAATGCCTGGTTCTGACATGACAAGAATCATGGGATGAGAAACATACTCAGAATAGAGGTTATCATGGCCTGTGCTAAAATTCAAGCACATGCTAGATCTAGGCTAAAGCTGAGAAAATTGATCTAGATCACTATAGACAAACTTCAACTTGGCTAATGCAATTTCACTGGAGGCACAGCTAATCTGAAAGACTGCCACATGGCTCAAAGATTATGCTAATTAGGGAGCAGGAACTCAAGACCTTTGTTCCCTGCAAGCAACAGAACCAGTTAGCAAGCCAAAGCAGGAGAAAATATGATCTGGACATGTTGCTCATAGTGGCATTACTTGGAATAGTCCACAGGAAGAAAAGACAGACATCACCATCACCTACAAATACATTTGTGAAGGTTGAGACTATACCAAGTTTATTATATAAGAAGTCAAGCAGAAGACAGATGGGGAACTAAGCTAGCAGTTTCCATGGAATTTTCAAAGGTTTGAATTTCCATTTGGAACAAAAGAGAGCATAGAGTTTCTTTGTTAGTGATGTAAACATGGGAACCAAATTGGAAGAAAAGAGTGTGGTTCAAAAGAAGTCAGTAATTATCCATCAACATAGAGAATTGGTTGCTTTATTACAGTTTTAATAAATTTAAATTTTAGCCTTGGGAGATAGTTACACATTTAAACCAAAACTCTGCCTCTTTCTCTGCCAAAATGAAAATCAGTAAAGAGCCTCTAGATGCTTGAGGCCATAATGTTCTATTCATAATTCCTTTATATCTAAATTATTTACTTACCGTATTTTCCCTGGGAGTTGTTTCTCTTGTTAAGGATAGGATTTAGGAAAACATAAATGGAATTATGCATGTGAGAAGAAATATTGAAAAATGTCTTCTCCTAATAACTTTTTGAAACAGGTGTTAAAACTAAATCTAGAAGTTTTAGTTCAAATACCTAAGTGAGGATTGAGTATTAATTTCATAAAGAATTCCTTGTGTTAGTTTTTTGGAATGCCTGAAACTGACCTATGACAACTGCTATTCCATGAGAGTATGATCTCTACTGAGACCTTGTCCTGCTTTTCTAACATTGGTTTCTCAGGAGAAAAGCTTTTTCTCCTGATAAAGCTTTTCTCCTGAGAAAGGATTCCTGTTGTGAATTTCAACACATTTGGGTAGATCTTTGATTTCTCTTCCAAGGCTTGGTGAAAACAAAACAAAACAAAAAACAAAAAATGAGTTCTTTGTCACCCATCTGCTCTTCCTGACTGGGACTTGCTCCAAAGGTGCCAGCTCTGCTCCACACCATAACACGATGAACACTTAAGTTTCTGCTGCTTAAAACCTACTTTGGCTTACACAAATCTAATTTTCCCAACATCCTTTTGAAGACAGTTCTTTCCTTAAAATAAGGTTTTGTTTTACTCATTGGCTTCATTTGGACTGTAAACAATCCTCATACCCAAAGCTTAACAGAATTGCAACTTCTTGTAATGAGTTATATTTCTGATTTTTCCCTTGTTTGATACAACAGTTACTTTGGAACCATCATGAGGAAAAGAGATCTGCCAAAGAGACCTGCCCAAGACAATAATTCTCCTGTCTCTCTATTCTTTCTTAATTCTCACAAAAACTCCTTTATCTTCAACTTGTTCAACGTAGTACAATTTTGAATACTTATTACACACACAAGTTGAAGGGCAGAGGCTTTTTTTGTCATTCATGGGACTTGAACTCAGGACATGGGTGTTGTCTCTGAGCTTTAGAGCTCAAGGCTAGCACTCTACCAGTTTGAGCCATAGCTTCACTTCTGGTGTGGGGGTGGTAACTGGAGATACAAATATCATAGCCAGCCCAGGCAGGGCTGGCTTGGAACTATGATCCTCAGATCTCAGCCTCTTGAGTAGCTAGGATTACAAGCACCTGCAGAGGCTATTTTATAATCTTCATTTTTTATCACTTACTAGAGTGCTTCACACATAGCAGTCTATATTATTGGCTTTGAAGCTATCATTAGTACTATTGTATAGACTGTATGCTCAGAATTTTGGGGTCATTTGTATGCACACATTGTCCTTAACATTTTGATAGATAATCTCAGATCACCATTCAAGTGATATTCTGAGTTACATGACTATTAGCAGTAAATAGAGTTATCCATTTGTTTTCTCCTTTGGACCCAAAGCATATAAATCTTGAAAATACATTTCATTTTTTAAATATGCATTCTTGATTACTAGAAAAGGTAAGTGCCTTTCCAAAAGTTAATTGGATCATAATTCACTGTACATTAATGTATGGAATTGTTTATTTTTTCAGTGATTTGAAGAACCTCTTTATTGACATGAATTGTAATTCTTTGTCTCATTTCTAATTTACACAGAGTTTCAAATTGCTTTTTTTAACTTTTTAATGATGTCAATCTTTTTTGAAATAATTGTAGATTCATATGCACTTTTAGGCACTAATACAAAGTAGTTCTATGTACTTGGTACACAATTTTCCTTAATAAGAGGTCTTGCAAAAGTGGAGGGATATTGTCCTTCAGAATATTGACTGTCAGAATACAGAACATTTCTATCATCACAAAGGTATCTTATGCTACCAGGTTGTTTATAAATATTTGGGAATTGGTTTCTTTCTGTTTAGTATAATAACCATCTTATACACCTAAGTTACTGTATCAACAGTTCCTTTTTGTTTTGTTCATCATGGGGCCTGAAGTTAGGGTCTAGGTATTATGCCTGAGCATTTTTTCTCAAGACTAGAATTCTACCACTGTGAGTCATAGCTTCACTTCCAGTTTTCTGCTGATTAGTTAGAGATGAAAGTCTCATGGACTTTCTTACATGGGCTGGCTTTGAACCCATCATCAGATCTCAACCTCCTGAATAGCTAGAATTGCAGGTTTAAGCTACTGGAACCTGGCAGCTCATTCATTTTTATTTCTGAGTAACATTATATAGGGTAGATAGTTGTCTAACATTGCTAATATTTATACCCTAAAGGACATCCAGTTTGTTTACATTACTTTACATAGTGCACTGTTAAGTTCATATATAGATTTTCTCTGATCATCTATTTTATCTTAACTAGTGTCCGAGTCTCAGACTACCTTATAGTTTATTTATAGTGATTTTTATTTTTTATAGTTGGATTCTACTAGTGATTTTAGGTCTATAATGTTATTTCTTATTTTTCCATTCCTAGGAAGAAGTATTTTCCCTAGATCAATTAGTTTATTGCTTTGCAATCTCAGTTCTTTTACTTCATTTAAGAAATGTCATTATTTTTTAGTTTTTGTACTGAAATGCTTTATTTTTAACTTAGACTTTCAGTGAAGTAAGACACTACTGTACCTTCATATAATCACATATTTTTTTCTTTTTAAAAATTATATATTTAGGTTGTAGATTTTCTCTGAGCTAAAATAATAATAAAATACTGATAAAAAGCTATCTTTCTGTAGAAAAGTTATATTGTAAAATTTCTTCCAAATATAACTGCATTTGGGTGAAGCATTTGGATGAAGACAGTGATGTCACGTATCCAAAATCCTCCAGCAAATGACACAAATGAAAGGGAAATTTGGACTGGTAATTGAAAGCATGTTGCTCTTTCTTATGAAGGTCCGGTCTCCTTGTTTATCATCTCTCTTGCCTGTACCCTCATCCAGCAAAATTTATTGCCTCTAAAGATATCATAGAACGTATCATGAGAGGAAGTTGAAACAGCTAAACAATCTAGAGCAGTGGTCTGAAACCACTTTTTGAAATTTAATACATATAAATATCTATCGGAAATCTTGAAGAAGAATGCAAGCTAAGAGATTTTTCTTCATGGGTGGTAGTAAGGCCAATGCATTATCTTTCTAAGAGGTTGTTGATTGTGATGTTAGTAAATTCAAGGATCACATGAATAGCATTGATTCTTAGCTACATCAGTATTTGAGAATTCTACACTATGGTGCTAAAAAGCTCCTATGTAAGAATCTCCTTCAGGATCTTTAAGTATTCTCGGATGTCTTGAACTTATCTGCAGATAAATGATTTAATTGGTTCTTGGGACAACTGGGTATCAGATTTTTTAAATTATACTAACATTTAGTGCAGTCTGGGACTTGCCAGTAAACACACTATTCAAATCATGCTCTTGTGAAATAAAATTAGAACTCTGTTAAAAGAACTAATTTGTTCCAACAGTTGAGCAAGCTTATAAACAACCAGTTGCTTGGGATGGAGGTTTAGAAGGAGTTAAATCTGTTTTAATCCAAAATTTGCCATGTTTATTCAGTGATAAAAAAAGAGCTCTCTTCATGGAGTCATTCTTAAATGAAACACATATTGAATGCTAGTATTTAATGAAGTCAGCCTTTTTGTACAGAACTTTATTGCACTTTGTTTTAATTGGAATTTTAGTTGATCTTTCACCTTTTTGACACAAATCTAAAAGTCACCAGGGACAATTAGAACATTGTCATCAGAGCCCTGGAATTTTACATTAATTCTCTGAACTTGCTGTTGGGGATTTTTGAATCTTCCAGTAATTCAGAACATGAAGAAAGAAAAATATGCTGTGACATATTTCAAAGAAGTGTGTGTGTTTCATTAGCATGAGAGAGTAGTAGATTTTATAAGGAATTTCCTATCTCTAAATATTATAAAACTGTTTAAGAACAATAACTTTTGGCTGTTTCCAAAACAATCCGTGTTCCTATAGGTTCTACCTGCTCCCTTTTAGATCTCCTACATTTCTGCCCATGTCCACCCAAATAGGTGCAGTATTATGGAGCGCTCCTCTTTCTTTCCAAATTTGGAAAACTTTTTATGCTGAAGAATTAAATAGGTATTGCTGATGTATACATAGATAAGTAAAGATAGATAGGTATTCTTTCTCTCTCCCCCCTCTCTCTTTCTCCTCTTTTTATTTCTTGCTTAAAGGAATAGAATCAAATCTTAGCATTTGGGATTAATTGAATTTAATATCATAGGAATGAATGTTAATTCCTGGATTGAAATCAGAAAAAAAAACAAGATGTGCCATTTTATAACATTAAAAGCATTAAAATCTCTAAGGGAAACACAGACTTTCATTATGATTTGGGTTTGGTACTAGAGTATTTTGCAAAACGTTTCTCTTTTTATAAAATAAGATATCTGTTGAAAGGCAACAAGATCATAAACTTGAAAAAAAGCAACAGAAAAAATGGAACATTAGTTTCTTGAAAAGTTTTTGAAAACTATGACAAGAATGTCTTTGGTTGAGAAAAAAAATCTACCTTATCCAGTATTAACGATCAGTCTTCAAGATGGTAAAAACAGAAGAGAAAGCTTAATAAAATACCTTATTTAGTGTTCTCCGTGCATCATTATACCCAGTAAAAGAGAGAAATTTAAAAGTGGAAAAGGTTGACTGAAGATGAAATGCATAATTATTGAATGAAAAACCCAATGGAGGGATTATATATAGAAGATTGAAAGCCAAATAAAAGGCAAACCAAAGATTACATTACTAGCTTGAGCAAATCTCTCAACACTCAGAGCAAAAGAAGATATTAATATGACATACAAAACTATGTGTTGAGAAGGGTATCAACTAAAACATGATGTTACTCTAAATGTTATCAAATACCAACCAACATCTGTCAATTTTATTAGAAATTGGGAGATCATGAAATTGTTTATAATTTGCGATGATTAAAAAATAAGACAATTTAAACATTGTGAAACATTTTGTGATTTTTTTTAAACTTGCATTTGTCCTGCCTTCTCTCTAGATTGAGAGTGGTCTCACACACCATATGTACCCATTCTTATTGTGAAACTATTGATCCTCATCCGTGAGGAGGCAGGGCAGATCTTATTTGAAATAAATTGTATTTGTCTGTTTTTACCTATCTAGGTACTTCCTGAAGCTCTAAGATAATATGTTACCTTTGTTTATTCAATTATGTAATTACTCCTGGCAGAAAAATACATTCCTCTTAATATCATAAATTAACCACAACCACTGGGAAAAAAGTTTACTGTTGAGAAAAACAGAAGAGTATCTAAAGTATAGAAGGAAATTGGGGATGATGTTTTTGGGAAATTGGGATTTAAATACAGCTCATGAGGGATTTGGAAAAATACATGCCAAAGGCAGAATTCATACCTGAAAAATCAAGAAAAACCTAAGACTGTACATCATAACCCTCCATACCAGCAGGAAAAGAAGGCTAAAGATAGAAATTTTTAGGTTAATCTCCAGGAAATGCAAAGAAAAACAAGTATGAAATATGGGGATGAAGATATTCTTCCTTTTGTTTTGTCTCAAACTCTCTTTGTGTAGTCTTAATCACTCTATGCATGTCTGTCTCTTCTGTGTGTATGTGTGTGTGTATGAAAACCTTAGCTGACTGTATACAAAGGAATCTGAAGAGACAATGCACAACAAAATTAATAGATTTTTATGACTTTTGCTCCAGCATCTCTATCAAGATTCCATCATAAATATTAGGGAGGCATGGCGGAATCATCTTGTATTACTGACAAAGAGGAAATGGTATCATTTTGAAATGCTTTTCAAATCATTCTGTTCTTAGAAAAGACTGTCCTGTTTGCTATAGTTCCTTTAACCCACTACACTATGACTGACTATAAATAAAAAGTTATTAAAAAGACAAAAAACAATAACAACAACAAAAACACATTTTGACACATGACAAATTTAAGAGCACATTTGTGTAAGAGAGTAATGTAAGAATTGACGAACACATTTAAAACAATTGATGAATACACTACATGGTCTGTTGAATAAAAGAGACAAAGAGGGGCATGCCATATTGATAAACATATTGAATTCATCAATAAGATATAAAGTAAAAGCATAATGAACATACAAGAGTGACCACCAACCTGTGAATTAAACATGGTCAACACTAACGAAAATAGACAATTCTAAATTACTACTTGGAGATGCCAATGCTGTACTTTGGGTATGGGTAGAAAGTTATCACAGAATAATAAAAAAGAAAGAGAATATCTGAGGGAGCAACAAGTCATATGTAATGGGCATATACAAAAGAAAACCAAAACACAGGGAAGTCCACAAGAACCTTGAGAGAAAATATTACAATTAAATTTCTTGACTGGACCTAGAGGTAGGAATTTCTTACCAGCACTCTCAATAAGTACCCAAACCTCAAAGCCTAATGTTGTTGTTCTCGCTCTATAGACAATCCACTTTAGATCTATTGAAAATGTATTTGTACTAAGTACTTAAAAATTGATTTTTCTGCCATGAGTTAACTAAAAGGAAGCGAAAAGCCTAGCATCTCTGCTTCCATTTTGTTTTTATTATTGCTCCAACTCATTCTCTCCCATGTCACTTGGCAATTGCCTTGGGTTCTAGTAAAGACAGGATTGATAGATAACATCTTTCAGGGCAAGTATTAAAACTACCCATAAAGACAGTAGAGCCTCTCAGCACACACCTTTCCCAAATGAAGATAGCAATCTATAATGATCAGGCTACACCCTAGAGCTGGAGAAATCATCTTCTGGGAGCCATATTGTTCCCCTCAAATGATGACAGTGATAACACCTTCTCTGGACCTTAGGAGAACCAAAATTGAGATAGTGACAAGCCAGGCCAAACCTACAACTTAATTCTTAAACTGTAGAAAGTTTTGTCCTTGCTCATAATTCTTCCTCTGCTTAAATCTGTTGCTCACATGTCTGTACCCTGAAGATGGCTGAAGAAAAACTAAAGGGCTGTCTTCTTGCCTCATCATGCCATATAAGATCCTTTCCCTGCCATATTCCTTTCTAATAAACTTTTTGACCACTTTCAATACCTTATGTGAATTCTGTCTTAGGATGCAAAAAGAGTCCGATACCTGTATTGACATTCCTGTAACAGTGTAGACCAGATACACTGAAGAGATATATAGAACATCATTCTTATTATTTGCAGGTGCACACAGAGCATTATGGATGGACCCTGTCTTGCCAAAAAATATCTCATCTTTGATAATATCTGAATCTCCCTCAATTTATGAACACCATGAATTCATCCATTCAGTATACCCATCATTGATTGTTTTAATCTATGATTATCTCAGATTACATTATCAAATCAGAGCCAGCCACCAATGGCTCATACCTACTTAGGAGGCTGAGGTCTGAGGATTGTTATTGCAAGCTAGCCTGGGCAGAAAGGGCTATGAGACTCTTAACTCCAGTTAATCACCAAAAAGCCAGAAGTGGAGGTATGAGTCAAGTAGTAGAGTGCTAGCCTTGAACACAAAAACTGAAGAACAGCTGGGCACCTGTGGCTCATGCCTGTAACCTTAGCTACTCAGGAGGCTGAGATCTGAGGATCACGGTTAAAAGCCATCCTAGGCAGGAAAGACCATTAGACTCTTATCTGTAATAAACCACCAGAAAACCAGAAGTGGCACTGTAACTTAAGTGGTAGAACACTAGCGTTGAGCTGAAAAGCTGAGGGACAGCGCCCAGGCCCAGAATTCACAACAAAAAGACAAAAACAAACAACAACAACAAAACACTGAAGGACAACATCTAGGCTCTAAATTCAAGTCCCAGAATTGGCACACACACAAAAACAGAATAAACTCAGTGATAATTCTTCAAACATGACATATTGTTATTGTGGACTTAAAATACATTCAGTTATTATTATAATCTACTACTTAAAATAAAACCCTAGACCTTTACATAAATCTTTATTTAACTATGTGATAATTTCTTATCAACTTATTCTCTAATCTTCCCCTATCTGAAAGAAAAATAACTCTAGATTCTGTGTTAATCTTTTTATATCTTTTTTTGGATAGTTTCTTATTGGATACAAATGTGTATCTGATTTTTATTCTTTAAACTTTCTAAAGATGATCTCATCTCTTTCACCATTTATTTACCTTTTAAAATTATACCACTGATATTTATTTATTTATTTGTTTGTTTGTTTGTTCCAGTCCTGAGGCTTGAACTCAGACCCTAGGCGGTGTCTCTTAACTTCTTTTGTCAAGGCTTGCACTCTACAACTTGAACCACAACTCTAGTTGTGGCTTTTTTTGGTAGTTTAGTGGAGATCGTAGTATCTCATATTTTCCTGCTCTGGCTGACTTCAAACTTTGATCCTCAGATCTCAGCCTCCTAAGTAGCTAGGATACCAGGCATAAGCCTCAGTGCTTGCATTGTATTTCTGATATTTAGCCACATGTAGCACATGTCCACAATTTCTGGTTTGTTTTGTTTTTATTCTGTGCCATGTCTGGGGCTTAAACATATGACCGAGTTTCTGTCTTTGTGCTTTTTTGATCAAGGCTAGCACTCTACCATTTAAGCCACACCTCCACTTCTGGATTTTTTGGTGGTTAACTGGAAATAAGGAAATAAGAGTCTAACACAATTTCCTGCTTGTGCTTTCTTCAAATCACAAATTTCATATCACAGTTTCCTGAGGAGCTAGGATTACAGGTGTAAGCTACTTGTGCCCATCTTCTTGTTAACATTTTAAATATTTTATTATATGAATATGGCAGAATTCATTAATTTACTTTTCTATTGATAGATATTTGATTGTTTCTTTTACATTTGGTGATATGAAAATTGCTGTTATGAACATTCTTTTTCATATCACCTATTGCAGCTATAACGTATTTATTCATGTTACATGCTTTTGAATATCTTTTATATATACACCACATATATCACCATATATATACACCACATAACATACTGTGGGAAATATGGAGATGGAAAAAATATCCTGTCACAGAAAGTAAAACGAAGGGGATGTTTTTGGAATATAAATTTTGGGTGGACAAGTAAACTTATTCTTCTAAGGAAATAGCTGATTTTCTTTAGAATATTTAGCTTGGACAACTATTCTTCTTTTATTTCACTAAAGAAAGTGACACAGAGAGAGAGGAGACAGAAAATAAGGGGGAAAGATTTGGAGGATGAAGGAAGGAAGGCAAGAAATGGAAGTAGAACTAAATTAAAATGAATTTTCATCTGCAATTATTTTATGCTTTTTTAATTTGTAGAGGTTTTTGTGTGTGCATTTTCACTATTTATTACGTAAGTAGCAAGATGATGACCTTGCAAAATTCATCAGTTTAGATTTAAATGCTGTCCTCCACAACCAAATAAGTGGAATGATATTTTTTTCCTTTCAATCCATGTGGTAGATTTTGAATATTTTATTACAAGCTGTTAGTAAATCAATGGACAATTAGGCACATTAATAAGAATTGGTAAACTGGAAGAGTGCTATGGAATTTTTTTAAATAAAACTAACTTATTGAGAATGTGATTATTCTCAAGGACAAAGTAAGTAGTTGAATCTGTGACTTACATTTGAAAAGGAGTTTCCTTGTAAATTCATCATTTCCAATGATAATATAGGTTGTTTTTGTTCCTTCCTCTCCTGCAGTAAAGTAATAGAAGTTGAGCTGAAGGTAACGAAAGTATGTACAGGAAGGCAGAATGTCTTTTAAGGATACTGTTAGAGAAATCCACAGTTGTCCAAGGAATAACTTTGATCACCTGACTGCTTTTCTAAAACATAGCTAGATGGAGTCTGCATATCTATCTATTATCTATCTATCTAATCTATTAATCATCTATCTATAATCATTACCTATCATCTATCTCACATATTTACTTATATGTATAGTATTTAATTTATTGCCATACTGTATTCTATCACATTCATTTCATACTTGGCAATTTTACATGCTAGTCTTCCTGGCTCCACTTAGAGCTTATCAGTGATAGTGTTTGTGACATGGTCTGGTTTCCTTTTCATTGATTAATATATTTCACTACTTAGCACTATTCGAATACCTAATTTACATCTAAGACTAGATTTTATTTTGATACATGAAGCCTACAGACATACCTTTGTTGTAGTTATGATGCTAATCTAATATTTGCAGCATAAAGTCTTCTCTCTTGTATTTTTACTGCTTCATTTGATCCAAACTTGCTTGAAGACAACACTTCCTAGATTAAAGTCAGGAGAAAACAGTTCTTGGAAGGCATAGAAAATTTATTTTCCTCTATAAGATGATTTAAGTCTAATAGAGCTGGTAGAATATGAGTATGGGAACTGTAGAACCTCATTAATGGTGAATCTACCAAAAAGATAACAGGGATAGAAAACATGCCCTAAGGTGAAAAGAAAAAGAAATGTCTTATTTATATGCCATTTCCATGTTTACAAAGCATTTGTTGAGCGCAATGCTGCCATATAATTATATATAAGCATATTAAATAAAGGATTTATACAAAATGTTAAAGAGAGAGTTGACTGTGTAACTTTAATGTAAAATGCATATTCTTTGGATCTAGGTGCCAGTGACTCACACCTCTAATCCTACTCATGAGGCTGAGATCTGAGGATCAGGATTTGAGCCAGCCCTGGCAGGAAAGTCTATGATATGCTCATCTCCAATAGACTTCTCAGAAAAAGCCAGAAGTGGTGCTTTGGTTCAAGTGTTAGAGGGGTAGACTTCAGCAGGAGAAAGTCACAAACAAGGCTCAGGCCCTAAGTTCAAGCCCTAAGACCAGAAAAAAAAAGAAAAAGAAAAGAAAGAAAGGAAAAAAAGAAAAGAAAAAAATCTATTCTTTGAAGCCTGTGGGCTGACATAATGTAATTTAGCCTTTTAATATTAATACAAGATATGATATGCTATAAAACAACTTTGAAAATTTCTGACTATTTTTCATTAATCAGAAACTGTCTAGTTCTGTGGAATTCCAATGAATAACAGAGCACTACTCCTTTGGTCAAAGCTGAGAGAGTCACCATGAAGCCCTACTCACTTGTGCAATTGCCCATCCCTGGCATTCTCTAAGGTGGTACTCTAAGTATAAGGCCCAATTGAGCCAACTCACCACCAACTGGAGCAGTCTTAAAGACTGTTTTAAAGACTTGTAAGTCAGACATTTTTGAGAATAGATCCAGTACCCTTGGTTTCACAAGTTATTAAGGTAATCTGAATGCATGCTTAGTTTTAGAAACACTAAAATATTATTTTTATGTTTCAAAATTTGATCATTACTACTTTGATGAGTAGATTTCTGGACTAATAAGTGAAGAATCTGAAATAAAATTCTGTTCTTAATACCCAATCTTTTGAACTTGGATATGTTAGCAAATCTCTTTGAACCTAATTTTTTTTATAATCAAGTTAATCCTAGCAATTATATCTTCCTCATCGGTAGTATGAGAAGTGTAATAACTTTGCAATTTTAAAAGTACATTAGATGCAAGAAATGTCAAAGACATCAATGTTTCAGAATAGAGCAACCAGAAACAGACTCATTTAAATATGGGAATTGCATAATCAGTATGATTTATTCAAATTGATGTATTGAAGCATGTGTTTAAAAATAAAATTTGTAATTTTAAATACATAATTTAAATAACAAATGTAAAAATTCCAAGGGTCTTAAGCATCTAAACATGAGTATTTATTTTTACTCTGCAGATATCAAATATTTATCCAGATGAAAATATTGAAATTCAGTGTACCAGGACAAAATAAAGTTAACGTTGATTAATCAATTTATATGACTTTGTGCTATATACACATTGTTTAAACTTCAATCCAAATCCTTGTGTTATGATTATCATTAATATTAAGAAAACTGAAGTTTATGTACATCTAATAATGGATCCAAAGACATTTAATTATTGAGTGGTGGAGGTTAGATTAAAACAGACAACTCTGAATGTATGAAAGCTGTTTATACTTGCTATTCTTCCTGTTTTAAAAAAGCAGTTTTTAAGAGAGTTTAATTTTAATTGTGGAAGTCATTGGACTAGAACACAGTATTCAAATATGAGAATATTTATATTAGATATTATATTATACAGAATGTTTTTGTATATGAAGCGAAACCCAAGCATGAAGGAAGCAAAAATTGGTAGTAAAACTACTTCAACTTTGTCACACAAAAGTGTGTTCTTGGCAAAGAAGAAATTGAAAATTTTATTTGTAAGTGTATCAGATAACATACTAAGATTTATAATATGTAGTTACTTCTATAAATCAATGAGACAAAAATGATGGAAAACTTTAATCAGTACAAAAACAGACTTTCTAAGAGGACATTAATATGACTTCAGTAAAGATCGACAGTGATGTGTCCCTCCCAGTCTAAGAGATTCACATAAAAACTGCAGTGTTAAAAAAACTGGCACCAGTGAGAAACCACAAGTTTTAAGTGTTGTTTCAAGAGCTAAACAAATGCTTTCACATATTCTTTTAAAAATGTAATCTTTAATAAGTGATTAGGACAGACCATGTATGTAAATATTTGACAGGAACTATGCAGACTGAAATTCCATATATTATTTGGCAATAGTTTTCTTATATAAAGTTAATCCATGGAAGTGTTGCATAAACCTTTGAAATATATTTTTAAGGAGCTTTGAAACATTTGTAGATACAATAATTTTAAACCCTAATTAATTTAAATTGTTCAATATTTATTCCATATCACATTATTAAGTATTATCCAGTAATCACAACAAGTTGATATAAGTCTGAGGTCAACCAATTTCCATAATATATAATTAAATATTAAATCAAGTCCCTAATTATTGAAAAATTATATGAATATATCAATAACCTTCAAGATATTTTTATGCATACTCACATAAATAGATTCATGCACATTCAAGGGAAGAACAACAAAAGTAAAAAAATGTTGATTTTGCTTTAAAATTTGAAAAAATAAGTTTTAATATTATTCATTCTTCTTTCAACGAAAAGTAGAAGCAGATTTCTATATTAGACTTTACCTAACAGGGCACTGGTGGCTCACATCTGCAATCCTAGCTACTCAGGAGACTGAGATCTGAGCATTGTGAGTCAAAGCCCAGCCACTTCAGGAAAATATTTGAAACTCTCACAGATTCCAACAAATTACTCAGAAAAGTCTGGAAATGGTGCTATGGCTCAAGTGGTATAGCTCTAATCTTGAGCAGAAGCTCATGGACAGTACCCAGACTCTGAGTTGAGTAGAGCTGAAAAGAAAAAATAATTGCCTCAGTTTTAGAAAATATATCAAGTTAGAAGTAAATAAAACTTTCATGGTAAAGGTCTAATTCAATAATGCAAAGCATTTAATGAACGTTATTCTTTATCTTCTCACTATATATCAAAGCAGCTTTCAAAATAGCCAGTAATAATCTCCTCAGAATTGGCATGTGGGGTAAAGTTTTTTTTTTTCTTTTTGATGTTGTGGGGCTTGAACTCTGGGCCTGGGCGCTGTCCCTCAGCTCTTCAGGTCAAGGTGAGCTCTCTACCACTTGAACCACAGCACCACTTCCTCTGTACAGTATTTTCACAATTAAAAAAAAAGAAAAAAGAAAAAAAAAAAGAATTGGCATGTGGATTTCCAGTGTAGCTTTTTTTGGGGGGTGGGGAGTCAGTCATGGGGCTTGAACACAGGGCTTGGGTGCTGTCTCTTAGCTCTTCAACTCAAGGTTAGTGCTCTACCACTTGAGCCACAGCAACATTTCCGGTTTTCTGGTGGTTTATTGGAGATGAGAGTCTCACTGTCTTTCCTGCCTGCGATGGTTTTGAACCATGATCCTCAGATCTCAGCCTCCTAAGTACCTAGGATTACAGGTGTAAGCCACTGGTGCGCAACATTCATGTAGCTTTTTTAAAAAAATTTTTTAAATTGTGAAAATACTGTACAGAAAAGTTACAATTACATGAGCAAGGTAATGAGTACATTTCTTATCAAGCATGGTGCCTCCTCCTTTGTTTTTCTCCTACCATCCCTGCCCTCCCATCTCCACAACTACACATTAGCCAATTTTTAAAAGTTTAGTTACAACTTATTCCTCTTCCATTAAAGGTGAATCTCCATCAAAACATGTATTCATGCAACTAGTCTTGTCATTAGTATATAAAAAGAATAAAGAAGTAAGGACAAAGACAATATTGGAACAAACACACAGTAAAACAATAGATATTAAGGCTGCTATTCCCTAAAATTCCAAGGAGGACAAGTTATTTACAACTTCCATGAACATTAACACAACTTGCAATTCTTTGCAAAAGGGAAACTGACCAAGGGGTAGCTAGAAGGAATGTAAAGACTTCATAATTCTCAGGAAGAATTTTTGCATGCATTTCACAATAAGCATATGTTACCATAATAATAACAAATCCGAATAGCAAAATACCTTTATATATATATATATATATATATATATATATAAATGACATAGTCCTTAAATCCCCTAGAATTTCTATTCTTATATTTCTGCTGGCATTTCACTAACAAATGTTTTCATAGAAAGCCACCTAATCAGTCCATGTTGCTCAGCATGAGGAAGTATCCTGATGAACATAAGAACTACTCTCTCTTCATCTTTCTCAATACTTCTATTTGTTCTGAGATTCTTTTGCTCTGAGATTCATTCACAAAATTGCAACTCTGTATCAGTATGTCATCAGATTCTCTGTCCATCATCCAACTACTTCTGAGGAAAAGCAGGAGCATAAGCAGATCTGTGTCAATAGAATTTCATCATCTCTAAATTTCTATCATTACTCTAAAAGTCCCCTTCCACATCTCTTCCACATCTTATACTCAGAAGGGACCATGATTACTACTATATTTTATCACTTGCTCCTTCTTTATCAAGAAAAGTATCTCCACACATATCCCACAGCCCATTTGTATTTACTTCTATTTTTCAAGTTTAGAAATTAGAGAGTCCAAGTTTGAACACGAATTTATATTTCTCAACCCCTGTTTCCTCTCTTGCCTTTCCAGAGTTAGCAACTAGCTACTTGAGTCCATAAAATCTATGGCCATTGCTATTATAATGGACGCCTTCATCTCTTGTCTTTTCAAGGATCCTATTTATATTTTGCTATTATGTCCATTTCATCTCCCACCCCCTCCTGGATTACTTCTACCAACAGGTAACTCACATCTTTAAAAATCAATATTCCTGACACTACTTTCCCGTTTTCTATGTTACTTGCAATGTTTTGTATATATATATATATTATGTTTCAGCAAAAGTCTATGCATGGCTAGGACATGAAGTATCTCTCCAAATAGAATATGTATTGAAGGCTTCTTCCACAGTTGCTACCATTGATAATTGACTGGATCATCAGGGTGCTAACTTCATGAATGAAATAAACCACGGATGAATTCACAGCTGAATGGTCTAATAGGATAGAGGTGTCTAGTTGAAGGAAATAGGAATGTGCTTCTTGTCTATGATGATGTGAGCAGCTTTTGCCCCACTACATCCTTCTATGATGTACTTATTGCCTCATGCAGGTACAGAAACAAGGGAGCCTGCCGCTTATGGACTGAAATGTATAACTACACTAGCAAAGCTAAATCTTTTCAAGTGTTTTTTCACAGTGATTAAAAGGTGAAGTCTTGGCTCCAAAGCGGCATTATTGGAAAATGGTGCAATCTTTAAGAGGTAGAACCCAGTGGGAGGTCATTAGGTCACAAGGAAAAAACCTTGTAGACCCTTTAGGAGTTCTCATGCAATATTTCAGTCTTCACAAGAGCGTGTTTTGAGTGTCATGCCTCCCTTCCCTCATTGCTCATAATCCTTGTTACAGATGCAATCACTCACTTTCTCCTACAAATGTTCCTGCTATGGCTATCAGCACCATACAGTGTGGCAGTCAGGGGGCAGCGCTCACCAGGGATACAGATGTCATTTGGGGTTTCAATGTTCAGAACTGTGTGATAAATACAACTCTTAAGCATTTTTCTTTTTTGTTCTTTTTTCTTGTTTTTTTTTTTATTGCCAAGATGGTATACAGAGGGGTTACAGTTACATAAGTAAGGTAATAAATACATTTCTTGTCAAACTTGTTACCCCTACCCACATTTTTCTCTCATTCTCCCTCTCTCCCCTGAGTGATGCAGATTATTTTCAACATATTGTCTTATGAATATCAGTATTGCATTGGTTCCTCCCTTGTCCTTTGTCTCACCATTCTGTTGTTCCCCTTTCCCTAATTCAAATAAATGTATATGCAATACCAGGGTACCAAAATCAAATACAGTGACAATAGGGGATATACCATAGGATACAAAAGAAACAAGAAATCACATAGTATGTTAAAAACAGCAACAACAAAGAAAAACCTCTTGTGTCCATGTAGTGGAGTTCATTTCATTAGCATCATCTTATGTGGTCATATTAATGTAGCTATTGAACTATTCTGCTCATCTGCTAAGATTATCCTAGATGTATACTATTTATAGATGTATACTATTTATTGAAAATAAGGGAAACCATGGGACCTAGGTTTCTTTGAGTCTGGCTTACATCACTTAATATGAATGGATAAAGAAAATGTGATATACACACATATTATAAATAATGGAATTCTATGCTTTCATCAGAAAGAATGACACCACCTCATTTGTAAGGAAATGGAAAGACTTGGAAAACTCATTTCTTTAAAAGTAACAACTACCATTCATTTCACTGTAAAGGTGAAAAATGAGCATATATTTTTTTAAAAAGAAACAATACTCTTGGAGAGTTAAGAAAAACAATTCTATGCTTTATTTTCATGCCTTTCTTGGTATAATTTGCACTACTGCACAGAAATGTAACTTTTCCAAGTCACCAATCATGTGCACAATGCCAAATCAAATGTTTATTGTTTGTATTTATATCATTTGACCTATTAACATTGGGTTCTGCTGATCATTCTCTCTTTGAAACACTTGATTTAGATTCCAGAACACTACACAATCCTTGTTTGATGAAGATTCTGCTGAATTTTCTATGCAGTTGATCATATTGCTCCCAAACAATGATTTCTATCTTTATTCCCTTCTAAATTGTATACATCACGTTTTCCTTTGAGTTCTTATAAAAGAAATACAGAATGCTGTTTTTAAAGACAGCAGTCTCAAGCTCTGTTTCTGCTATACAACCTTTCTTTAAAAATTAGGTCTCATTTTAATTACATAAAGAATATTAATTTTTGTGTTTGGGTGGTTGTTGAATATTTGAAAAAATGTTAAAAAAGTTGAACTCCAGAAAATAGATTTTCTACATATTGACAATTTTTATATAATTTAATCTTTTTCTTCCCCTGAAACAACTGGTATAACATTGAGACCTCATATTATTTGGGCATTGTTAGTTTCCATCTACAAAATTATCCAGATCTAGGGAAGGAGATGATATATTACAACATTGTTGTTTTTCCTGATTAGTGATTTGTCTTGAACCCATTTCTGTTCTCCTCTGAGTAAAGTTTCTTAACATCATTGCTGTACCATGCACCAACAGCAGAGACAAATTAGTTATTTGTCGGATTATTTTCATTTTGTTTTTGTCTCCCTCATTCAAACTTGCCTGACATGGCACCTCTGAATGTTCTAACTTTCAAGTTAATTCCAGCATCTTTCTGGAGGACTAGTCTCCTGAACTTTATGGCAGCTACTCTAAATTTACACTGGTATTAATAGTGTAGTGGTTTTGATCTAGTCATTCTTAACACTAGATTTCAGGTCTAACTTTGTTTCAGGCCTCCATAGAGTCCCCTGATTTGTCTTGCAAGCTCAGCTATGCACGTGAATTTGGTGCTACATTTACATTTCTGTTTGGTAGTTATCATTAATATGTAAAATTGCCAAAAATCGTATTTATCGTGACTTTTCTAATCATGCTTTTAATAATTTCAAAAATGTTGCAAAGCAATGATTTCCTTCCAGAATGTTATTTATTTTAAATATTTATAAAACATGTGAAGTGAATTGCAAAAATGAAGTATGTACATAAAACTTGAAAAATAATAAAGGTGAGTATGTTGCTCATTGGTAGAACACTTGCTTAGCATACATGAGTCCCTGAATGAGAAGAGAAGAGAGAGGAAAAAGAGAAAAGAAGGATAGGGTGGAAGAGTAGGAAGAAGAAAAGGGGGGTGAGGTAGGGAAAGAGAAAAAAGTAAAATTGGACTGGAATATCTGTGTATCTATCACCTACAACTGTAAAAATACACCATATTGCCTGTATTTTGCAGAAATACTGCTCAAGAATCACAGCCTCCAAAACACTGCATCCAATGGCCCCTTTTCTGATTCTTAATAACTCCCTGTATATTACCCTTTATATTAATCTATATATCTCTTTACAGTTACCTAACACACTCTTCCAGACATAACTCCTAAGTGACCCAATTCTCCCAACCAGGATCTACCTTCCACCATGTTCTAATAGTGCTATCGAATTATGAAGCCTTCAATGGATTAACCCACTGATGAAATCAGTGCTATGAACCCCTCAAAAGTGCAACCATAACGGAACCAAACCTTCATTGCAATGGTATGAACGGGCCTTCTTGTGCATATACAACCCTCACAGTGGATCCTATTACTTTATGTTAGGTTTTGCTAAAAAGCCATTGGCTAAGGCTATATACATATGGACCTAAATACATACATACATATGTGCACAGAACTTTACAACTTTGGAGGGAGGGGTTAGGGGTAGGAAGGTGGGAGGTGGGGGTGGGGAGTGGGAGATGGGAAGGTATGGGAAGGGGAAACAAAGGAGGAGGCAACAATGCTTGATAAGAAATGTATTCATTACCTTGCCCATGTAATTGTAACCACTCTGTATGGTATTTTCACAATAAAAAATTTTATACAATGATTTTCTATAATACACAATTATAAAAAATGCTAAGAAGGAGGTAGCATCTTCTCAGGTAAACCTCCGAAGTGTCTCTGACCAAGCAGAGATTTAGCATCCCAGCACACACTTTAGTTTGAGAGATCCGCACCAATCAAACTTTAAACAGATAGAGACTTACCCTAATACAGAAGAAATCTCACCATGTTAAAGCTGAAGCAGAAAACAGCTGCGGCTGATGCCCCGCACGGCCTAAGGATGTGTGTGTGTGTGTGTGTGTGTGTGTGTGTGTGTGTGTGGAGAGGGGGGGGGGATCCAGGGTAATGCAAGGATCAACATGTGAATCCCCTATGGTTCATCACAGAAGGGGAGAGAGACACAGGAAGCATCAAATTACCAGGGAAAACAACCCGGAAAGGGAGACACAGAAAACCCTCACCAGGAATCTGCTGGCCAGCTCAACACAGGCTCAAGAATCTGTACCTTATCAGGGAACTCCTCCATTTGGGGACCAGCTCCCTGTGGTAACTCAAAGTGTCTTGACCCAATCCCTGCCTAAGAGAGATGGAACATATTTGAAGGGGGCAAAGATCCAAAGTCTTCCTACATCCTCTGTGGTTACACAGGAAAGACTCCTTGGGCACAGCTCCTCCCCCACTCCAGCAAACTACAACTCCAAGCTCTTCCCCAAACTCCCAAAATGGGTCAGCAAGCCCAGGGAGAGGAAGGCAGGCAGGGGGCACCTGGAGAAACAACACCAGGACTCATCCTTGCCAGCAAACTACAACTCCCATCTCTTCCCCAAACTCCCACCAGTGGTCAGCAAGCCTCTGGGAGGCAGCCTATGAGGCAACTGGGAAAACATAAGGACCTGCCCCTCCACCAGCAAACTACAACACCCAGCTCTCCCCCAAACTCTGGCCAGTGGACAGCAAGGCCCTTTGGAAAATCTACAACCAGGGAAATGTCTGAGTAAATAACATGCTCCTACACCGGAAATATGGCCGAAAACCATTATATCCCCCAGCCCAGCATCTCTGATGGGAACAACTGTATACAGCTCTAGTTAAACAACTAGAGTCAAATTACAATTCGGAACTATAGATGTTATGTTCCTCTAAAAATGGTCCTAATTCCTGCTATCCCCATAGACACTGTAATATGGAACAGCCCTGATTTCTGACACACTGAGCTGAGCAGAGATCCACTCCTCAATTAAAAAAATTATTGTAAAGATACTGGAAAGAAGGGTTACAGTTACATGAGCAAGGTCATGAGCCCATTTCCCATGGAGCATTGTTTCACCCTCCTTTATTTTTCCCTAATTCTTTAAATATATATTTCATTTTGCTTTTATTTTCCTATTTTCTCTTTCTCTCTTTTCTCCTTTTCCTCCTCAGAGGATGTGAATCCCCAAATTGACCCAAATTGGGTCTTCTAATAGGATGATTTGAAACTTGTACTTACACAATATAAAATCTGTTGTTTGTAATATACACATATAATATCCTACCATTTTTCTATTGCTTTTCTATCTACAAAAGTTGAGCTGAAATTTGACCAGAGACAGTAATTTCCATAGGCCTTTTTGAGAAGTCAGTATTAGGGTTCAGATAGTTAACCCAATTCCTCTTTACTTAAATCCTTCCTCAATATAAAATACAAGGTTTTTCTTCATTTCTTTACTCTTTCCCATCCCCTTTCTTTTCTTTTCCTCTCCCTCATTTATGCTCTTCACCAAACCCTGTCCTTGTCTTCTTTTCTCTTCTAACTCTCCTAAAACTAGTACCCTCCCACTCAAATACCCCCCCACACCAGAAAACTACAACTCCTCATCCTAACCACACCTCTCAATTTCAGTACTTTCATCTGATAGCCATATTTTAAAAGTATAATTCCACAGCACGACTGAATCCTACATCTACACTCCATGATCCCTACAAGACCTGAACCCAGATAAGCAAATATGGACAAAGGGAAAGAACACCAGCTGCCCCGTCAACCAAAAATCAAGAAACAGTTTATTTAGAAGTTTAAAAAATCCCAAAAGATAAAGCCCAAAGGGTCTTCAAATGGGCAGAACATATTACACAAATACTAAAAATATGCAAAGCCAAGCAAATATGACAATCACAGAAAAACACAGACAATAGAGCAGGCAAATAGGGACTTAAAAGGTATTTCACATGATGCACTAAAAACATTGCTGATAAATGTTGATAATAAATGAAAACTTTGAAATTATAAACAAGTCAATTCATGACTGTGATAAAACTTACCAAAGAATAATGGAAGATTTCAGGGAGAGCACAAACAAGAAGATAAATGAAGCTCAAGAGTTGACAAAGGAGTCCAATGAAAAAGCAGCCACCCAATTAAAGGGATTAAGGAAAATACAAACAAACAAAAATCAATGAAGTACTTTACATCCTTAGATATCATAAAACAGGACTTCAACAAACAGATAGAAGCCCTCAGAAATGACCAAACAGAACACAGACTTAAGCGATAAAGTGGAAAATCTCTACGGCCAAATAGACAAAGCAGAAGACAGTCTCAAATCTGGAAGACAGAGCAGATCAAATTGAACAATATGAAGTTATTATATAGAACAAATCCAAGAAACAAGAAAGAATTCTTCAGGAATTACAAGACTCAGTTTGAAGTCCTAACTTAATGCCAGTAGGTATCCAGGAAGGGGAAGAGGAGACAGTCAAGAGGATAGGGAATATTTTTAACAGTATCCTAGCAGAGAACTTCTCAAACATCCCCCCAAAGGCCTGTTCAGATACAAAGGCATTTAGAATGCCCAACAGGCTTGATCAGAACAGAAAATCCTACTGCCACATTAAAATTTGTACAGGATCAATAGAGACCAAGGGAAGGATCCTAAAATCTGTCAGAGAAAAAAAGATTGATTACTTAAAAGAAAACCAATCTGAATAACTACAGACTTCTCAGCTGAGAACATGAAAGCAAGGAGAGCTTGGCATAATGTTTTCTAAACCCTAAAATCAAACAATTGTCAATTCAGAATACTGCATCCAGCAAAACTCTCCTTCATAACTGAAGGACAAATTAAAATATTCCATAACAAAGAAAAATTGGAACAATTCATATCCACCAAACCAGCACTCCCAAAAATACTTACAGATGTCCTTTGTACAGAAAATCAACAAGAATACTATGTTGGCAGAGAAAATGCCCCTAACCAGAGAACAAGATAAATGTAGTAAGAATAGAGGAGTCAAGATAACATGGCAGGCATCACAAGCACCTCTCAATTCTAATCCTCAGCATCAGTGGCCTTAACTCTCCAATTAAAAGAGATAGACTAACCACTTGGATCAAAAAGCAAGATCCATCCAACTGTTGTCTACAAGAGACACATCTTACTGACAAAAGCAGATACATTCTCAAAGCGAAAGGGTTGAATAAAAATTTTCAAGCAAGGGGCTGGGAAGGTGGCTCAGTGGTAGAGTGCTTACCTTGCATGCATGAGGCCCTGGGTTCGATTCCTCAACACCACATAAGCAAAAAGAAAAAAACCGGAAGTGGTGCTATGGCTCAAGTGGTAGAGTGCTAGCCTTGAGCTGAAGAGCTGAAGGACAGTGCCCAGGCCCAGAGTTCAGGCCCCAGGACCAGACCCCAAAAAAAAATTTTTTTAAAGCAAATGGCCCCAACAAACAAGCTTGAGTAATAACCCTAATTTCAGAAAATAGACTTCAAGTTAAAATCAGTAAGAAAAACAAATGAGGTCATTACCTAGTAATGAAATGAACTCTAGTACAGAAAGATAAGACAACTCTAAATTATGCACCAAATGTGGGAGCACTCAACTTCATCAAATACATACTACTTAAAAGTACACGTAGATAAAAACACATTGATTGTTGCTAACTTCAACAAATCATTGTCACCTCTGGATAGATCATATAGGCAAAAACTCACCAAAGAAACCCCAGACCTACATAACTACATTGGCCACTTGATTTAACAGACATCTACAGACTCTTTCACCCAACAGCATCATGGCACATTCTCCAAAATAAACCACATGTTAGGTCACAAGGCAAACGTGCAAATTTTTAAAAATTGAAATTATTCCCTGAATCCTATGAGACCACAATGAAATACAATTAGAGCTCAATAGCAAAAGCCATCACAGAAAACTCTGTAACTCATGGAGACTGAAAAACACATTGTTGAATGATCAGTGGGTCATTGAGGAAATTAAAAGGGAAATTTAAACATTTATGAAATTTAATAAAACAAGCACACAGAATACTAACTTCTCAGGAGTACAGCTTGGAGAGTACTCAGAGTAAAATGTATAGCTCTGAGAGCTTTCATCAAGAAATTGGAGAAAACTCAAATCAACACTTATGAACCTTAAGCAGGGACAAACCAAACCCCACATAAATATGCAAAAGTAAATAATAAAAATTAAATCACAAATAAACAAAATAAAAACTTTGGCAAAGTAGTGGGTTATAAAATCAGCCCACAAAAATCAGTAGCCTTCCTGTATCCCAACATTGAGAAGAGAATGGTTTACCATAGCCAAGATTTGGACTCAACCTAGATGTCCCCCAGTGGATGAATGGATCAAGAAAATTTTATACATACATTATATCTATATCTAGATATAGATATAGATATGAATTCTACTCATCCACCAGAATAATATTGTGCTGTTTGTAAGGAAATGGAAAGACTTTGAAAACATTATATTCAGTGAAGCAAGCCAGAGACAAAGAAATATTGATTGTATGGTTTCACTCGTTTGTGGTAACTAGAATGTGCCTAAATTCTACAAGTAAACATATTAAATGACTAAAACAAATAAACCAGGACATGATAATTAATATAGGACCCTAGTCATTAGCATACAGAGGCCAAAGGAAGCTAAATATAGGAGTGGTGGACAAAGGCTCAATAGCTTTGTATATATGATCATATGAAACAATATTCTGTGAAATGAACTCCAAAAAAGAAAACAAGATACACTCTTTAATTGCCATTGTTGCTGTTTTTATTCTATTTTCCTTTTTTATTGTTTATTGCTATGTTTATATTTGGTAGGGTAAGGGAGGGCAAATAAAAGGTAAAACAAGGATGAACAAATACAACAGTGATAGTCAACAGACACTATGTAGAAAATGAACTGGCTATCTTATGGGTGGGGACCAGAGGGATAGATTGGGAGAGAGTGAAGGAAAGGGAAAAGTGGCCCAAAAGAATTGTACCTGATTCATGTAACTGTAAGCCCTCTGTGTAACAACTATGCAAAAAACAATTAAAAATTAAATAATAAAAAAATTAAGATGCAGGCTAGGAATGTGGCTCAGTGGTATGCTTTGCATGCATGAAGCCTTGGGTTCAATTCCTCAGTATCACGTACGCAGAAATAGCTGGAAGTGGTGTTGTAGCTCAAGTGGTAGAGTGCTAGCCTTGAGCAAATAGAAGCTCAGGGACAGCGCCCAGGGCCAGATTTCAAACCCCAGGACTGGCAAAAAAAAAAAAAGATGCAAAATACAAGAAAATATGAACTTCCAAAAATGTCTTCTGTTTCAGATCTCCTGTGATATGGTTGAAAGTAATGTTAGGATTTTCTATAGAGCTTATACATATCTGGCTTTAATTCAAAGCTTTGAAGTATTTTCAGAAGGTTTTGCTTATGTGTGTAAACATCAAAAATGAATTGTGTTCCTAATTAGCCCAACCAACAATTAACTTTATTTACCATGTTGTGGAGTTCTAATTTTTTATTTCATTTTGATGGTGTGAAATATATGATTTGGGATTTTATGTGTATTTTCCTGATATGTTTCCCCCAAAAGAAGCATGCATTGGAAACTTAATCCCAAAGCAAAGTTGTTGGGCAGGAAATGTACAGAGGAGTTGCAGTTACATATATAAGGTTAAAAAGTACATCTCTTGTCAAACTTGTTACCCTTTCCCTCATTTTTTCTCCCATTTTGCCTCCCCTACAACCCCCCACCACCTCTAGTTATAGAGATAATTTCCAACATAGGGTCTTGTGTATGCCACTGTTGCATAGGTCCTATGATTTCTTTATTTGCAATAATTAGTATAAGTCTAGGATAATTTTATCAGATAAGCAGAATAGCTCAATAGCTATGTACATATGATCATTATCAGATGATGCTAAGTGAAATGAACTCCAAGACAGGGACCATAGGTTTTTCTTTGTTGTTATTGTTTGCAATGAACTATGTGATTTCTTGTTTCTTTTTTATGTTCTTCCCCCTATGCTATATCCCCTGTTGTCACTTGATTTTGGTACCCTGGTATTGTACATATGTTTATCTGAATTAGGGAAGGGAAGGGGAACAGCAGAATGGTGAGTGAAAGTTCTATTTCTTGATCACTCAGTCCTTTGCGCTTTTTCACCATGGGAAGACACAGAGAGAAGCCTGTCTCCAGATGCAACACTTAGTATTGGACTCCCTAGGCTCAAGAACAGTGAGAAATATATTCTTCATCCTGCTAAATAACCTATTCTGCTGTGACAACACAAAACAGGCTAAGACAAATGTCCAACTTTCCTCCCACTTCTTCCACTCTATTTTTGTTAATGTCATTGATATATATATATATATATATATATGAACAGATTATAAATCCTTACAAATTCTCACTCAGGTTGTGGTTTGGCTTTTCCATTTGCTCATGGCATATTTTAATAAATATACAATTATAATTTTAATATAGATGAATTAATTAATAGTGTGTTTTGGAGGATTTATCATTTCATTTTTTAACCATAATTTAAACTAGAATAGTACTAGCAAGTGACTGTTTAATTACTGTTTTTAATTTATTTGTTACTGAACCGCTTCACAAATGTGAAACCTTGGGTCATTGTTTCTTTTCTGAAAATGATACTGGTTTGCTTCTTTGACAATTCTTAGTTTTTCCTAGGGTCTTCATTTTGTACACAAAATAATATTCTTTCTCAAAGTTACTTTTGTTGATTGCCTGTACTTAATCTACTGTTCTCCTTACTCCTTAGTGTGCTGAGCAACTTCTCTCACTCTTGTGATTGCACATACTAAATCTAAAACAAGACATTTCCTGGGAACTGTTGGTCTCATATATCCAATGTTAACTACATATTTCCCCTTAGATATATCACATTGGGAATACAAATCTAATACAAAACTCTTCCTTTCTTAAAACAAAATTTCTTAAGCACTCTCTAAGCTTCTGGTCCAACTATCCACATAGTAACCTACTACCTCCTCTTCTGTACTACTCTAGCTCTTACCCCTGTAGATCCATTTTTTTCTTCTAAGTATTTTTCACCTCCATTATTTTCATTTTCATGAATACTGTCAACTTTCTTGGTCTGTCTCAAGTCATGTAGAAGTCATTAATTATTCTGGACACATTTCATAATGCAGAAACTAATCTTCACCACAACTACCAAAAATACACCCAAGAGAAAACTTATTGGAGTTCTAAGACATCAATAAACACAATCATTTTTCTGCCCTATTCTGTCTGAGCAAATTAATTGGAGTATAAAATGTTAGCTTAATTATAGGAAAGCAGACAGCAGAGTGTGACTTCATATCCAGGGTAAAAGGACAACTCAACACTCTCCTCTAAATTAGGCAGACAGCTATAACTACTCATCTGCACAGCTGAGCAATCAAGTCTCCCCTGTGGCATCCAAGGTTATTCTTCTTGGCTAATAGTTCAACAAGGGAGAAGACAGAATGTACTCTCTTGGAAGGCTGGCATACCCAAGAGATAACCTTGAAGAGATAAATTATTTTCCTTCACATTCATCAATTAGATAACTCCAGTAAATATGGAGAAGTAATGAGGGAGGTGTGGGAACATGGTAAAGGGAGAGTTACCTAAGGAAATTACTAGAACAGAGGAAATAACCCATTTGCTAGCAATATTCCAAGAATTTTTCAGTACTTAAGTCATTACCTAAAAGATACTATTTTAACTTCTAAACAATACATAGGAGATACCACTTGCATCTTCTTTTACCCATACTCTGTACTCTGCCACCTTGCATTCATTTCAAAATTTAGCAGCATTCCCTGCCTATAAATTCCACTATTCTTTGTTCTGTGACTTGACTTTATACTTTGGGATATTTTAAGTCTTCTCTCTCAAGTATCCTCAAATTTACCACACATGTAACAGTTATTCTTTCAGTCTCAGCTTGAGATTTGTGTGTTCAGAAAACTGTGGAACCTCCATGCCAAATGCTTATAATACTAATTTCAAATGCTTTTCATATTGTTACATTTTCTAAGATATTTTTGTTGTATTGTAAATATTTAGACAAATATGTGCTTCGCCAGCCTATAAATTTCAGTGCAAAGACATTCAAGAGATTGGAAAAAGTATAGACATCAAAAATGCCACTTTACCTTAAACATTGACTTATTTGTCTAATTTTACCAACATTTTTCTCCTTGGATTTGACAAGCCTAACGTAGGTTGTATTCCTTTTTCCTTTTGTTCCTTTTATTTTTTTGAGATATGAGGATTCATCCTTATCTGGCTTTAACCAACCCTCAGTAATCATTTCCATAGAAACCAGATACCAGTCAGGTGCTGGTGGCTCATGCTTATAATCCTAGGTACTTAGAAGGCTGAGATCTGAGGGTCCTGATTTGAAGTCAACTCAGCAAAGTCCTGTGAGACTCTTAACTCCAATAAATTACTCAAAAAAGCTGGAAGTAGTGCTGTGGTTCAAATGGTAGAGTGCTAGCCTTTAGTATAAGAATCTCAATGACAGTGCCCAGGCCCAGAGTTCAAGCCCCAGGACTGAAAAAAAAAAAAGACCCCATTAATGTCCTACAACACACTTATTTACCTGCACTATGCAGACAAAATTTTGTCTTCCCCGTCTCATGTCTTCCAGTTTAGAGCTCCATATAGAATATATATTATATTATATACATACATAATATGACCTTTTTCTTTGATTTCTATACTAAAGGAAAAAGGCATATTTCTTTTTGCACACATTTATTAAATATCAAAATCAGTTTTATAATCAGGTGATCAGTTAAACAAAAAAGGTGAATATAAATAGCAGAGACTAAAATTATGATTGAACAAAAATTCCAAAAAATGTACAAGTTCTTATGTCAAAAAACCAACTTCACGACTTTGGCTGGGAGGAGGCGCGGACAGTGGGGGGGAGGGGTGGTAAGATGGGAAGGGATGGGAAGGGATGAGAGGGGGAAACAAAGGAGAAGACAACAATGCTTGATAAGAAATGTACTCATTTCCTTGCCCATGTAATTGTAAACCCTCTGTACAGTATTTTCACAATAAAAAATTCCATAATTAATCTTGTAATTATTAATATTACATATAATGGTTGTTGTACATATGTTAGTATGCACATAGTATGATAACAGTAAATAATAATTCTCAGTAATATCTGTTAGTAATGTTACTTTCTCAAAGTGAATCTGATTATTGGTATGTCTCTTTGCTTATTCTCTAGTATAGACACAGCTATATACATTTTCCCAGAGAATACATATAATTTAATGCTAATTTGTAATAATTTTTTTCTATTTTATTTTCTTTAAAGCCCTAAAATTCTATGCTTCTAAAGTTAATGAAAATGATCTCACAAGACAATTGTGCAAAAAATAGATAGCTTCTTACTTCCTTCCCTGATTCTTTGGAAGAAGAGCCTATGGATAACAAACATTTCCACTGACCAATGATTAATACCAGATGATAATGAGACAATACCTTTCCAGCCAGCAGTGATGCACAAAGGTGGTTGTTCAATTAAAATTCTTTGATAACAAACTACACACAGTGCCTTCATTCCAGACAGTCTGTAAATTTATTTGGAACTAGGTGAATGCTATCCTAATGTAGCTTTAAATGAGTAAATTAATTATACTGTTGCAGACTGCCTGGTTGTACCTAAAATATCATTTGGTATTCTATGCTATGTGAACTACAGCTAAAATCCCTGTAGAAGAACCTATTTGCTAAAACATGTTTATGTCATCACGATCTATTTAAATATAGTTAATCCCTCATAGGCAGCTATAGAGACAATGCTGGGAAGATCCATTTGGCTTCTAAAAGTTCATTGCTTTAACAACACTGAAATCTTAAATATTTCTCATATCAACCAAGAAGTATCCAGTTTAAGCCTTAAACTTTCCAGACAATATTTCTGGCCAACAGAAAACAGTGCTATTTTATTTTATTTTATATTTTGTCAATCATAGGGCTTGAACTCTGGGCCTGTGCACTATCCCTCAGCTCTCCAGCTCAAGGCAAGTGCTCTAATACTTGAGCTACAGTCCCACTTCCAGTTTTCGGAGTGGTTTATTGGAGATAGGAGTCTCACGGAGTTTCCTGCCTGGGTGGCATTGAACAGTAATCCTCAGATGTCAGCCTCCTGAGTAGCTATCATTACAGGAGTGAACCACTGAAGACCGGCTAATTTTTTTGTTTTGGGGGAGGGGGTATGGGGAGAGAAACATGTTTGTATTTTCTACATTAATTTATTCCTGATAAGGAAAAGAAACATCTTCTGGTGACAGATGTTACAGAAAGGCAGGAAGCATAATAACGTAATTTTCCTGAAGAGTTAGCTGCATTATGACAATTTTACTTTAGCTTCACAAGTCTTTACATTAATCCTAAACCAAGGCTTCATTGCCTAGTTCAGTGTTAAATAGAAATCAAGCACTAGTATGACTGTATTTAGTGAAGAATCTCCACTGAGTTTCAATATCCTAATAAATTAATCCTCATAGATTTATCTCCTTGATAGAATTGCCTCAAGAACAATCTTCAGTGAGTTTTAATTTCAAAAATTTATGCACAGCCGGGTACCAGTGGCTCATGCCTGTAATCCTAGCTACTCAGGAGGCTGAGATCTGAGGATCTCAGTTCAAAGCCAGCCCAGGCAGGAAAGTCCATGAGACTTTTATCTCCAATAAAAATCACTAGAAAACCAGAAGTGGTGCTGTGGCTCAAGTGGTAAAGTGCTAGCCTTGAGCTGAAGAGCACAGGGACAGTGCCCAAGCCCAGAATTCAAGCCCCATGACTGACCAAAAAAAATTATGCATTTTATTTTAGACATATTTTTGATATCTATCTATCTATCTATCTATCTATCTATCTATCTATAACTTTGAATGCAACTCTTCAAAATTGATTCCACATGAACAATCATGGAGGGTGTGACAAGTCTTGCTTCAGCTAGGCAGCTCTGCTCAATAGGATTTCAGAACTCCTCTGGGTCTCCTAAAAATCTTGATTACAACTCTGAGGTTATAACTTAAAAAAATTAGGATTCTATCTTTCATGTAAAAAAGCTGACTATGTGGTGTATTCAGGTGAACTGGTAATTCATTAACACACAGAATGACTTTGTGATCTTGAGTTTTGGCATTATCATTCCTGCAGTAATGAGGAACAAGAAATTATGCCAGCAATGTCATATACTTCAGATTTAGTTCCGGACTTGAGGCAAGAATTTTGAAGTTAAATTTTTCTCTCTCTCTCTTATTCTGGTATCCAATATAATTAAGAAATGATTGTTTTATCATCTATTTTTAGATCCTTCATTACCTCTATTTGGTAGAATCAGAGCAAAGAATTTAATTTACCACATTTTCACCTTCAATGAGAATCCTTCCCTAGGTTCACAAGGCCCTCATCATCAGCTATTGCTTACCTATCTTTGCTCTATAAATAAGAAATTTGGTTTTTAATGTTGTTGTTTTTGCCTTTACCTTTTGCTTGCTATTTTTTCTATACAGAATGTCTTATGCTGCCTTTGAAAATTTATTGAGTATAATTAATAGTTTAGTATTAACTGGTGGCTCAGCTGTAATTTTCAGAGTTAATGCAATTGCAACTAACTTCTCTAGTGAAAGAAAAAAATGAGGGAAGATACAGATGGAAAATTACTAAAATAGTCTCAATTTAAAAAACAAAAGAATTTTTCCCCTTCTCCTCCCCATATTAGAAAAACAAAATGCTTAAATAGGGATACAGGTTAACCCATTGTAACAATGGGCTGTACAAGACACTATGTTGAAAATGAACTTTATAACTTTGCATGGGGGGGGTAGTTGTGGAGGTGGGAGGGAAGGTATGGTAGGGGAAAAACTGAGGAAGCCACAATGCTCGATAGGAAATGTACTCATTACCTTGCTCATGTAACTGTAACCCCTCTGTACAGTATTTTTACAATAAAAATGTACAAAAATTTCAAATATAAAAAAGAAGGTAAAAGTAAAAATGGAGAAAATCTGGACCATATCATTTCTGAGGATAGCAATTTTAGGAGCAAACAAGACTTCTGTTCTTAGGGACTCTTGTCAATAGACTCATGTTCTTGGGATATCTATTTCAACAAGGACCTAATGGTTTAGTGTTGTTGTACACACCTATGGACACAAATGCTTGGGAAATGGAGGTAGACCAATGGTGGTTTGAGGCTAAACAAAGTTAGCATAAGACTATCTCTATAAAATGTATTAAGAAGAAAAAGACTAAGGATGTGGCTCAAGTAGTAAGGAGCTTACTATAAAGTCCTGAATTAAATCCTTATTGCAGACAACAAAGGCAAAGAATAGCAACAAACAGAATAACAACAAACAACCAAATGACCGTATAAAGATCCTTTGATCATTTCTTGACGCATGAAATTGTGTAAGATAGATGATGCTCTATACTGAGCAAGAAAATAATAAAAATAAAATTTAAATTTCACCATCTGCAAGTAATGATCCAGAGCATAGCAGTTGAGAGAAATGAAAATATTTTTAGTATGTTCATTTTTAATGAAAAGAACATTATCCAAGTATCTATCAAGTAGTTTAGAAAACTAGTTATGTTAGCATATAAGTGAGTAGGTATTGAATATTTGGAAGTTGGAAATTGTCATTTTACTTATGAAATGTGAGTTAACTCAATATTATTTTTATAATATATTGAGTTGTAAATACTATGCTTGTATAGAGAATTGTATTCTGAACTTTCGTATCAAATAATTTTTGATGATATCATGAAGATCCAGCAAATATTAAATATTTGAGCATGAATTCAGGAAGAAACGAGTAGACTTGAAAAAATAACCAGGGCTGGGAAGGTGGCTTAGTGGTAGAGTGCTTGTCTAAAATGCATGAAGCCTTGGGTTTGATTCCTCAGTACCATATACTCGGAAAAAGCCAGAAGTAGCATGTGGCTCAAGTGGTAGAGGGCTAGCCTTGAGCAAAAGAAGCTCAGAGACAGTGCCCAGGCCCTGTGTTCAAGGCCAGGACTAGAAAAGAAAGACTACACAACTCACATAGCCCTTTAACAAAAGACTTAGAAAACTAAACTTTATTAAATCCCCTAAATTAACATAATCAAATAAATCAATATGCTTATAGCCATATTGAACCAATAACAAAAATTTGATGAATTTGACAGCATAATTCCATATTCACTTTAGAAGTAAAATTCAGAATAATAGGAATAGTTTGAATAAAGACATATATTCAAGATAACATTTATAACAATGTATTTGACGACTTCATGCTTTTTCACCTCAGAACCTTGTCGAATACAAAAATATACATGTTCTGAATAAAAATCAATTTAGACATGAATAAAGAATTTTAAGTTTCAAGAAGAGCTATAATTGTTAATGTTTTGGATGGAAATATAGAATATAGTAAAATAATTTTGTGATCTACTTTTTAATGATGATAAAGATGGTTTTAGATGAAGAACATGGGTGGGGATTCAGAATAATAGGAATAGTTTGAATAAAGCCATATATCCAAGATAATATTTATAACATTGTATTTTACTCCCAGACATAATTAGTTTTCTAGAAAACGGAAATCTAATTTCCTACATAGACTACAGTAAATTCACTTTACTGTGCTTGAAGCACGTATAGTCCTCAGTCAGATGGATGGGCATTGTGACAGAATGAAAATGTACGTATATTTATAAAATCAGTATTCCCCAAAACATACATATACGCTGCATCATGACTGTGACCCTTAAATGTTATAAAATATTGTCTTCATGTGGACTTTCTCCAAAGCAAATTCTTTTTTCCTAGGTTTTATAATTTAAATTTAAATTAATTTTATTGTAAAGGGCATTTACAGAGGTATGACAGTTACATAAGAAATATAATGAGTATATTTCTTGTTGAACATTGTTACCCCCTTCTATTTTCCCACTTTAGTTGAAAGTTCATTTCCAACATAATGCTTTGTGAGTATTGGTTCACCCTTTGTCCTTTGTCTTACAATTTTGCTATGACCCTTCCCCTCTCTAAATCTCAGACAAACATATATACAAGACACAAGGTACCAAAATCAACAGTGACAATGGGGGCTAACCAAAGGAAAACATAAACTGTAAAAAAAAAAAAAAACTTTACAAAGCACATTACAAAAACAAAACTGAGAAAAAACACAAAAAACTCTCTTGTTTCCATAATTGCTTAATATCATTTTATATGGTCATATGTGCAGAGCTATTGAGCTATTGTGATCCTCTGTTAGGACTTTTCTAGACATATACTAATTATTACAAATGAGGAAAACCATGGAGTATATGTTACTTTGGGTCTGGCTTACTACATTTAATATTATTTTTTCAAAGCCTTTCCATTTCCTTATGGATGGGCTGATGTCATTCTTTTTTGATGGAGGCATAGAATTCCATTGTGTATATATACCACATTTTCTTCATCCATTCATCTACTGAGGAGCAACTAAAAGCAAATTCTTGAATATATGTTATTCATTTGAGAAACAACACAGAAAAAATCAGCAAAGATAATTTTAGTGAGTTAAATGTAAGATAATTGAGATTCAGTCACGGAAGGACTTCTGGAGAAATTACCAAACAGGTTTTGGAATTCTACTAACAGAAGTCAGAGAGGCTCTGCTGCTTATATACAGATGCCCTGCCCATTTAGGTTGGCTGTTAACTTCTGGAGTATTAACTCATCCTGGAGTTTTAACGCTGGAGTATTAACTCATTTCTAAATTGTGCTAAATTATTTTTTGAGGAAAGTCATATGTGATTGACATAGCCCTTAGGCAGAGAAGTAAAGAGACACTTGGCTATGATGATGGATGTTGTCAGGCAACAAAGAGTTGTAGCTGTACTGCAATTCTGAATCAACAAAGTCTATCTATATGTGAGTGTAAGAAGACATTCTTATCTGGAAGAATGTGGATTTAACTTAGAGAATGTCTGAAAAATAATCAGATAGTCCGTGGTTTATTTCAATATCTGTGGAGGCTTTTATATACAAAAGATATGCCATTATGTTCAGTACAGTCATCAATGTTGAGTACAATATAAGTACTAAGAAGGTACATGTGACGTGTACTCAGCTAAGATGTATTACTTTTTGTATCTAGGTCACAAAGTAATAGAAGAACAAAACAAGTCTACCTGAAAAGACCATGTGTACTTGATTAACATTATAATCACAACTTATCATTATGAGAAAAATTTTCACATCACACAGCAGTTGACAATAACTTCATTTCTCTTCTCTCTCCCTAGCATGCACGGATCAAACCTGTCCCTTTAAACATGCTAGGCAAGTATTCTACCAAACTCATCCTCAGTTCTGAGAAATCATTTTCTCAAATTCTCCTTTTCCCACACGGTAAAGAAAAATTTTTGCCAAGAAATTGTGCAAAATTGCAGACATTTTTCTACATTGTTGGTATATTGTGTTCCATAATGTCAGTGCATAAATATACACAGACTTCGTAAGTAGATCAAATTTCTACTGTCTCATTGGTACCAAAATTTGACTTGGATAGGAACACAAATAAGCCAGATAAGCCTCAAACGCAGAAAACTTCCATGTTAATAATAAGAAAGATAAAATTCAGGTTTTCACCTGAGTACTTCATAATAATTCACGTCCATTCTTACTAAACTTACTTTGAACTTCCCTGTTTTCTGACCTTATATCAGCACATCTGTTTCATATTGCCTGTTCTTCTTCCATGTAACTTGCTATTAAGTTATTTAAAAATGTTAAGATTCAAGCTCCGTTCAACACAAAACTTTTTGGTCTGCTTGGTTTTTCTTCTCAAGTCTTCACACACCTCATCATTCTGGTACCAGCAGGACTTTCTCAAATATGCTTTATAGCTCTCTACAAATTTGGACTAAATTATGATATCATCCTATTTTACCTTTGTGTAAAACATCAGCCATAATTTCTTGGTGACTAATTTTATGTCTTCATCTGTACAAATAAATACGACATGAACAAGAAACCTGTCTCAATATTCCCAAGACCTCCAATTTTGTCTGACCAAGGATAAGTACTTTCACAGATCAATCATGTGGTAAAGTTCTATATGTAGTAAGGATACAATGGGAATTCAAGCTTTAGTATTCAAACTTCAGTGTCATGGTATAGCAATGTGGTACATTCAATGCTACTGTAATGATGCCAAAAGGGGGTCAAAGACACATGGTATAAAGGTCGTCCTAGTCTCAGATTTAGGCAGGAAGCCTATGAGCCGTTTCTTAATTTTCTTTTGCATGTTCTAGAACACACATGACAGTGATTCTTTTGAATAGCATCAAGAGGATTCAAGGTATGTGACATGAAGAATGGTTATTAAGAGCAGCTTAACTTGGGGGGATTTTGACAGCAAAGAGGTCAAATTTGTCTACATTGGTCTAAGAAATAGAAGTTTTGTCTCTATATCCTCTCAGCAGAAATCCTTCTCTCCATCTGTTATCATAGCCCCAGGAAGACTTCCTGAAGGAAGTAGGTATCTGTATCTTCTGCCTGTGTGATAAGTAAATGAACTGGCAGGAAAAACTGAAGGTGCTATAAGTGAGAAGGTGTGAACAGCATCTGTGTATGAATGTGTGAAAAAGAAGTGAAGAATGAGTGCAACTGAAAATGAGCCAGCACCTTGAGCTGCTTCAAGGTGGTTTCCATAAATGGAGCTGTGAATCTTCAGGTGTACCACACACCTCCTTGACATTTGTTCTTATAAAACTGCAAGTGAGGTATTCAAAAGAAAATCTGTAGCTGCTTTCATAAAGAAAGAAATTCTGCTGGGCTAAGTTTACTGCTCAGAAATAGAAAGGTTGAGATTTTAAAAATGTCCACTGAGTTTCTTCATAATCCAGACTAATAGGCATGGACCCATGTGTCAAAGGGGTGGGCATGAGAGGTGTTGAGATGAGTGGCTTGAACTTAGGTTTCTCTGAAAGAACTTGTGAGTACAATGTCATTGGCCTTACAAAGAAATCACAATTGTTACCTTTTCTGGGAGTACACTTCATGGCTACAACAATTTGGAAAGATATTTGACATAGTGATCAAACTGAAAATGCCTCATCTCTTGGACTAAATATTTTTCTGCTGGGAATTTAATCTGTGGACAGTAGCAACAAAAGCACATCCATGAACTTGGCTATTGCAGCACTATTTGTCTTCACAAAATGCTTGAAAACAACCTAAATGATAATTGATCAGGAATTTGTAGTAATTCATGATACTTTTGTAAAGTATGGCTATTATAAGTCTATGAGAATAGAGAAGTATAAAAGTACATGCACTTATGTGAGAAATACAAGAGGTTTTTGAAGTAAGAAATAGAAGTTACAGGGAGCTCCCTAAGTATATAAATTTGTTGTCCAAACATGGGCAGAAGTTTTGATTTTTCAATCAGTAACAGGTGGAGATGAACAAATAGTTTTTGTTACTTAATGTGAAGCAGAATAGAGTTGCTCATGAGAAAAAGTGATAGTTTTCTTCTGATAAGCCATTCTTATATGTATAGGATAGGGATGAATATGTAAAGCATTTTTCCCTATTGCCCAGCTTAATAATATGTATTTCATGCAACTCCAAAGGGCATTCTTACTGATTCCCGAGTATATGAATTGCATCAGAAGCATGAAAGTTTATCCAAATTTTGGAAATAGTCATGCAGCTGCCTTGGGGAGAAAATATAACAGAAGTATAAATATTATTTTATTTATATTAACTAAATACACAATCCTCCCATTTCCTATAAGTAGTTACTCGTAAACTTCTCTCTACTGTATTGCTTTTGTTCCTTTTGATTCCCCTTTACTCCCTACCTAATTTAAAATATTAAGTATATTTGATCTAATTTGATATAAAGGCTCATGTGAGTGTCTGATCTTCAGACATAAGCTTGATCACTCTCTTCTATCCCACTTTAAGGCAAGATATACGTGATGTGACTGGCAAAGCTGGCCTACAGAATCTATACCCATGTAACTGTCAGGATATTTCCTGCAGCCCCAGGGATTCTCCCTGGAAGCCAGTATCTTTCTCAACTGCAATAAATAGGACTTTACCTAGTGGAATATCTTATTGTCTGTATCTTATTGCACTGCATATCCATTGCTTATATTATTTTGCTTAAACTGATATATTTGTAGTAGTATAAATTGGATCCCAGAAAGGTGTTCTACTAATGGCTCCAGAGTTTTCTAACTTATAGAAAAATAATCTGTCTTCTTCTATTATTCCTGAGAGTGGAGAGGCAGCTTTGCAAAGAATAAATCTTCTTATCCTGTACTTCTTTGAAAAGTAAGATGGATCACTTTGTTTTTCCATACTGTTTGGTATTGTAAGGTGATTAACAATTTTTGAAAATACGGTAAAATATATGGCACATCTCTTGCCAAATAAAGATAAAATTAACCAGCTTACATTTTGGCAGGAATTGCTCCTGGTAAGACATACTGCTTTATGTGTAAAAGAAAGATGTATAAATATATACATATGTAAATATGTGTTTGTTTTTGCAAAGGAAGTTATGTGAGGGATGCATGAGAAACAGTTTATATTGGTACTGCTGGAGATGGGAATTTGGAGTTAATAATACTTCTGCTTTTTTTATTTTGTCTGATGTGGGGCTTGAACTCTGGGTTTGGGCGCTGTCCCCCAGCTCTTCAGCTCAAGGCTAGTGCTCTGCCATTTGAGCTACAGCGCCACTTCCGGTTTTCTGCTGGTTTATTGGAGATAAGAGTTTCACGGACATTCTTGCCCAGGCTGGCTTTGAACTGCGATCCTCAGATCTCAGCCTCCTGAGTAGCTAGAATTACAGGCGTGAGTCACAGGCGCCTAGCTAGGATTACAGGTGTGAGCCACAGGTGCCCCGTTTCTGCTTTTGTTTTTAGCACCTATATTATTTTATTTTAATGACATATACTCTGATCATTATAATTAAAAATACTACATTTCAATGGGTACTTGAAATGAGTGAGGTTAAAGAGGAAGGAGTAGATAAATGAAGGGAATTGTGCATGGAAGGAAATGCAGTAAACAAAATTCAAAGTATAGCTTACAAAATTAAGAGCAGGGATGGGTTGAGAGGGATGGATGAGAATGTTAAAAAGAATGACATTGATTAAGATGGATTGTAATCATATATTGCTTTGTTGAATGATAGCCTCTTTGTGCAACTAACTTAAAGTTAATATATTATATAAAATAGTTTTTAACTTAATTAGGATGAGAAAGGCTAAAAAGAAAAAAGAAGTTTTCCCTCCCCAAATTCCTAAATATTCCCTTAGTCATTGAAAAGCTGGCTTTGCTTCCAAATCAGCTTGCCCAGAGTTATCTACAAGGTTGTTTGGATCTGATTTTATGTCAAAACAATAAAAATATGCCTACATTCATAGGGCACTTTTGTAAAATACGTTGAAACACATAACACCCTCTCAAACAAGAGCATGACATCAATGACTGTCTTATTGTTCAGATAAAGCAATGAGTCCAGAGAATTTAAAATTATATTGTAAATTGACTTTGACCATCCATTTGTCATGATGACGTGAGCAGTGAATATATAAGGCAATGAAAAAGTAATTTAATAATGCACAATTGATATCACCTGAGGCAATACATAATCCAAGAGGATTTGCTGGGACTCAAAACCTCTGGAGAACTACCTTCAAGAGAATTATATTAACAGTTTGAGACATTTTTTAAAGATACGCTAAATGGAATGAATCTTCACCTTTGAACATGGATTTGCCATGTGGCAATAACAAAGTCATTGCAGCCATATCTGTATATAAATTGGTCAATCCTAATATAATAATACACAATATCACACTAAAGCTTATTTGCATGTGAATCAGACCATATGATTTTAAAGTCCATGTGAGGAACAAGATGTTTCCAGTTTTAGTAGTGAAGTGTGACTATGCCTCCAAGAGCATTCCAAGTCAAGCTGCAAAACTTCTAACTTCTATTTCACTATTTCAGAAGAACTAGTTGAATGTCTCTTTCCTTTCTCTGGCACATACTGATGTGAGTTTGTGGAAGAAAGCCCTATGCTTTGATGCATAAATCAGGAAACTGCAAGAAATTTGCATTGCCAGAAACTTTCCAACCTGAAGTCAGAACTTTCATATCATTAAATTGATCCACTGATACTTGTTTTGATTAAAGCACACGCTAACTCATAACAGCATCTGTACTCAGTGATATAACTCAAACAAGCATAATGAATGCCTATCTTTTAATTTTTTATGAAAAGGCTTCATAATATATAATTAAGATGTTTTTTGCATGTTCTACTGATGAACCATCTGCAGGTATGACATTTAGCATCTGTACTTAAAAGTAGCCACCTGTTACAGTCTGGTAATCTTGACTGTGAATCATTACAGATAAAAGGAATTGGGGATCATTGGATTCAGGGTTTTTCATGAATCTATCATCTTATTGACATTTATTATATTACTATGGGCATTTTTAAAGTTGCAGATATTATAAAGTCTAGTCAACTACATTTGTTTTAATCTGAGAAATCAGTTGATAATGTATAACAGATAAAATATTTAAGAGCCCTCAATTCACTATGTCTTTCCTCTTCCTCCTTTAGCAAAACCCAATCATATTTATATCTAAGTGCTCCTAAGTTTCCACGTTTTTGTCGGTCGTGGGGCTTGAACTTGGGGCCTGGATGCTGTCCTTCTCTCTTCAGCTCAAGACAAGCACTCTACCATTTGAGTAGCGCCACTTCCGGTTTTCTGGTGGTTTATTGGAGATTAGAGTCTCACTCATTTTCCTGCCAGGGCAGTCTTTGAATCACTGTCCTCAGATCTTAGCCTCCTGAGTAGCTAGGTTTACAGGCATGAGCCACTGGCATCTGCTTCCCACTTTTTGTTTGTGACACCAATTTCAAAACCATCTCTCAGATGCTTCCTTCATTTGAAGTCTAAAAGTTATGACATTCAAAGTGATTTTCATCAGATAGGTAAAGGGATCAAATTTTTATTCTAAAGGGAAAAGTCCTAATATTAGAGGATTTTTGAGTATGGACTGAGATGAAAATTATAATAGTTGTGCTTCTTTAGGGAATATGAATATCATTCCAGATTTTACAAGTTGTTTGGCAGAGACTAGAAAATAGCATAAGCAATTCTGCTTTCTCAATTGGCAGGGGCAAAAGAGTCTTACACAGTCTAGCCCACCCTAACATTTTGTGATAAGAAAGTACGATAAAGTAGAACTAAAAAGTACTAAAAAGTAAAACAGCACCTGACACAGAGAAGCATGTTAAATAATTTAGATATATTATAGTCTAACAAGTAAAGGAATTTTATTAAATGTATAAGTGATCAGTTACGCACAGGACATAAACAACAACTCAGTTTATATACTGGGTTCTTGTATGAGGACCTTTGCTGATCAGTACAGCAAAATCAACTATCCCTATTTTCTGAACTTCCTGTGGAACTCTGACTGCTTTTTGACTAACAACTTTGGTTGTTATTAAAATATTTTACTTGTCATTGTCTCATAAGTGGCATATAAAATATTTCTGACAATTTAGGGATATTGTGGGATATCCATGTTAGCACACACACATACTGAAGCATCTTACTTGATAGTAAATTTCTAACTTAAGCATTCAAGAAGACAATAACACAGAGATGAAATTAATCCTGAAAGAGGTGCTTTGAGTGAGAACCAGTGGAAGATGAGGTTGCTGCCTAGGGTTAAGGCTTTACTTGAGGTTCATAAAATGTTAGATGATCATTTCACCCTTGGGGACAGAGAACAATTTAGGAAGAGTTAGTTCATGGCATCATCTTCTGTACACTATGGGTCAAACTCTTTTTAAAAAAGAAATAATGATATTGTCAAAGTGATGTACAGAGGGTTACAGTTACATACATAAGGTAGTGAGAACATTTCTTTTCTTTTCTTTATTTTTTTATCAGTTGTGGGCCTGAACTCTGGGCCTGGGCACTGTCCCTCAGCTCTTCAGCTCAATGTTAGCCCTCTACCACTTGAGCCACAGCGCCACTTCTGGCTTTTTCTGCTTATGTGGTCTGAAGAATCGAACCCAGGGCCTCATGCATGCAAGGCAAGCACTCTACCACTGAGCCACCTACCCAGCCCACATTTCTTTTTTTTATTCTGAAAATACTATACAGACGGGTTACAATTACATGGACAAGATAATAAGTACATTTCTTATGAAGCATTGCAGCCTCCTCCTTTATTTCCCCTTCCCATCCCTTCCCATCCTCCCCCCCCCTTCCCCCACTCAACCCTCCCCCCCCACACCAAAGTTGTAAAGTTCGTTTTCAGCATAACGAGTTGTTGCAATGGGTCCACCTGTATCCCTATTTAAATGATTTGTTTTTTTTCCCTTCCCCTCCACAAACTATACCAACATCAAATACAGTGAAAGCATGGGTTATACCGTGGGGGAGGGACATACAAAGCAACAAAGAAATAATCTTACAAATGTGTTAGGAACAATCGCATGAAAGAAAAAAAAACATTTGAATACATATCTTAGGGTTCATTTCCCTAACATCAACTTATCTGACCTTTTCTGCTTGACTCAGACATATACTAGTTATTGCAAATAAGGGAAACCATGGGACCCATGTTTCTTTGGGCCTGGCTTACTTCACTTAATATAACTTTTTCCAGGTCTTTCCATGTCCTAACAAATTGGGCAATGCCATTCTTTCTGATGGAGGCATAGAGTTCCATTGTGTATATATACCACATTTTCTTGATCCATTCATCTACTGAGGGGCATCTGGGTTGGTTCCATATCTTAACTATGGTAAATAAGGCTGCAATAAACATAGTCGTGCTGGTAGCTTTAGTGTGGTCATTTTGTGTCAAATATTGTTACCCCCTCCCTCATTTTTCTTCCACTATCCCCCCAAGTTGTAAAGTTTATTTCCAACGTATTATCACTGTTGCATTGGATTGCCCTTTGTCCTTTTTTTCACCATTTTGTAGTACCCCTTCCCTTCCCCAATTCAGATAAATTTATGTACAATACACAGGTACTAAAATCAAGTACAAAGTGGGGCAAACTCTTAATTTGCCACCGTTTTCAAATCTTCTTTGTCCCTAAGATTGTTAGAATTTAAGGGATGTATGATTCAGAACTACCCTACTTTTACACTTTTCATACATTTGCCTTCACTCTATCAATTCAAATAATTGTTTCAAATGACTTTTTGTCTTTCTATATTTTAATAGTGCATTAGAGCTGTGTATGCACACAAAAGTTATTTACTAGTTATTTAAATACTTGTGAATTTATTAATTTCTTCTAATTAAACTCATTGAAAAATTTAACATGTCTATTCTGTATTTGTATGTAAGTCCGTTATGACTGTTAAGTGCTGAATAATTCTGACCAAATGACCAAAGTGAAATGGTGTGTATATATACATAATATTTACAAATATATATGTAATACATTATATTATATATGCATTTATAATATATAGATGCCATATATATTACATATTTATAAATTATACATTTATATCTATATATTTAATTTTAATTGTATTTTTACTATCTTTAAACAAATTGGTTTGCAAGTATAATGCAACTTGATTGCTGCCACCTCTTTCATCATTCTCCCCTATCTCTTCCAACCCATCCTTTCCTCTCAATATTCTTAGTTTGATTGACTATGCATGAGTAAGATGACTGCTTCCCTCTCACTTCTCTTCATTCCTTTATTCCCTTCTTCAACATATATTTCAAGTGCCAATTTCCTGATATGCATTTTACTGGACTGTAAGTTAGTTTTTCTATGGAACTACACTGTTTTCATTTTCTCCTGCAAATATCATACTTTGGTTTATAGGGGTATGTGTGTTTGTGTGTGTGTGTGTGTGTGTGTGTGTGTGTTTGTGTGTGTGCATGTATATAAAATTGTAAACCGTTATTTATAGTTAAAATTAACATAGTTGGTTGTAGTTTTATTTTTTCACATATACACATAAGCACTAATATGTTAGCCCACTAAGTTAACTCCATATGTATGTATGCACACATAACACAAATGAACATGTTATGCATATATTTATATATACCATTCTATATAATTATACATTATTGATGATTAACATAATAAATTATATGTGGTTCATATAGTACATGGTTCATACAATATTTATGTTTTAATTATTCATATACACAAATATACTTGGTTGTGATGGAGTCTTGAAGATCTTCCACTGGTTCAGCAATTTTCTAGGCAAACTTGTGTAATCCAGATTATAGTGGCATTCATTGCTAAAGCATTTATAGTGAAAAGGGACACAAGGGATCAGCAAGAGAAAGAGATACAGGTGGCTGGAGGAAATATCTCTAAACAGGTATGATTCTTTCCTTCCAGTGATATACTATACCAAGAATGCTCCTTTCTCCAGCAAGATTTACTGGATGATGTTCATGTAGACACTTCTGGATCATAACAAACTGCTTGCTTCCCAGAAGGAGAGCAAGTGTTATCATAAATCCCTTGTTTGTAAAAGAAAAAAATGTGTATATTGTGGCTTAGCTAGTCTCTAGGTTGGACCCATTTCCTTTTCCTTTTGGAACTTCCGAAAGTTTCTTACATTCCTTCTTATATTTTTTTTCTCTGACTCTTTCTTGCCATAATATATCATTCTGATTAACTACATCAAGGAAATTTTCTTTCTTAAGAACTTATAAACTGGGTCAATATGGATATCAAGTCAGCAAAGTCTCTTTAGCCATGAACTTATGCTGGCTTAAATAATACTGGTTTTTAATTCACTGCTTCCAAGCTTTGCTGTCTTAATTCTCCAGTCTTGGCAGAGTAGTCATTTCTTTATTTTGCTATAAGTTCCTAAATACTTCATGTGTAGGAATTCTAAGTGATTCCAGTTTTGCCAAACAGAAACAATAATCATCTCAATTCCCATGCAATCCCATCTTTATCTGGTTTTCTTAAAATTTCAGAAATAACTGAATCTCAGTTGGGGAAATCCTGTCTCGTATTGAATCCTTATGAGACTAGAGAAAGATCATGGTAGGAATCTGACTCTTAGGGAAGTCTATTATTACCAGTAATAAGAGCATGCAGAAAATAAAAAATAATGTAATTCATATTGTGAGCAGAGAAAGCATAGTATTTACTAGTAAAGCTAATGTCTTGAAACTTTAAGGATCTAAGATTTTCTGTCTTTGGGATCTAGTAAAACCTAGTGAAGTAGTAAAGACTAATTGACAATTTATATAAAGATGAACATAACAAAATTTTGTTAAATGAGTGACAAAATTTTCTTAGCATAGAGGAAGGCCAGCATTGTTCATTGAAAAGTACTTCTTCCTGTCACCACATTTGCACCTAGCATTTCACCATGTGAAGAAACAGCCTGGAGACAAAATTGTATATTTTAGTTTTCTAAACTGCCAAATGCATGTCAAAGCATTTTATAAGTGAGGAAATTGGATAGAAGTGGATATTCACTATAAGTCATTTCACAAAATGCATAGTTTTCTACTTGGTGAGATAGTTGCCTTCTTTCCTTCTATTATTATCAATGACACATGAAGTCATTCTGACTCCAGTCCACCAACACAAGCACTGAGTTAACAGGCATTTTACAAACACATCATGTGTGGCACCTAATATCCCCAGTCTTTGATTTTTTCCTCATGAAATTCTAGAGGAAAATGTGATACACAGGTTTTCTTGTGCTATAAAGAGATACAGAGTGTGTCATGATAATATAAATACTGTAATGAGCAAAAAAGAAATGAAGATTGTCTCCAATCTGCCAATATATCACTGCTATCATCTTTAACATAAACTAGCTGGGGATCCAAACTAAACTCTAAGTGCTGATTCCAGATATGTCGATGGCAAAATAAATAGTCATCTTAAGGTAAGTTTTTTCATGCATTTTAACCCCGGTTAATATTTTCATATGTATTGGGAAGAAGTCAGAGCTGGGAAAGAAAGTGGCTATAAGCACAAATATTAAATGAGAATAGACAACACTTTAGAGCACATTCGAAGGTGAGGTTCATGATCCAAGCAATAGCAGTTGGGTGTCAGAAGCAAAAAATAAAAGAGTAGCAGGAATATTTAGCAGTAATGAAGTGCTAACTTTGTCATCTATTGAGGGAGGTGACATATGAGAAGATGCCTATTATGTAGAAGTATGTAGAGCTAGATATTAAGCCATTCTGTTGTAATCTCTTTACTCATTTATCCATAGCTATCCACATTTTACAATTTGGTGAATATCTTGGTATTTCTTTAATTATTATCTTTGCATGCATATGTATTACTATAAATTTGTTTTTGCAATTTGTTATTTTGTCTTAGCATTTATTTTTACAATTCATTTCAAGTCAACACCTATATATCAACACATTTTTCAAAATCATAGTATTAAATTTCATGAAATGTTCCATAGATGTATAGTGGCTTATTGAACTATAATTAGGTAATAGATCATTAATGTTTTCTAAATAATATGCAATAATTCAAGAGACACTTATGCATGTATAGCTTTATAATAAAACATTTTTATGACATATTAGCACACTGACATAAATTTCATATTTGTTAGGTGTCAATGTGTATGTTAAGCATTTTTCATATTATTTCATCTACAAAATAACTGTGTATGAGTGAATTAGTACACTTATTATATTTTGCATAGATGAGGGGATTTCCATTCAGAGATGGTAAGCAAGGAACAATGTCAAGCTGGCAGAAAGAGCTGAAGTCAGGGGATGTAAGACCAAATAATACTCCAAGGATGGACTGGGATGCACAAGTATTGAATATACTTTGTTTCTCAAAAGCACTAAATGCTCAAACCTACATCTTTTTTTTTGTCAGTTGTGGGGCTTGAACTCTGGGTTTGGGCGCTGTCCTTGTGCTCTTCAGCGCAAGGCAAGCACTCTACCCCTTGAACTGTAGTGCCACTTCCGGTTTTCTAGTGGTTTACTGGAGATAAGAGTCTCACAGACTTTTCCTGCCCACTCTAGCTTTGAGCCATGATCCTCAGATCTCGACCTCTTGAGTAGCTAGGATTACTGGTGTGATCCACCTGCTCTTATCTACCTACATCTTTTAAATTTTATTTTAAAATGATGTTTTCCTATTCAAACTAATCATGATGTTGGACAATGTTCATTACAAGCTTGCTTATAGTCATTGTTGTGACTTCTGTGAACTTGGCATTTTCTGTCTGGACAAAACATCCTGGTGAACACAAAGTTCTATTTTTCATAATTTTATAGCCAAACTAACTTTAAAAAATCTGTTATAACCTATTTCATCAGTTATAATGAGTGAACCTAACTAGTTGCCAACATTCTATAGAATATATGATATCATTTTAAAAAATAATTTTCTTGGATCTACTGACGGACACTTCCTATTTTAACTTGTATTTCTTCTAGTAAGTATCAAGTGATTTATGTCAGCTATATTTCCATTGTAAAATTTCTATGTTTATTATTCAATTTCTGTCTTTGACATTTTAAAACAGCATTTTTATTATACTTATTCTATATATTGGTCCTGTGTTATGTCTTTCAACCGTCTTATAAAACTGAGATAATTTACTTAGTAGAGACATAGAATTGGAAGTTTTGACATAAACTTCGATTATTACCTATTTCTAGAATAGACTTCTCTCCTGGAGGTAGAAGAATCAGAGCTCCTAATTGTTCTTGTGACAGATTTTCTCCCACATTTATCTTTGCACAGTAACTGTAAGAATGTAGCTGAGAACCTACTATTCAGAATGCTGCACAATGTGTGTTTTTTTGCACTGAGTGATGATAGTATCAGTAGTTCTCAGCAGTTATATGTGTACAACTCTTAGTACCTGCTAATGAAGGTTAGCAGTCATTCTCATACTGACTGCCAACTCTTGATGTTACCATCACTCGGCGTCCATTTTTATAGTTTTGAACCAGAAATATTTTTCTCTGTATCAGGTATTCCATACCAAATAAGCAGGATATTTTTCCTTATGTTTAAGAAACTAATTATCATTTTTTACTGTACTTGAATCATGTGGTAAGTTAACTGAATTAAAATAGATTGCCTTTATTTCTCTCAGTATAGAAACTAGCCCTAGAGGAATAAATACAAGAGATATTTCCTGTTTTCACTCTCAAATTCCCAATGCCATTATAACATTTCATGTCTATAAGAAAATACAACTACAATGGTTACAGAATGCTACATTCCCTGATACTTCAGAAGTCATCTCCTTATTATTTTGGTGTGATATGTATTAAAAGTAGTTAGTGCAAAACCCCTTTAAAATTTATTACTTTCAATTTCTTGGAATTACAACGTATAGATTCACTTATGTTAGAACTCATATGAGCTTTTGAAACCACAGAGTAAGAGTGAACAGTAATATAAATAATATAAAATTAATGGGTATGCCCAAAGTAGGGGCCATCATGAAAAAGACAACACTTACTTTCTCTAACAAAGATTTACCATATGAGACTTGTTTGACTCATAAACACAAGTAATAGTGGATTTTTAACTAGAGGGGAATAGAAATATACTGTTATATATAAAGTGACATACTATTTAAAGACAGACTATGATAATACAAAGATAGAAAATGTAAATTATATGATAATCACTACACTAAAATACACCTTCGACAAGAAAATAATACAAAGCAATCCTTAAAAATTACCCACTGTAGGGACTGGGAAGGTGGCTCAGTGGTAGAGTGCTTGCCTTGCATGCATGAGGCCCTGGGTTCGATTCCTCAGTTCCACATAAGCAAAAAGAAAAAAGCCGGAAGTGGTGTTGTGGCTCAAGTGGTAGAGCGCTAGCCTTGAGCTGAAGAGCTGAGGGACAGCGCCCAGGCCCAGAGTTCAGGCCCCACGACCGGACCCAAAAAAAAAAAAATTACCCACTGTCTATAATTCCAGGACATGTGCTTGTGAGGTAGGAACATTGTTAGTTCTAGGATAGTCTGGACCAAATAGTGAGTTCTAAGTCATCTTGAGGTACACAGTGCAACCATGTTTCAAAAATCAGAATGAAAAATATAAAACAAAACCCCCTAATCCCTCTCCAAGTCCTCAAAAACTATAAAACAAAAACTGCAATTACTCCAAATAAATCAAGAAAAATGGGATTAGAAATCAAAGGACAAGAAACCGAAATCTAAACAAAAATATGGTTACCTAAACAATCTTTAGAAACAATATCCATAACTGTATTTAATATAAAAGAAACAACTATGAATATAGATATTCAATATATAAGAAAATAAAGAGATTTTCACCCTAGAACAATATGAAATTCAACGTATTCTGTCCACAATTGATTCATCTTAAATATTGTGGTAAAAGTGGATTAAATGTTAAGTAATTAAAACACTAATAGTAAGAAAGGACTGGAAACCTAGCTCATCCTTTCTACATATGAATTTCTGAATTCAATCATTAGAATCACAGTAAAAATAAAAACTAAGGTGGTTGTATTGATATAGGTCAAGTAGATTTCAAACAAGAAATATTATTATTGGGTATAAAAATGACTACTATTTTTCTTCTCTCTTTTCCTTTTTCTTTTCTTTCCTTTTTTAAAAAAATTTGTTCTGGGGCTGGTACTATGCCAGAACTTTATTTTTGTTGTTATTCTGTTTTTTATTGTATTTTATTTTTAAAGGTGATGTACAGAGGCATTACAGTTACATAAGTCAGTTAATGGGAAGATTTTCTTTTGAACAATGTCAACCACTCCTTCATTCTCTCCCAGTTTTTCTCTCCCATTTCCCCTCTTACCCCAAGTAGTATAGTTCATTTCCAACGTAATGTCTCATGAATATCATCGGTGAATTGTTTCATCCTTTGTCCCACTGTTCCTGTGCTTCCCCTTCCTTTCCTCAAATAAGATAGACTTATATACAAACCAAAGGTACAGAAATCAAATACAGAGAAAAAAGGAATCAACCAAAGAAAAAAGGAAAGAAAAAACAAAAAAGAACTGCAAACAGTACAAAAACAATAACAATAATAATAGTAATAATAATAAGCCTCTTGTTTCTATTTCTTGGAGTTCATTTAAATAAGTATCATTTTATATGGTCCTATGCTCACCTATGCATATATATACTGAGCTCTCGTGATCTTCTCCTAAGTATATCTTTCTTTGCTCTTACAGTGTAAATGTTTAGAGCCCTATTTAATTTATCACGTCCAAGTGTAATTTATTGTCTTTTACTATTCATTGGGCTTATTTGTAGATCTATAGGCACGTTCTAATTATTACAAATGAGAGAAATCTTGTAACCTGTGTTTCTGTGTGTCTCGCTTATTTCACTTAATATAATTTTTGTCCAAGTCTTTCCATTTCCTTACAAATAGGGCAATATCATTCTTTCTGAGGAAAGCATAGAATTTCATTGTGTATATATACCATATTTTCTTGATCCATTTGTCTACTAAGGGGCAACTGGGTTGATTCCATTTCTAGCTATGTAAGCAATGCTGCAACAAACATGGGTGCAAAGGATAAGGGAAAAACTAGGGTTCCTTGACAAGGCTCAAAACTTCCTAAATATAGATCCAAAATCACAACAAATAAAAGAAAGACAGGATAAATGGGATCGCATCAAACTGAAGAATTTCTGCATGACAAAGGTCTTAGCTAGCAAGGTAAATAGTCCACAGAATGAGAGATCTTTACTAGCTATGCATCAGACAATGGCTTCATATCTAAAACATACTTAGTGCTCTAAAAATTAACACCCCCAAAACAGTTCCTTAAAGAAATAACAACCTCATTAATAAGTGAGCTAAAAAACTAAAGAGATACCTCTCAGAAGAAGAATTAAGAATGGCCAATGCACACATGAAGAAGTCTTTAACATCTCTGGCCATAAAAGAAATGCAAATCAAAATAACCATGAGATTCTACCTCATGCCAGATAGAATGGCCATTATCAAGAAAATTAGAAATAACAGAAGCTGGCAGGATGTTGCCAAAGGAAGCACTACTATACTGGTTATTACACTGCTGTTGGGAAAGTACAATTGTTTAACCATTCTGGAAAGCAGTATGTAAGTTCCTCAAAAGACCAAATAGAGAGCTTCCCTATGACCCAGAAATCCCGTTCCTCGGCATTTGTCCAATTTATACAGGCCACACTAATGTCACCACCACAACCATGTTCACAAGTGTCTCTGAACTTTTATGGTCAAAGTTAGTGCCATACTACTTAAATCACAGCTCTACTTCTGGCTTTTTTGGCTAGTTAACTGGACAAAAGAGCTCATGAAGAATCTTGCCTGGTCTGGTTTTGAACTGTGTTCCCCAGCTCAGCCTCCTGAGTAGCTAGGATTATAGGCATGATCCACCAGTGTCTGCGAACAGCTGCTACTTTGTCCGTTGTGATACAGACTCCATATAATGAGAAGATAACAATTCTGGTAAACTAAGCACAGGACCACAGAGTTCTAAAATATATGCAGAATTAATAATGTCTCAACTAAAATTATAAGAATTACAGGTAGAAGTTTTAAATTACAACTGGTGCTTGAAAACTACTCCATATTTAAGGGAAAATAAGACAGGAATTCAAGAAAAATGTACAAGTAGAGCAAACTTGCTAAATTATTTCACATAATTGACATTTACAAATCATTTTACACAGAATTATAACAGAATTATAAGTATTCAAATCATATAATTCATTTTATGACTGTGAACACAGAAGTTGGACATTGTATGTTTAACCAAAATGGCTACTATTAGAAGTTAATCAGTAAGATAGGTAGAAAAACCCAAATTATTTTAAAAAATTAAATAATCAATTTTTAAAAACTAATCACAAGGAAAATTATAGTTTTTTCATTGAATAGAAAATTTGTATTATGTAGCTATTTATACTGAAGAGGGGAATTTATTGCTTTAATGCTAAAGTCATAGTAACACTATTAACTTCTAATATTAGATTTGCATATACATATACATATATGTACATATATACACATGTTATACATATATACACATATGTTATACATTTTTTAATTTTTTAAGTTTCCGCCACAAAAAGCTAGAGAAAGAAGAAATTTAAGATGAAGTAAATAGAATAAGTATAACAATAAAAACAAGAACAGAATTAAATGAACGAAAAACAAATTATAATATAATCCCATGCCACCACAAACTGGTCCTTTCAAATGAACAATACAAACTGGATTGTTCAAAGTGAAATGAAATGGATAAAAAAATATCTGGAATCAAAGAGCAATATCACTCAAGCTCTGTTGATATTTTGCACCAGATAATTATTTATGTGGCAGGTCTTTTAAGATGCTAAACAATGCCTCTGGCTTCTACCCACTAGATGCCAGTAGCAACCCACAGTCCTCACACTCAGAACCATTTCCAATCATAGACAATAATCTCTTGGGGATGAGGAATCACTTCACCTAAAACCTACTGATATATATATACTAAATAGGTGAGGAGAAAGTATTTTGCACAAAATTTTCATAGCAAATTTAGATAAAATTGAAAAGTTCTTGAAAAGCACAAATAATCAAAATGAATTTTCCCAAAGAAAGGGAAAATCAAATGTTTCACATTGTTTGGGTATGAATTTCTAATGTGATAATAAAAAAAAATAATTTTCACTAACATTGAAAATTTCTCCAGGAAGTAGATTGTTTCATCTAGAAAGTAAAGAAAATAGGTAATTTTAGAGAACAGATAATAGTTGGAGTAATTGAGAACTGTGTAAAGCAAGTATTCTCTTTTTTGCAACTTGAAGGTAACCATAATTTCCAAAGCTTCAGTGACAGGCTGCTATTAGTGCCATAGAAATATCATTCATCTGGCTATAGGATGATAAGTTGTAAGCATAAGCAAGAAGAAAAATAATGAAACATTTTACTCCTCTATTTCTATAAATTCAATTTAAATTTCTCCTCTGTGTTTGAATCAAGGCAATTTGGTACAATACAGTCCTCTGGAAATAAGCATAACAATCTAAACTGAGATTTCAGCAGTAATATAATAGTGGCAAGAAAACTTGTCATTTCTGTTTAATCACATGACCTGCTGGTTAAAACAACTATTAACACATCTCACAGATTCCAGAATATGTACGTGATAAGGTAAATTACAAGAAAAGTTAACAAAGAAAATAATATCCATTCTCATGGAAAGAGTTGACTTAAGTTGGCTCCATTGAAGTTTTCTAGAAAAATATTTCCAAGGAAAGCAATAATTTTAAAAGTAAAGTATTCTTGTAATAGATGACATAATAGGAAAGTTCAGACTAGAACCAGAACATATTTAAAAAATTACAACAGAAAAGGAAAATTTGAAATAAAAATTCAGTAAATTGTTTAAAGAACTGAGATTTACAAATTTAAACATAAATACTTGCATGAAGCAAGTCATTTGCTAAGCATTTATTTGAAAGAAATGAAGACATTTGTCTATGCTGGACCTTATGTACATTAATCATGAAATATAAACCATTCCAATGCTCCTCAGTAGGCGACTAAATAAAACGTATTATATCCTTACAATGTATTTCTTTGCAGACATAAAAAGTAATAATTTGATGTTAGCATGCACCAATATGAATGAATCTCAAAATTATTACACTGACAAAAAAACATGCCTCAATGGGGCATGATAAATTTTTGATCAGCACATGTATTAATTAGCATTCTAAGGAGTTTGCACTAAAAATAAAACCAGTTTAAACAATTTAACGCAATATTTCCAAAACTCTTAATATTTTTTCTTTATAGAGTGCTGCCATAAACATTACTAATAATGAAGCAAATCAGGGAGATCTTTCTGGAAAATAATTTGTGACTAGGTGAGATTTTATGATTAATATGCTAGAGATCCTTCAGAAACATGGTCACAAAACAAGCAATCATTGACATATACAAAGACCTAATAAAGAAAGTGAAGTATTACAAAGAAAGATGATAAATTTATTCTAAGGAATGTGGATCTTTTCAGAGATAGATAGATATGTTGTTCAGATACAATGCTGAATGTTTGAAGAACAATTGCAAAGAAACCTTATCTTTAATGGAACTTCAACTGATCCCTCATAGATTGTTTCCTAATGAGCTTGTATCTGAGTGGTCAGTTTTAGCTTTCCTTCATACACATCTGAAATTCATTGTACAGAATATAATTTACCCTTTTTGCCTATGAACAGGTTGCAAATGAAAAGGTTTATGTCACAAGCTACAGTAGGAAAGTTATAATTAACATGTGTGCCTTGGTGGGAGGTCAGGTCAGGAGGAGTTTCAAATAAAAGAAGCCTCATACAGCTGCTAATCTCATCATTTTTAGGGGGTGGGGGAAAGAATTATTCTGGTACTCTGCATACTTCTTTGACATGGTGTGGTGTTTCCTTAAGTGAATGTGTTATGAGGTTTTCTTTTCAACCCAGTAACACTATGGGGTATTTTAAAGCATGTGCTACCTATAAATGAAGTTAGAAAAGTCGGCCTCAATTTATCAAATACTCCAAAGAAACATCAAAGGGTTGGGTTTCTAATTTCTTTTTCAATGTCTATGTAATAAACAAGTAGTATTTTTTCTAAAATAATATTTGTGTAATTTTTTACTTGAAAGTAATGCAGATTAAATGAGTTAAATGCAGTACTGGGAAAATAAAATATTCTTAGGAATAAAAAAAATATTACCAACAGGTTATTACTTGGATAGAAATTCTTATAAAGATACTTTTACTTGCTAGACTATAAAACTCTCACAGGCTAAAGAACACTGTACTACATTTTGTGTTGGTTCCAGAGAAGCGCTTAACTGTATGGTTATACAGCCTATGGCTATGTGATTTTTAATGGCTGCATAATTATAGAATAACAATAACATAATTTAATTATAATTAAATTGTACTAATTATATTACTACATTAAATAATTACACTATAATTAATAAACCCATTTCCCCATGGCTGAATAGCTATTTTTATTGGTTTTACTGTTTGGGGACATAATATGAACTAAAATATGATTCTACTTATTCTAAGAGGAAGTATTTGTGAAATATGACAATCATATTTATTTAATGCTCTATACTCATTTAATGAACTCTTATACAAGATATAAAACCAATTTTGTTAATATTATTACTGCCAATATTAGGTGAGAGATGAAGCTATCTTCTCTCAGGTTTACAGTTGTTAAGAAAAAATTACTTAGGTTCAGAAGGATGAAGCAGCTTGCCCAAGATAATTTATCTAGCAAGATGTAATAGACCCAAGTTTTTTTTTTTTTTTCTTTTGTCGGTCATGGGGCTTGAACTCTGGGCCTGGGCGCTGTCCCTCAGCTCTTTAGCTCAAGGCGAGAGCTCTACCGCCTGAGCCACAGCGCCACTTCCGGTTTTCTAGTCGTTTATTGGAGATAAGACTCTCACGGACTTTCCTGCCTGGGCTGGCTTTGAACCATGAACCTCAGATCTCAGCCTCCTGTAAGTAGCTAAGATTACAGGCAGATTATAGGCGAGAGCCACTGACACCCAGCCCGATCCAAGATTCCCCCAGCCTCGCCTGCCAAAGTTGTAAAGTTCGTTTTTCGACATAACATCTTGTACATTTCATTGTTGCAATGGGTCCACCTGTATCCCTATTTAAAGAATTTTTCACAAAGATTTATCCAAGTCCAGGGCTGAAGCTCTTTACAATCAAAACATATTGCTTTTTTTCTTTCTTGCTATTGTTTCTAACATATTTATAAGATGATTTCTTTGTTGCTTTGTATGTCCCTCCCCAAGGTATAACCCCTGCTTTCACTGTATTTGATGTTGGTATAATTTGTGGAAGGGAAGGGGAAAAACCAATTGTTTAACTAGGGATACAGGTGGACCCATTGCAACAATGAGATGTACAAGACGATATGTCGAAAAACGTACTTTACGACTTTGGCTGAAGATGGGGGTGGGAGGAAGCAGGAGGACAGGGCGCGAGGGGAGGGGAGATGGAAAGAGATGGGAAGGGGAAACAAAGGAGGAGGCAACAATGCTTGATAAGAAATGTACTCCTTATCTTGCCCATGTAATTGTAACCCCTCTGTACAGTATTTTCACAATCAAAAAATATTGCTTTTGAATGATAAGAAATTCAAATCTGCCTTGTGAAATAGTTAGCTGATGGGAAAGTGAGTGGCATAAACTTATTGAGCATTTAGGGTACTTCCTGTAGCATGGGCCAACAGGAGTGCTCCTGGGAGCAATAATACAAGAGTTTATGAAATAGAGAAGGACTCGGGGTTAGTTTTCCTTCCTACAGTTACCTGACTTGCACCCATCATTCCTCTCAGCAGCTTTATGTCTGCACTACTCTTGCTCATTCCTTTACCTGAATGCCTTTTCATGAAAATCCCACTTCAAAGACATAAAGTAATAACATGTATTTTCTCTTCAATGAGATCTAACCTGACTATTCCATTCCTCCAGACCATCATATTAGTATTTCACTGAATTTCCATACCACCATTTATTCCCACTTCTCAGCTGGGCCTAGCTGATAACTGCTTTAAATTGCTCCTACCTCTGTATTATTGATGACTACCTTTCTGGTCATGATTTAAGTTCTTTCACGTTATAGCATATAGATAGATGACAGACAGATAGATAGAAAGCCAGCCAGCCTGCCAGTCAGATAGATAGAACACATGTATCGATTATAAATACTGTTATATATAATATACTATTATAGTATTATATATACTACATAATAGACAATTTGATATATATATATGTTTCTATTTCCAAACTTTGCAAGTATTTATTGTTTTGAAATTCCATATTGTCATTTGTGAATTCTTTTTTTAATTTTAATTTTATTGTGAAATGATGTACAGAGGTGTTACAGTTACCTAAGTAAGATAGTTAGTACATTTTTTTGTCTAACTTGTTACCTCTTCCCTCATTTTTCTCCCTCTTTTCCTTTCTCCTATCCCCCCCCCCCAGTTGTACAGATCATTTCCAATATATTGTCTTGTGAGGATCACTGATGCATCAGTTCCCTCTTTGTCCTTTGTTTCACTATTTTTTTGTTCCTCTGCCCTTCCCTACTTCAGATAAATGTATATACAATACTCAGGCTACCAAAATCAAGTACAGTGACAACAGGGGATAAATAATATGGGAAAACACAAAGGAAAAAATGAAAACAATAACAGAGAAAAACTTCTTATCTCATTTTCTTTTCTGTAGGAAGCTATAAAAAAAACTCTAGACCCCTATACTAAAGTTAAATGCTTGCAAATTTGGGTGAGTACACAAAATCAATTAATTTGTAATTGCATTTACATTATTTTCAATCCAAAATCCAAAATGCATTAGATGACATTCATATTCATCTGGAGAATTCACTTATTGCTTCTTTATTTTTTGTGAAAACTAATATTTTGCTTCACCCTTACTATACATAATGTTTTTATAGTTATTTTTTCTTAAACTAAACTCTTAGGAGGATTGTATCATTTGTGATGCTCCTCTAAATTATGTTAGAAATGTTACATTAGTATAGGTGTCTTAATTTTGTTCAGTGTCTATATTTTGTCACAGTCTTTTAAAATATAGATCTATTAGTAGTTGCAAAACATATGCAGAACTTTTTCTAAAAAGTACAAGTCTCAAACAATACAATACTCAATAAATTACTTCAAATTAATTGTACCTGTACATTATTTATATGTGATAAAATAGAATTATCGACATTTCAGTTATCTTAGATAACTTTCTCTATCCTCCCAATGTAAAGTCCCTCATACCATCAAAATGTAGTCACTTTTTAGACTTATCACCACAGATAAGATTTGAGTATTTTTAATCTTCATATATATTAAGTCTTACTAATTTTATATGTCAACTTTTGGCCAAGTTACATTTGTGATTCATCCATATTTTAGCATTCAGCAGTTGTGAACTTATTTCAGTCCTATCTGATCCAAATTGTATGAATGTACCTCAGTTTGTGCACACATTTATCTGTTCACAATCATTTATCTTACTCTATATTCAATACACTTCAATAACCATTCTTGGGTAGAGGCTTTGATACATTATAGTCATGTGCTTCTTCAAATTTGTGCATACTGCTGGACCTTAAAGATAAATGTATAGCTTTTTCTTCTACTAACATTTTTTTGCTAGTCCTGGGGCTTGAACTTAGGACCTGGGTGCTGTCCCTGAGCCTCTTTGTGTTCAAGTCAATCACTCTGCCATTTGAGCCACAGCATGACTTCTGGCTTTTTCTGTGTAGTTCATTGGAGATAAGAGTCTCATGGTCTCATGGACTTTTCTCTGCAAACTGGCTTTGAACTGTGATACTCAGACCTCAGAATCCTGAGTTGCTAGGATTACAGTCATGAACCACTGGCACAAGCTTTTCACTAACTCTTATAGTTTTGTATGTTCTCATCAAAAGGTAGGATTGCTAAAATTATGTCATTCTGTTACATATTTGGCAGTATCTCATTGTGTTTGTGTGTGTATGTGTGTGTGTGTGTGTGTGTGTGTGTGTGTGTGTGTGTGCAAGTGTTTATTTCTATACATGGGTTTAAACTCAGAGCCTCATCTTTGCTCAGTTTTCTCTTGCTTGTTTAGCTGATGCCCTATCACTTGAGACATGCCTCCAGCCCAGTATCAGTTATTTTTAGATAGGGTCTTGCAGACTTTACTATTCAAGCTGACCTTAAACCTTGGTCCTCTGGATCTCAATCTCCTGACTAACTGCATGAACCAAAGCCACCTGGCTCTCATTGCATTTTGATTTGCATTTTCTCATAAAATATATATTGGACATTTAAATTTGTGTTCATTGGCATTTCTTATTAGCAAGTATTGTAGATACACATCAATTAGTCTTTGATAATCTGATTGACTTTGGTCAATTATCTTGGGCTTCCAGCTTGGTTTTAGGGGTAGACTAGTGAGATTTGACTTCCAAGCCTTCTGCCTGCTAGGCACAAAATAACTTTTTCAATAATAAAATATCCTAATTTAAAGTTTTTCAATGCCTCCATGTTTTATTTTATGATTAATAATGCATGTGCACCATTGAAAACAGTTTTACTTGTTATAGCTGATAAATATTTTCCTCTTGCTTTCTTTTAGAAGCCATATGATTTCTGCTTTGAATTTCAGATTGACAATCAACCTAGATTTGATTTCTTTATATGGTAAGAGCTAGATATTAATTCATGCAATATTATCAATGAAAGTTTTCCTAATTCTCCTCATTGCTACAGAGGCTGCATTAAAATTCATTTGCTTCCTCCCAGGACTTATTTACTATATGAAACAAGAAGAAAATATGAATATTACAAATGTATAACTTCAGGTATGAATGAGAATAATGTGATGTGTAGGGAGCACACAGGTTGAGCCCTTCTTCAGTTGATGCAGAGAATTCATGCAAAGCTCAGTGGACTTTCTGGTTTGAGGAATAAAATCACTTACTAAAATCTATACATAGGAGAAGATATGATAAACTCACTCTCACTGAGCTCCAAATATTGATTGAATGAAGTTCTCCCTTGATGAGGAATATTCAGGGTAATAGAGCTAGCTTTAAGCAATCTTGGACATGAATTTATTATAGGTCTAGGTGATATGAGGAGGTCTGTATTTCTTTCTGGAACTTCTTTTTCTGTGTTAGAGGAATTTAAATATTATATTCTGATGTCATAAGTAACATGAGCTCCTTAAGGGTAAAATAAAACACAGTGAGGCAAAAATGTAGTAACATATGTGTGTTTATATATGGTAATGGCTCTCTGTATAATAAAATGTTTTTTTTTTCCCTCAGGTACCTAGTATATAAGTCTTTCCTTTGTGTCCATGGCTTTCACTAAGAAAAATTCTTTTACAGACAACACTACTGGGAAAACTAGCAGAAATGAACTAATAGAAATATCTAAAGAGTTACTATGTTCCAATACTGTATTCTTGAACACCTGCTTTTGGGAAACAAGGAAATAAGAAATATTGGAGAAAAAAAAACAGTTAAACCCAAGAGATTAGTCCTTTTTAATGTATCAAGCAAGACAAATTGAGGGAACTGTAAATAAATAGTGTGAACTGTATTACCTGAAGAGGTACCATGTAAACAAAAATGGGGAAGTTAGACAATTCTGAAATGGAAAGGAATTGGTGAGGAATTTGGAATGACTGGGGAAGAGCAATGAGAAGGGTATGATAGAGAAAAAAAAACATTGTCAATTTGTATAAGGTAATCTTTGGCTGACAAAAAGTCTTGTATGAAATAGGTATCCATGCTAAAATTTTGACCAGAAAAACTAATACTGTAACTAGATATCAGCATCATTATTTAGACTCCAAAAACATTGTAGTTCAATGAGGAATGCTCAATGCTCTGTTGCAAACCATATAAAAGCTGAAGTTTTCTTTCAGAGTATGAATTTATCATGTCATGTCCACAGATCTTGTTTTTTCTTTTTGTTGGTTGTGGGGCTTGAACTCTGAGCCTGGGCACTGTCCCTCAGCTCTTCAGCTCAAGGTGAGTGCTCCACTACTTGAGCCACAGAGCCATTTTCAGTTTTCTGTTTGCTAATTGGATATCAGAATCTCATGGACTTTCCTGCATAGGCTGGCTTTGAACCGCAATCCTCAGATCTCAGCCTCCTGAGTAGCTAGGATTACAGGTGTGAGCTGCTGGTACCTGGCTCCACAAACCAATTTTAAAAATAATCTATGAATTCTGAAAAATGCACAATAGTTTTTATTTCCACTGGCACCTGGCCTAGTTCCTCTTCCTCCTCCTCCTCCTCCTTCTCCTCCTCCTC
>NW_012267360.1:2532367-2555331 GCF_000151885.1 Dipodomys ordii
CTCCTCCCTCTTCTTCTTCTTCTTCTTCTTCTTCTTCTTCTTCTTCTTCTTCTTCTTCTTCTTCTTCTTCTTCTTCTTCTTCTTCTTTTCTTCTTTTTTGTAGCACATACCTGCTAGAAATAGGTGGTAGCTATTAGGTTTAGAGCTTTCTTTTTTTTAAATCTATTTCTTTAAATTTTTTTATTGTGAAAGTACTATACAGAGTGGTTACAATTACATGAGCAAGGTAATGAGTACATTGCTTATCAAGCATTGTTGCCTCCTCCTTTGTTTTCCCTTCCCATCCCTTCCCATCTCCCCCACCCCACGCCAAAGTGGTAAATTTTGTTTTTCGACATAATGTCTTGTACATCTCATTGTTGCAATGGGCTCACCTGTATCCCTATTTAAACAATTGTTTTTTTTCCTTCCCTTCCACAAATTATGCCAACATCAATTACAATGAAAACAGGGGTTATACCATGGGGGAAGGATATACAAAGCAACAAGGAAATCATCTTATAAATATGTTAGAAACAATAGCAGGAAAGAAAAACCATTTGAGTCCTTATCTTAGGGTTCATTTAGCCTAACATCAACTTACCTGACCGTTTCTGCTTATCTCAGACATATACTAGTTATTGCAAATAAGGAAAACCATAGATCAACTAGGCAAACACTCAAGCAAGAAACAGCAGATCTAACAACTCGGCAAACACTCAAGAGAGAAACCGCAGATCTAAACAACTGTGTAGATCAACTAGATTTAATAAACATCTACCGAATATTTCACCCAGAAGCATCAGAATACATGTTTTTCTCAGCAGCACACAGAACATTTTCCAAAATAGACCACATTTTAGGTCATAAAGCAAACTTGTCCTAATTCAGAAACATTGAAGTTATACCTAGCATTCTCTCAGACCACAAGGGAATAAAATTAGAACTCAACATCAAAAGCCACCAAAGAAAGTCCCGTAACACATGGAGGTCTAGAGCTTTCATAAAATTTTCTGTGTAGAATTAAGCAAAGCAAGCCAGGCCCAAAGAAATATAGGCTTCATGGTTTCTCCATTTGTTATAACTAGACTATATCTATGATATTCTTAGCAGGGAATCACAATAACTCAATCAATGAGTGCATAAGACCATATATAATGAAGTGTATCAAAATGAACACCAAGGAGAAGTTTTTAATGTCCTGTATCCAGTTATCCCTACTTTCTTTCTGTGTTAGTTTGTACCCTTTGCCTTGTATATGTCTGATCCATGGAAGGGAAAGGGAGTCACAGAAACAGCAGGACAAAGGATGAACTAATGTGGCAATGATACTCACTAGACACTAAGTTGGAAATGAACTTTACAACTTGTGGGGAGGGGAAGGGGGAGTGGTAATCAGGAGAAAATGAGGGAGTGGGTAACAGTGCTTAAAAAAGAAATGTGACCACTTTGGAAAGCAGTCGGGAGGGTCTTCAGAAAGCTAAATATTGACCTCCCTTATGACCCAGTCATACCACTTCTAGGCATCTATGCTGAACAACAGGAACCAGGATACAAGGACACATGCACCTCCATGTTGATTGCAGCACTGTTCACAATGGCCAGGATATGGAAACAACCCAGATGTCCCACCACAGATAAATGTATCCAAAATGTGTGGTATCTATACATAATGGAATATTATGCAGCCATTAGAAAGGACAAAATAATGTCATTTGCAGGGAAATGGATGGAGCTAGAAGAAATCATGTTGAGTGAGGTAAGCCAAGTGCAAGGAGACAAACGGCACATGGTCCCCCTGATAAGTGGATGATAAATCCAAAATGTTAGGTGATACGACAAAATTAACAGGACTTAAGAAACAAAGGACTTCCACTCATCTGGCCGAATCACTACTAAATAACCCCCATGCTACTGATCACATGTATGGTGTATATGTGCACACCGGAGGAAAACCGGGAGTACGACACAGAACTAAAGGGAATCAGAGAAAAATATACAACAGCAGGACCCATCAATTGCACTGGACATTGACCAAAATGAACTAAGCAACTCAATGGGAGGGAGGGAACAAATGGGAAAGAGGGAATAGCTGATGCTATGCAAAACAACAGAAATGTACTTATCACCCAATGTGGAAGAAATAACTGTATTACAAAGCTCATAGAACTCATAAATGTTATAGACCATGATAGACAATTTGCTCCATAAAAGATAAAATGTGTTTGTGACTTTAACTAAGCTTCACTAGCCCACAATACTGTGAAATTTGGGAAATTATGTAACCACTTAATCACAATAAAAAATTTTAAAAAAAGAAATAAAAAAGAAATGTGGGCCGGGAAGTTGGCTCAGTGGTAGAGTGCTTGCCTCTACCTCTTGCATGAGTTCGATTCCTCAGCACCATATAAGCAGAAAAAAGCCAGAAGTGGTGCTGTGGCTCAAGGGCAGAGCGCTAGCCTTGAGCTAAAGAGTTGAGGAACAGCGCCCAGGCCCAGAGTTCAGGCCCCATGACCAACAAAAATAAAATAAAAATAAATAAATAAATACACAAAAAAAGAAATGTACTCACTGCCTTAGTTTTGAAACTGTAACCCCCTGTTCATTACGTTTACAATAAATTTAAAAAAATGTTTCTGTGGAGATGTGCTTCCTTCCCCCACAGAAGCTTAGGGAATTCTATTGATAGATATAATCAGATGCCATGTTTGTTGAAGAGTGTATGACAGACCTTGAATACTTTTTCATGTAAGAATTGATGGTACCAGGCATAAATCATTGAAGCTTTTTCAGATAGTTTTTGTGTTTTAGGTGCAGCTGTTAGGAAACACATGATGTGATGGGATTTGGAGTTCAGGAGGCTTTCTGGAGATTAATACCTATGAAAAATAACAGAAGGGAAAATATAGGATTGGGCAAGCGTGATACAGGTTGTGATATTCTTCTGACAAAAATCTTTGCGTTCAAGTGGGGGTTTCAAGGAAGGAGACTGCACATTAGATGAATCCCAGTGTAGAAGGAAAGATTCAGACTATAATCCTTGACCATCTGACTCATTGTTAAGAGCTGTCTCATAAATTCATGACCATAACTCAAAAGCTGAGGCAGATCATAAAGGATCTCAAAGCTACAAACTCTCAGCTACCTACACTTCTTGTGACTGAATAGCAAATGTTTTCTAGAGAAGAGCCAAGCAATACAACTGCAGAGATAGAACAGCAGATACAGTATGTATCTGTGTGTTAGACTGGGGGATTGGGGTTGATGGTTTGTATTGGTGAATATTTCCTATTAAGGAACTAAATGTATCTGGTGCATTCAACTGAAATGAAGTCCTAGAATAATGGGAGTAAAGGAGATTTTCAGTATGTGAATGAAAACTCTTCTTATTCATTTGAATGCCAAAATTGATTTTATGGAGTCATAGAGGCATCCTTTGAATGATGCATTATAGAATAAACATTAAATTTATGAAATATACCAGTGTTGTAAAGATACATTGGTTTACTATACTATGACACAATTGTATACATACACATATACATATATGTGTGCATCTATCTGTATGTGTATTATGTGTATCATGTACAGATATCTATAGGTATTATAGATAGATGATAGATAATAGATAGATAGATGGGTAGATAGATAGATAGTGCCAGTCTTATGACTTGAACTCAAGGCCTCGGTGCTGTCTATAAGCTTCTGTGCTCAAAACTATATCATTTGAGCCACAACTGTTGTGATGCTTAATTGGAGATAAGACTGCCATGGGCTTTCCTTCCTGGATGGCTTTGAACTATGATCCTCAGAACTCAGCCTTCTGAGTAGTTAAGATTACAGGAACCAGCCATTGGCATACTTCAGAGAATAATTTTTGTGAGTTCTGACACACAAAACTGAGTCATGAGTAAAGTAATCTTACATTTGAATTAGAGAGAACCATATGAAGAACCAGTGCAAAATGATAGAAATACAGAGGGAAATGGTAAAATTTGATAGATTTCTGATGAGATGTGAAATTATAATAAAAGGTTTTTGAATATGCTGATTATGTTGTTCTCTCAGGTCTTGTTGATCACAATGGGAGCCCAATATGGGCCAAGATTTTCCAGATTTATTATTCCCTTTTTCTTTGAGAAAAAAAATAGTGATTTAATTTTAACTAAAATTATTTATAGACTTTGTTTTGCTGTTTATTGGTTTGAAGGAAAAAGTCCAGAAAATTAAAAGATTCAAATTTCTTTCCCTTCTTTTTAAATTTTTTTATTGTAAAAATACTGTACAGAGGGGTTGCATGAGCAAGGTTGCATGAGCAAGGTAATGAGTACATTTCCTAAACAAAGGAGGATGCAGCAATGTTCATAGACTTTTGATTTTTTTGGGTGTCTTACTCCTGATTATAGATATAAAATTCCTTACTTTTGTGAGTAGTACTTTTTGCTCTCACAGCATCAGGTAAATATGTTGCATTCTCTGTGAAGCTTAAGAAAATGAGGTGAACTTGTCTGTTCTTTCAGGAGAATCCAGGCTATGCACTTACATCTTTGCTTGCTCTTCCTCTATGAAAGAAGACTGATAGCAGTAGGATATTCAGGAGGACTAAGCAGAATGCACATAGTATTTTAGGAAACATAATCCAATCCAGGAAGTTATTTATATACGGACAGTCAAATAGTCTCAGTTTTTACTCTTTGTTCCAAACCAATACTAACTGGCTGAACCTATCACTCACAAGAGTGTCCTGCTCTGCACAATATAATAATAATAATAATAATAACAATAATAATAATAATAATATCCTTTTGGTTAGGTAGACAATCACATCTCATAATTCATTCTATTTCTTTGGGTATGTTTATTTGGTTGTTTGTTTCTGGCAGCACTGGAGATTGAACTTATGGCCTTTTAATTTCCAGGCAAATATTCCACCACTTCAGTAATGCCTCCATTAATTTAGTTTTAGTTTTTGTTATTTTATATTGTGCTTTTTAGATAGGACTGTGAGATAAGCTTACTATCGAGGGCCTGAACTATAATCCTACATTCATTTACCAAATAGTTGAGACTAGACAAGTACCACTACATTGGTTTGTTGTTGTTGTTATTAGCTTTTTATTTGGTTATCTGCTCTTATTGTGTTGTTCTTGTTTGAAGATGGACTCTTGGAAAAATTCTTCTCTGGACATATCTCATTTGGATCATTTTCTGCTTTCTGCCTTCTGAATATCTTTTATTACAGGCATTCACAATCTTTCTCATCTCCTTTTCTTGTTAACTGTAGAATTATTTGTTATTCCAAAGAGAAAGTCCTGTGGAAATATGAGTACAGATAATACATTTAAAATCATATTGAATCTTAGAGGTCAACAACTATACCTTGCTAAAATTTTGTTGTTGTTGATGCTCAGATAATTTGAGACCCCATTGGTGTTCAATAAAGTATATCAGATTGAAGAGTATCTTAACAGAATTGCCAATAAACTTGAAAAGGAAAAAAAATACTATATATAAAGCATTAAGAATACCAGTTATAGCCGGGCGCTGGTGGCTCACGCCTGTAATCCTAGCTATTCAGGAGGCTGAGATCTGAGGATCGCGGTTCAAAGCCAGCCCGGGCAGGAGAGACCGTGAGACTCCTATCTCCAATAAACCACCAGAAAACCGGAAGTGGCGCTGTAGCTCAAGTGGTAGAGCGCTAGCCTTGAGCTGAAGAGCTGAGGGACAGCGCCCAAGCCCAGAGTTCAAGCCCCACGACCGACAAAAAAAAAAAAAAAGAATACCAGTTATAACAAGTCTATGGTAATTGGAACAAAATGGAACATGACTTGGATTGTCTGAGATAGTTTGATACTGAGATACATTTCCAGGGTATTAGAATATATAGCTTCCCCTCTCCACAGTTTAGCATGCTCCCTTCCTAGGCAACACTAGGCCCATTTAGTAAAGGCAGTAAATAATCCAACCCCCTTTACCTTGAGTTGGCACTCTTCTGGGGCAGCTACCACCATATAAGGCAGAAAGAGCCCCTTAGAGTGACCTTTAGGTCTGGACAGCTGCAGGGCCCCTTATCTACTATGTGGGCAGCAGACATAAATCCTAGTCTGCCGTGAGGAAGCCCCTGGCCCTCACATCCATACCTCCTAGCCGCTTCTAGCTCCTCCTAGCCTCAGTAGGTTATATAGGTCACCTCAGACAAGAGCTGGTGCTTCTTCTCACTCCTCGCTTGTGAGAAGGGGTCTTTCCCGTCCCTTTGCCGGCAATAAACCTTTTCTTTACTCTTTGTACCTGGATGCCTGCATGGTTTTCTGGAAAAGTCTAAAGTAGTCTAACATTGGTACATAGGCTGGTCCTAGTGTAGCCTAGGAAAAGAGTATGCTAAGCTCTGGAGAGGGGAAGGAGAGTGCTAAGCTATGAGAATGGAACTGATTGGGCACTACAGGGTATCACTTCATCTTTCCCCTTGATTTTTTTTTTCTTCGTGGGGCTTGAACTCTGGGCCTGGGCACTGTCCCTGAGCTCTTCAGCTCAAAGAAAGTGCTCTACCATTTGACCCACAGTGCCAGTCTGGTTTTCTGATGGTTAATTGGAGATAAGAGTCTCACAGACTTTTCCTGCTTGGGCTGGCTTTGAACCAAAATCCTCAGATCTCTGCCCGGCTTTCACCTTGATTTTGAAATTCCATCTCAAGTCTGAACACTATGTTTTAAAAAAAACTTTACAACTTGGGGAGGGGGAGGAGCTGGGGAGGGAAGACATGGTAAGAGAAAAAGGAGGGGGTAACAATGCTCTACAGGAAATGTACTCATTACCTTACTCATGTAACTGTAACCCCTCTGTGCAATATCTTTACAATAAAAATATATTTAAAAATTCTTTAAAAAGGCTTTCTTTTTCAGATGTTTAGATAAACATCTAATCTCATTGAATTGACAATGCTATCTCATTACAATTAAAGCTGTCAATATGCTTGCTCGTTTACTACAAAAACTGTTTCATTGTCTGACCTATTGTTTACTAAGGCTTCAACAAACTTTATAATAATATCTACTAGGTTTTATTAGTAAGTGCAGATTTGGGGTAAGCATACTTTTGAGTGATGCATAGTAAATAGAACATTATTGTCCATAGATTCTCCAGGATCATATTTAAGTAAACTTTAGATCATTAATTTTAACTGAGAAAGACACAAAAAATGGCTTTCCAAGAAAGAAAACATAAAAGATATTAATGATCTATTACTATTCTACCAGTACATAGGCAATTAACAATGATACTCTACTATCTATGTTTAACTCGTCAGTGAAAAGTAATTTTAATTCTACATTTTAGAATAGCAATATGTAAGGCTACTTGTACATATATACGCCACATTATGTTTCCTTTCTTCTATTGAAAGGCATCCCGAAATTTGAAGACCTCTATAAGTCGATAAACACACATTTCTTCAATATGTGTATAGTATTTTTGTAAATGAATTAATCACTTTGATCCTTCAAAAAGTAGATCTAAAATCAGGATTAAATATGCAATATAATTTTTATAGGAAAATTTCTGAGGATAATAGGGATTAAGAATGGGTTCAGTGAAGGAACCTGTCTTTAAGGAACCTTGCTTACCTGTCTTTAGCCAATAAGCTGATTTCAGAAAAGAAGGAAGATGTGTATGGAGACAAAATCTTGGCTAGATAGACACCGTGTTCCCAAACATCTCCTCTTATCAGAGTAACATTATTTTAGGCATGGATTGCAAATTGCTAGCTTTCTTGCTGTGCTCAAGTTTCTTGTGTATACTAATATTATATATATATATTATATACTAATAATATATAATATTATATATATATATATATATATAATGATCCATTGGATCATTTGAATTTGTTAACCTGAAGATTGTCAAGTGATCATTCTCTCCATGGCATAATATTCTATCTTGAGGAAGAGCTGAGTGAGCCACAGCCTTGCTTCCCGGGTAATATTTGTTTATTTATTTATTTATTTATTTATTTTTGTGGGTTTGGGGGCTTGAACTCTGGCCTGGGTGCTGTCCCTAAGCTCTTCAGCTTAAGGTGAGTGCTTTACCATTTGAGCCACAGTGCCACTTCCAGTTTTCTTGTGGTTAATTGGAGATAAGAGTTTCCTGCACAGGCTGGCTTTGAACTACAATCCTCAGACCTCAGCCTCTTGAGTAGCAAGGATTACAGGAGAGAGCCTCCTGTGCCAGGCTTCTTGGCAATATTTAAATCACATCATTTCATCAATTCTTATTTGTTATTAAAACAAGTGGATACCGTTAATTTTTTTCATACATACGCATTCAGCTTTCAGTCTATTAAAATTGAGAGATTCCTTTATGACTTGTGCATGATCTTTAAAGTTTCCATGGCAAACTTGAAAAGTCTTGGGTTCTAACTGTTCCTTACCATCCTTCTCACTTATTCTGATTATCTATTCAAATGCTGCTCAATCGTGCCCAGGCTTCTTGGCTCTATATCCATTCCAGATGCCTCAGAATATATGTGAATTCTGTTAATTTCAAACAATTAGAAAAATCTTATAACAAATCTGAAACTTGACTGATGTGCAATTTACTCAACAAAACTGTTTAGGTTTCTTACTCCCCCGAATGTCTATCTGTACAATAAAGTGTGAATGAAGTCTTTTTTCATTGGCTTTGTTTAGTTTTCCTCCATGCCCTAGTCTCTTTGGGTGTCTATGTCTTTACTCATTCCTTTTAGTCTCTAATTCTAAAATAACTCTCCTTTCCCTGGCTGCATCATTAGTAGATAAAAAACACCCTTTTGAAAGATTCTAGTATTTTGGTGTTTGACAATTAATCTCCATAATAAGAAGGTTAAATTGTAATTTTATGGAGTTTTTCTAAATTGTACAAGCACTTACTTGTGAACTGATATCGATTTGAAAGGACTTAGCAGCACATGTTATGGAACTTCTTGTGACAAGTCATTCATCCAGCTGACTTAAAGCCAACAGAACTGAAGAACTACCTGCTGAGTTCACAGGTAGGTGAGCAATGGAAAAAGTGTTTCTGTGCTTTCTCCTGGAGGTTTCTCAAACACTCTAAGAGCTTCAGTTGTTCTAATTTATTTTCCCTGTGTGTAAAAAAAATCAAGTATGAAAGAGCATAATGGAATAACTGGCAGATATAGAATATGTCAAACAATATTCTTTTATACAATATATTTGTAGGTTGCTATTCACATTTTCTATTGAAGGAGATCTAAAATCTCTGTCAATCTATTACACTTATTTTTTGTAATTAAATGTTTTGATGGAAAAATCAGACTTGCCATTAGAGATTGTTTTAACCACTAAATCCGACAGCAACTTGGAAGTAGAACTCCTGGGTTTTTGCATTAGCTTCATTAATATCTACCTTGGCTTGCAGATCTGATCAGAGAGCAGAACAAACTTTATATCATTTACAGAATTCCATTTACCAAGTGGAACATAAGTTGCCAGTGACAGAATTCCAAAAATTGGGAAGGACCTGCAGGATCAATTCAAGACCTAGGTATTGCTCTGGCAATCAAGTTGTTGGACAGAGAATACAGATGCAAGCTAAATAGAAACTCAGTTATATGAGCAAGAACCAACTGGAGAGACAATCAGGTTCAACATGTGAAAAGCTAGTGAAACAGCATCAGATTTTGACAGGAACATTGATCAATAAAGTAGAAGAGGCCATGTTGAAAAAAAGAAGAAAGAAAATACAAAAGGAGAAAATTGCGATGATATCTGGCCAATCTAATAATACTTGCTACTTAATGATAGGAAACTTACATTTCAGAAATTTTACATAAATGGAATACTTAGTTTTGGTTTTAGCTCTAGGTAGTACATACTACTAATAGAGTTTTATGGAGAAAACACTGGTGTGTGGTGTTTCCAAACAGGCTCTAGAACCAGATTATTTGTTTAAATTCTAATTCTCATTTCCTAGTTGTGGATCTAGAACTTGTTAATTAACCCTTTATAGGATGGCTACATAAATTAAATAAATTAATATGTAAACTATCCAGGATGGTATCTATTCTGTCCTCACCAGTAAATATTGTACAGAGATAGCATTTAAGATTGAGAGTTTAACCTGAGCAAATAAGTTTGTGACTCCCTTTAGCACTTGTTCACTGTATGCCCTTTTAGTCTGCATTAGCTGTCCCTTTTATGTGTACAGCTAAGTTACAAAATGATTATAGGAAAAGGCCATGTTTTATCCTTTCCAGAGGAGGCTGATAACTCTAAAGTTTTCAGTTTAGGTATGTGAACTTTATGAAAGGCAGTCTGAACAAGGGAAAGTAGAGGTGACACAGGTGAGTTCTGGATGCTTTAGAATGTCACATTCCACTTATATTGTCACCAAATAAGCCCCATTCTCTACCTAGCCTTGATATTTTTGCCAATTCTTTGCCTCCATGCTATTTATTTCATTAGAATTATTTATTAAAGGTGTGTTGTGACCACTAATAACTCCATATGTGATGATTTACCTTTTGCATGGGTAGTCTTAATTTCCTTCAGTACTTTAAAAAAAGCACTCATATACTTAGAGCAAAAACTTTACTTTTAAGTGCTTTCATTATCTGGGCCAATAGTGTAACTAAAAGTGGAGAGATACAAGAAAGAATAGAAATTCACTTGAATGGTGTGTGGTGTGTGTGTGTGTGTGTGTGTGTGTGTGTGTGTGTATGTGTGTGTGAGAGAGAGAGAGAGGGAGGGAGGGAAGGAGAGAGAGAGAGATTGAGTATATTTGGGTATCTTATTTAAGTGGGCCACTCTTCTAGGTAGACATAGAGTACAGGATTCATATGTTGAGAATAATTTTGAAGTTCTTATTTTTATTTTTTGAATATTCTTACTATCATTAAGTAGTTGTACAAAGGAGTTTTCATTCAACAAAGCAGTTTATGAATACAATCTTGATCAATGTCACTCCCACCCAATATTCTCACCCACTCTTCCCAATCTCAAGTGTGTTTATTTTCTTTGCCATTTAAAAGACAGTTTTATTTAAATAAGTTTTTTTTATTATGAAAATACTGTACAGAGGGGTTACAATTACATGAGCAAGGTAATGAGTACAATTCATATCAACCATTGTTGCCACCTCTTTTGTTTTTCCCCTACCACATACAATGTACCTTGATCTGTGTCATCCCTGCAAGATCTTCATCGCCCTTTGACCCACCTCTTCCCTTATTTTTCTCAATTCTGTTGTCTAAACAATGAAATCTTACATGAATTCTTTCCCCTTCCCCTCTTCATTCTTTTACCCCTCTTCCCTTGGCCGCACCCTCCCCTCCTTCATGAAGTGTTTATTTTTTAAGTGACATTTATTTTCTTGTTAATGTGCTTAACTACCATATATTTTGGAATTAAATGCTTAATTTTATTAGTTTTATAATACATTTATTATATATGAACACATATTAAATATATAATCTATATAATAATGTGGAAGTACTATTATCAAATGTAATAATTGAATAAGGTATAATGCACATTAACATTCACATAGTACCAATATAACGTATGTATCATCTGTTGCAGTACATTATGCTATTGTATTGTTTACTTCTAGAGGTTGTATTTGAACTATTAAAACTATTTTTAAAACTATATTATGGTTAGTTTACTTTACTTTAAGTACACATTCATTTGTAATATGACAGGGTTTCATTGTGACAATTTTTAATTGTACATCGTGCACTGTGCATAAATCTTCCCCTTTCACAGTATTTCAATTCCACCCTCAGCTTCTTTTCAAAAAGCCTTTACAAACCAGACACTAGTGGTTCGTACCTGAAATCTTAGCTATACATGAGGCTGAGATCTGAGGACCATGGTTCAAAGCCAACCTAGGCAGAAAAGTCCAGGAGATTCTTATCTACAAATAACCACAAATAAACTGAAGTGGAAGCTGTGGCTCAAGTGGTAGAGCATTAATTAGCCTTAAGTAAAAAAGCTCAAGACAACACCTAGGCCTTGAGATCAAGCTCCAGGACTGGTTACAAAAAAAAAAAAATAAGAATTACTGTCTTTGTATTCTTTTCATATACACATATTTTCTTCAATGTTTGATCAAATTAAAGAAAAAAATTCTATATTTAATACGATTCAATATTCTACATTCAGTAAGTTTTCAGTATGATTTTGGCTTTTAAGTTTTAGCTCTCGTGACATAGAATAATAATAATAGAATAGAGTACAAAAAATGAGCTATTAAATTTTTTTCACTACTGCTCACTAACTCTTTGAAAGAAGTAACTGGAATTCAACTTAATAATAAACAAGGTAGTTGATTCCTTCAATAAATTTCTATTGAGAAACTGCAATGTACATCCTACTAACATAAAAGAGAGAAAAAGTGTCCTTGTTTTGTGAGGCACACAGTCTATCACAGGAAGACAGTAGGAAAAAAAATGAAAACCTGTATTATTAATCTCTTTATGTTCTTGGAAAAAGATAAAATGGAATAAGAAGGGAGAGAACTCCAGAAGTAGCATGGATAAGGTCATGGTTTTTTCACATTCAGTGGGCAGAGAAGATATCAGTGATAAGATTAAATATGAAACTTAGAGGACTATGAGACTTGGAGGACATAAAAGTCAGCAAAACAAATTTTTACAGAGTACAATCTAAATGAGGCTAACAGACTTATATTAAGAACAGAAAGGAGACCAGTTGTTTGGTTTCATGTGATTCATTGATATAGTCTTTTAAGAAGGAACCTTCATTTGAGAGAGGCAACTTTTAATTCTTCACTATCGGAAGATGGGATATGGGGTCTTTCAAAGACAATAATTTCCCCCAGAGAAGTTAAACCATAACTATGAACTAAAAGACTTGCCTGAGCAAATAGAGCCTGTGTCAGTTGATAGTATTCATACATTCATCAAGCATTCATCTTTATTTCCTCAGTACTGTTTCTCAATTCAAGTGAGCTAAAATTTCAGCTGTTAAGAAGAAAGTCCATTCCATTTTTATTGCAATTTTTTTACAAAATTTTGAAGTATTGCTATCACATTTTTTGAATTCTAAGTTTCCCAAATGGGAGATGTTTTTACAAAACTTTGAAATTTACTAGAGCTTGAAATGATAAAGGAATAATTCCTACAGTAGAAACTCAGTTTTAAACCATGTATTTCAAACCTATATTTGATGCTTATGAAGGAAAGCTTATTTATTAGATTGGATAGTCACTGAAAATACATGATACATGATGTTTTTCTGGCCTGAAAGAATATCAGCTGAGGATATGTTTACATAAGGGCACACAGGGTTACATGGGGGAAATTTTGGATTGACAGAAATTATGCTTACTTCCAGAACTAAAAAAATCCCAATGGAACCAATTGCTTTCTATAATCTCTTTGAAATATATTTTATAGGGACAAGTTTAACTTTGGAGAGAACAGAATTGGGATGCAAAATGCTAGACTAGGATATTATATTTGTGAATCAGAAAATGGCATTTTAAGCCTTTCAATGTGTTCAGTGGTAAAGTCTAAATGAAATTTTGTGTTTTTCTGTATGTTTTAACTTCTGTTATTATTTGGAAAATTAGGAAGTATAGACAATACATATAATTGAGACTAAAGCTAGATGACATCTGTATAGGAAATCATCAACTTGAACTGTTATTTGGAGAAAGTATTGTAGGAAAAATGTGATGATTATTATAATGTTTTCCCACTGAGGCAATCTCTGAGTAAAAGTAATGTAAACATCTTGAGAAAAAAGTGCTCTTACAAAGAAAGCCACACTTTGGACAAATGGAGGTAATTCAGGCTATTGGAACCATTAATTTACTATTTTCCCCTTATCTTTCTTTTATGAGTTCAACATTGCATGATTTCATTCATTTATTATTCAACAATTAGTTTAGGTCTGTGAAATATATACTACTGAACTTGAGAGAAAGCTAGATGAAAAAAAAAAAACTAACCCTAGCTAGAATATAGGCTGGTTTTAGATCATATGTATTTTACAGTTTGAAAGCAACGCTCCTTGTTCCCAGTGGGGAGCTTAAGTTCTGAGCAAAAGAAAATATGTTTAAGACTACTGCATGTATAAAACTGTACAACAATAAGATGTAGAAACTGTTGTCTACATAAGTGAAGTGATCAAACCATGCTCTTACATTTATTATGGCAGAAACATATCTAAACTTAGATTAGTGATCAAAATTCTACACCCACCAAACTTGTGAGGAAATGACAATCTATGGAGGCAATGTTATTAGAGCACAACTTGGCTTCATATGAGTAGAAACTAGAAATTCTAATAAGTAACCTACAATACAGTAATACACAGACAAGACTTCCAGAAGGCATACTTATCAGTACTTTCAGTAATCCAATGTTCACGTAGCTTAGTGAAAAGATATAGAGGAAGGAATGGAGACATATCCACTTCAGAATAAATGCAAAGATGGATAGAGAACATGGCAAGAAAATATGGCCCACACAATCACAGTGTGGTTTTCACCTGTTCATATCTAAATTTAAAAATGAGATTTACTTTGAGTGAATATTTTACACTGGGCAGCATTTCCATGGAAATTTACCTGAAAGGTAATGATTTGTCATTTTTTGTTTCCATCTGTGACAGGAGGCAGAAGTTAATTCTCCTCAAACTAAATTTGTGCTTTCACTTAGAGCATAAGATTGCCAGGTCCAAATGATAAAGAGGTAAGCTTCAGTATGACCTCTGGTCATCTGAGGAGCAACAGCAAACTCAAGGGAATGGAAGAACAACTCCCATTCCAGCAGGTTTCAGCTGAATCCGGTGAAAAATAATAGGAATGGTTGGAGAAGTAGAAAGAACATCACTGTGGAAGCACATTTGCCTCAAACAGCACTCTATTCTCCTTGTCTGGATGGAAGGGGCATGACATGAATTTACCATATTATACTTAATGCCTCTAGGGGACGGAGTATAAGATCCAGTTTTGATTTTTTTAATAAAATAACTGGAGACGTTTAGTAGGACCTGGTAGGCCCTCATGAACATGGCTTCTCAGCTCACCAAAATAATCCAGCAATCCTATGGAATTACCACACCCGAAGGCAGCACCAGTTACAATTTAACATACCCGCCACCCTTTTACCACCATCAACATACCACCACCCTTTTACTATGATATAGTTGTTATGTTATGAAGCATCATTTTCTTGGAGAGCAAAGGCCTTGAATAAAAATGTCTTTTATAAGAATAATGATCAGTTATTATTCTTCACATTATAGATCAAGTAGGTCAAAATATCACTTATCCCCTGAGTTTGAAGGCACTTCTCAGAAGAAAAAGTTGTAGAGGAAACTTACTATTGATGTGAAAAATGGACTCAACTTTAAAAAATTAAACAAATGAAAACTTAGATTTTTACATTGGAACAGGATTTATTTATTTTTGATAAGAAAAGAGTCTGAATTTTACTGGCCTTTCCTTCTACTCCCTTTGGCATCTAGAGTTCTTCCCCCTGCCATGCTCCAACCTTGGAGGGAACTTTTACCGCTCTAAATTGTATTTACTTCTCAGAATTCCTGAGCCTTGATACTAGGATCTCTGTGGGAGCTCGATAAATATTCATTGATGGAGATGGTAATGAATACTAGATTTTTTTGGCTCCCTGCTTTCTGACTTTAATCCAGCTATTTCCTTCTCTCTTCTCTGGGGGGACTGGCAATCTGTTTAATGCATGTTTGCACTTTGGAATCAGGAGGAGAAGCCAGCATAATTATTAGCTTCCAGTGATTCCCAGACTGTCAGTTAATTCTCAGGTCTTGTCATTGTCTCGACTCCGCACACAGATCTAAATTTATATACAAATAAATTATGTATTACTCCAAAATATTTCAGAGATGTAAGAATGTCTCAGAAGATACCCACTCCTCAAAATATCCTGCTCCAAATATACTATTCTATATGCCTACTTGAACTTCTTTCTTAAAATTGTCTTTAAGTAGTTGTACAAAGGAGTTGCCCTTTAATAAAGCAGTTTATAAATACAGTGCATCTTGATCAATGTCACCAGATCAGCATTCTCACCCCATCTCTTCCAACCCACCTCTTTCTGCCTTTTTCTTAATTTCGTAAAACATCCAAATCTTAATTTTGTAAGATAATTTCCTCCTCCTCCTCCTCCCCCTCACACTACCCCCTTTGAAAGACCTGTTTCCTGGTGTTTATTTTGTTGAACTTTGACTTTGTCTTTCTAAGGAATTGCACTATTTGAGTTCTCCGTTGAATCTACCATATTTTATCTAATACACTTTTATATACTTACGCATCATCCAACATATTTACTCATAAATTTATAAGCTATTTCTTGTTCCACATATCACAGAATTTGTGAAACTTTTGTCTCTCTGAGCCTGACTTACTTTATCTGACATAATTTTTTACAGGTTCTTCCATTTCTTTACAAATTATATAACATTATTATTTTTAATGGATACTCCTCAAATGATTCAATGAAATAGAAAGGGAGGGAGGGATTGCTATCAGACTCATTAGAATCTAGCAGAACACTCATCTAAAAACCAGATAGTGCCCCATTAAATCATCAAAAAAAAGAGAGAGACCTATAGACCTCTTTGATAAACAGTCCCAAAACTTCTCAATAACATACTGGTCAGCCAAATTCAACAACTAATCAAACAAATCATGTGCTATGATCAAACAGGACTTATTCCAATGAAGAGAATCTTATTCAACATATGTAAATAAATAAATGTAATACATCAGCAGAAGGACGAGAATCACATGATTGTCTCATGTGATTTTATGGCAAGATTTAATATCCATTTATGATAAATGGTTCTGGAGGAGCTAGGAATTCACAGAATACTCCTTAACAAAATAAAGGCTGTTTATGAAGAACTTAAGAGCCAACATTATACTTAATTCTGAAAAGCTCAGACCATTTCCTCTAAAATCACTAATAAGACAAGGATGTTAACTCCTTCCACTCTTCAGTATAACACCAGAATTCCAACAAGAGCAATAATGCAAAAGAAAGATATGAAAGAGATTCAAATAGAGAAGGAAAAAGTAAAAATTATCCCTATCTACAGAAGACCAAATCCTGTACTTAAATCCTATGGACTTTTCATGCTGGATACTAGAGCTGATTAAAACTTTGGCAAAATAGCAATGTATAAAATCAACCCACAAAAATTAGTAGGTTTTCTTTTTTGTTTCTTTGAATACATTTATTTTATATCTTTAAGTAGCAGTACAAAGGAATTGCCATGCAACAAAATAGCTTATAAGTACAGTACATCTTGATCAGTATCACCATTTTCAACATTTTTACCCACCCCTTCCAGCCTACCCCTTCCATCATTTTTCTTAATTTTTAGTAGTCTTTGTGTATGTGAGCAATGAGATGCTTGAGACTGAAATCAGGAAAGCAATTCCATTTGCAAACAAAACAACACAAAATCTAGTAATTAATTCGACCAAGGTTGTGAAGGAACTCTATGGTGAAAACTATAGAAATTCAAAGAAGGAAATCAAAGACAAAAGAAAGTGGAAAGACCTACCACACTCCTGGATTGGCAGAAATATATCATGAAAATGGTGATACTGCACAAAACAATGTACAAATTCAAAACAATATCCATCAAAATCCAAATATCATTTTTCAATGAAACAATGAAATTATTGCACTATCTAACCATGCAATAGACTATGAATTTTCCATTCTTTAAGAAGTTAACAGAGATTATTTTGAATTAGACAACGGATTAGTTTGGGCAAATAATAAGTTGGTTGGTTCTAATTCTGTAAATAATTCCTGTGATGTTTTCAGTAAAAAAAAAATCCTGACTCTGGGACTCAATTTACATGCCTAAAAAGTAATGGAGATAAGGGCTGTTTTATTTCTCTCTCTGGATAACATAGAGAATAATTATAAAATAATTCCATACAAAAATGTGTTAATAATTTAAAACATCAATTAACTCATTCTTAGAATGAAGGAATGGTTAAGATGTCATTTATGGCCAGTTTATGGGAGACTCAAGGAGGATATGTATTTCTACATATTCTCATAAATGATGAAATGGTTATAAAATTTGAAGGTAAGGTATCTATTTCCACTATGAGTAAACAACAAATCCATGCAACAAACAATGCACATGTATATTGATAGAACCATCTACTCTTAGGTACTCATAACTTAACAGAGTGGGTAAATACCACCCATAAAATAGTATCATGCCACTCTTTGTATCAATGAATAGCTTTCTATCAAAATTTAATTCTTCTCTACCATATAAATTGAGTACTAAATAATGTATGTGGTTATAGTGCTCCCTCAAAGTTCGTTATTTCTCCTGAAATTTTGCTTCTGCTGATTTTTCTGTATTCTCAGTGGCCTTATCTGAAACTCTATAAATTGTCTAATTAGAGAAAATTTGTTTTTTCTCCTTTAAGTTAAGATCAACTGGATGATATGTAGGTATTTACAGGAATGTTCTATCAAATTGTGTTTCTTTGATGTTGCTTATTAAGGTTCCTGTCCTTCTCAATTTAGGAAGTGTCGATCTGCTAGGAACAACAAGGATGAACTGTGTGAGAGGACTCTACTTTAAATGCCAACAGTAATGATCAGAATTTGAACCCCGTCCTGCTGTAACCAACTTTTTTAATGATGCCTATAGCTTAAATCAGTATGCTTTTCTCTTTCACTTACAATCTCTCGTTTGACAATTCACTTTACCTTCAAGAATTTAAGACAACCTATAATCTTTTCTATACTACTCCTTTCCTTCATTTTTATTTGATTTTATTCATTCCATTTGATTTTACTGATTCCATAAAAGTTGGTAATTAGGAAATAAGATTGTCTTCTCATTACTCATTAATGAAATTCTACACTGGGCACCTAAGATTTATAATAAAATAAATAGTAACATGACTTTGGCAAAACTAGATTTGTGGAATCAGGTCAGGCATTGGTTATTAGAATACTTTTAGAAAAATATAATGAGTGAATGCTATTATTACTTTCAATGATAATGTTTTAAGTATTTGGGGGTAAAATTGCCTAGTAGGATGAAAACATTAAATTGCACTTTATAGTTAGATGAATTAATACTTCTAATCTAATAGTTCTTTTTTCCATGGATACAAGGCCCTTAGTGATTTCTAAACTTTAATTCTTTTTTTTTTTTGTCCATTGTGGGGTTTGAACTTAGGGCCTGGATGCTGTCCCAAGCTCTTTTGCTCTAGGTTATCTCTGCCACTGAGACACAACTCCACTTCAAGTTCTGGGTTTTCAGTGTTAATTGGAGATAAGAGTCTTACGGAGACTTTTCTGCATGGGCTGGCTTTTAACTGCAATCCTCAGATCTCAGACTCCTGAGTAGTTATGATTACAGGTGTGAGACACTGGTGCCCAACTTTTAATTTATTTTCAAAATTAGATTAATTAGACTTTCCTCCAGAACTGTAAGTGAGAGTGTAGAATCCCAGGTCCGACAAATATATTTCCTGCAAATATTTCCACTGACTCAGATAAAAAGAGCAAGGATTTTATATTAGCTACGGCAACTATGACCCACTCATTAGGTAGTAAAGCATAACAACTATGCTCTCTCACACTGTAACTTATGTAGTAAAGAGGCTATGTACAGGTGGCAATGTACCTAAAGGGCCACAATAGCAATTTCCAAAACAATACAATAAGTCGAAAACAAAGACCACATTTTGGGTTTTCCATTTGTTTGGGGTTTAACAGATGTTTACCAAAACATGATCAAAGCTTCCTATTTGCAAAAACATCTTTCAAACCTCCCCAAAAATATCCTGTTTACTAACTCTAAGGCCAAAGTACCTTCTGGGTTTCTGGGCTTTTCCTGAGTTCTGCTACATTTCAGTAACGTGATGTTTAACTTGTTTATTATTTCATTCTTTACTTTGGTTCTTTACCTCTGTATGGAATGTCCCTTTAATGCTTTGCCACATTTTTAATAATTAATAAATTTGTTCTATCTCTAATCTCACATTTTACAAGAGTTCTTTTTTCTTTTCTTTTTTTTGGGGGAGGGGGTCCGGTTATGGGGCCTGAACTCCGCCTGGGCGCTGTCCCTCAGCTCTTCAGCTCAAGGCTAGCACTCTACCTCTTGAGCCACAGCGCCACTTCTGGCTTTTTTATTTTTTCTGCTTATGTGGTGCTGAGGAATTGAACCCAGGGCCTCATGCATGCAAGGCAAGCACTCTATCACTGAGCCACTTTCCCAGCCCCAAGAGTTCTTTTTGCTTTCCCCCAAATTGATTTTCAATTCAGTTTCTGGGCAAGAGTTGGCTGGCATACTCATTATCATCACATAAGTGAATATTGGCAACACAACAATGCTTTGAAGATGAGTTTTGCTGGAATTGTAAGGGTCTCTTAGGACAAAAAAGCCAAGAATGCAATAATCACTTACTGGGAACTGAGGAGTGCAATCCATTGTAAAAGTCCTCTGTATCAAAAAAAAAAAAAAAGTTGATGCTATCGTATTACTGGAACTTTGTAGCCTGCACCTGATTGTGACTTTTGTCATCATAAGCCTAGCTTGTGTCCTTGCTCAGAGTCACAGTTTCAGCTCCTTAGGCTATACTGTGTCCCTGGCGGGTAAGCTTCTGCACCACTTCAATAAACTTCAAACTCTAACTCATTTTCAGACCCCATACAGAGTGAAACTTCAAGTCATATAACCTAAGTGGATATAATTCATTGGATAATCTTCATCTCTTGGTTATGTTTATATTCTTAGTCAGATTATAACATCAATAATTAAGGTTTCTATCTCCAATGAAATATTATAGAATACTTTCAAGTAATAAGTACATTTGGATTAATATAAAATTGGGATTCCTGAAGCGCTCAGCACAAAATGTCTGTATTTAGTGTCTCTCATCATTGTGATGATGTTAACATGGTTTCAACTTACCTTCATTAAGGATCAACTATCATCACACGTGCCATTGTACAAGTAAAGTTTGAATTTTTAGCATCTATTGAGTTGAGGCAACGACATAGCAATATATATATATATATATATAAATAATAAAGAAAATCTCAGAAGTAATATTAGAATATGCTCTTCTCAAAAGCTTCTCAGGCATCTCCATAAGCTTAGTCTTTCACTCTGTTATATTATTATTACTCTATTACTATTCCTATAGTAATGTCTCCTCTTCGGATACTATGCAAAGCCCTCCACGTCATTTTTTATATTTTACGTAAGAAAAGTTGCTTCCCTCTACATCACATCACAAAAATCTGTTATTTTTGTATATTGGAATTCGTGGTTTTACAAATTAAAAAAAACAATATGTTATGGTTAAGAACTTATGTTATCTAAAGAAGCAGTCAGCAAAGGCTTGCAAATAAGAAATTTGATTCTCTTTATTGTTTTCTGTATCATGGACAGAACAATGTACAGGAGTTGTGGATGCCAGAAGGGGTTCTTGATGTTACATCTGTGATATATAATATAGACAGTGGGTTTTTACAAGATTTCACAATTGTCTTAGGATTTCCATCTAATATGGGCCCTAAACCTTGTTCTTTCTTACTCTGTAATTTTCAAAGGCCCAGGAGTTGCATGTGAGTCATGAAAGCTCCATGGGGTTCAGGCAAACTTTGAACTCTACAAGGCAGGGAACAGAATTGAAAATTTCACAAAAACACCTTTATTCTCAGGGTCAGCTCAGCAGGGACCTAGCAGTATGGAACAGGTGAGAATGAAAGCTAATCAAGAAAGGAAATCCTTTCAAACAACAACAGCAGTCACAAAGGCCTGACTCACAATCAGGGTAAGAGTTGAGTTGGCTCTTATTATAACCAAAGCATCACTTTTGGTTTTCCTTGATACTTGTATCCAGTTCAGAGCAATATTCCACCAGAGGCTTCCTTCTATGTCTCATAAATAAATCAGCAAGATCAAAATAACTGCTTCTCTCAAAGTTAAAGCAAAATAAATCAAGGCAAGAGCAATCGTCCTCTACTCTTTACTTTCCCTTCTTAAACTAAGATCCAGATAACTCAGAACATGAATGACCCAAGGATAAAAGCAGAATAGTTTTGAGAAAAAACAAAGCAAATATTATATATATATAATATGTCACATAATTTATATTAGTATGCATAATAAATGCATATATGTCTTACTATTATTTAAATTTTGGATTAGGCAGTATAGTTTACCAGAAATTCTCTTTGAGAAAACACTTATCCTTAGATCTATATGAAACTATAATCACATCATATTTCTCTTGCAAGAATACAAATAGTGCCTGTTTTAAGAAGTCCTAAGATTCCTGGGGCTAAGTTCTTGTCAGATTCCATTTTTTTACCTATGTATATAGTGTAAACATTTTTCATTTCACTGCAGGATTTTAGCTTGTACATAAAGACAGCAACCATTTTCTTGAAATCTGTTTTTCTGTTCTTTGAAAAGATACAGAAGAATTTTGATAAACTATAGTTTTTTTTGTACTTCTGTTTTAGAGCTGTGATATAAAGAACGTTTATTTACCTCAGAGACATTAATGTTGTTATTCTCGTGACAACTAATGCATACTATTTCACATTCACTGAACTTTATGGAGCATTCCCCAAACTAGAATGTGGATTATTTTTATCTTCATATTTAGTTAGTTATACTGTTTTGTATAGAGCATATCTTTATATTTTAAAGCTGCAAATGCCATTAAGGAATTTTCTTTAAAATGTCACTGAATATTTCAGCTTTGTCTCTTATAAGATAGAGAAAGCTAGAAGAATTATCACTTTCACCCTTAAAATGGGAAAAATGGTGGAGAATCTAAAAAAAAAATGACCAGTTTCTCAAACATATTAGTGAGCTCAACTCACAGAAACTAACAAAGCCAAAGAATAAGAAAGATACACCCACAGAGAGGCTGAATGTGACATTGACTTTTCTTAAGAAGATAAACAT
>NW_012267360.1:2556211-2612791 GCF_000151885.1 Dipodomys ordii
AAAAAAAAAAAAGAATAGAATGGAAAAGCAGAAGAAAATACAAATGACCTGGAGAAAAAAAAGATATTCTCAAATCTGATAAAAATACAAAATAGCCAGGAAATAAACTATAGCTTTGGTTATCTAACAAATAAAAACACTCAAACATAGTTATGCCAAAGAAATAAAGTAACAAAAAATAATTATAAAAGTTTGGGCCTACAAAAATTATTCAAAGTTCCTTAATTTTTGAAAACAATATAGATGTATAGAGTTGTACAAATTGAGTGCACTCAAACTTGATAAACACAAAAACTCCATAATCTTCTGAACAGTAATGACAAGATAATTCTTGAAAGCATAAGAGAAAAATGGCACATACCTCTAGTAGAAAGACATTTATACTAGAGCAGGGTGTCTCCAGACACTCTGAAACCCAGAAATAAAATTTTGGGGTTTATCAATCAATAAATTTATAAATAAGTAATATTTTACAAAATATATTTATAAATTATTGAATTAAAGTATTGATTATCTAGAATTATATATCAAAGAAAATGTCCTTCAAATATGAAGAGACAAGAAATTTTCAGGTGGAAAAAAGTTTAAATTTCTTTTAAAAATTGCTTAAGGTAGTTTTCCAAAGGAACTAGAAAGAGAATATGTTTCAAAAAAGATAAGCTCAAAAAATCATTACAAGTAAATCTAAGTGGAATTTAAAAAATAGGTAAGTCACTGGTGGGTATAAAAGTAAGACTTGGAGGGGTGGGAAGGTGGCTCAGTGGTAGAGCACTTGCCTTGCATGCCTGAGGCCCTGGGTTCGATTCCTCAGCACCACATAAGCAGAAAGGAAAAAGCCGGAAGTGGTACTATGGCTCAAGTGGTAGAGCACTAGTCTTGAGCTGAAGAACTGAGGGACAGTGCCCAGGCCCAGAATTCAGGCCCAACGACTGGACCCCCCCCCAAAAAAAGTAAGACTTGGAAAGAAATTATATTAAGTGAAGTAAGCCAGACTCAAAGAAACATAGGTTCCATGGTTTCCCTTATCTGCAATAACTAGTGTATGTCAGACAAGCAGAAGAGGTCAAAAGCCATATATATTTAACCATATAACCAGATGCTAACTGAAATGAATACCAAGAGAGGGACACAAGAAGTTTTAATCTTTGTTGCTGTTTTTTACGTACTTATAATGTACTATGTGATTTTTTTTGTTGTTTCTTTGTATGCTCTTCCCCCATGGTACAACCTTGTTGTCACTGTATTTGATTCTGGTGCCCTGCATCTTGTATATACATTTTTCTAATTTGGGAATGGGAAGAGAAATAACAAAATGCTGAAGTAAGGATACAGGATGACTCATTGTAACAATGAGATGTACAAGACAAAATGGTGAAAACGAACTTTATAACTTTGTGGGTGGGGGAGGGGAGGGAGTAGTTGGGGAGGTGGGGAGGAAAGGGAGGTAGGGTAAAATAAAGGAGGGGGTAACAATGCTCCATTGGAAATGGACTCATTACCTTGCTCATGTAACTGTAACCCCTCTGTACAGTATCATATATATATATATATATATATATGTATATATATAGAGAGAGAGAGACTGAGAGAGAGAGAAAGAGAGAGAGAGAGAACAAAAAAGTAAGTGAAACAGGAAACAGAAAACAACAAAGAAAAAATATAGTATATTAAATAATTGTTGCTTTGATAATTTCAGGTGGAGACAGTAAACATACCAAGATAGATATATACTTGGTCATAAAATAGCTCTGAATAATTCAAATAAAAATTAAATGATATATGTTTCTACTCACAACTGATACAAGTTAGAAATTTATGAAAAAAATGGAACAATAAACACAAACTATTTTAAGTAAAAATGAAAGAAGTCTAAATAGATACTTAAAATTACAAGGAAAGTAAAGGACAAAGGGTGAACCAATCCAGCAGTGATACTCCTAAGACAATGCATTGGAAATGAACTTTACAACTTGGAGATAGGGAATTGACAGGGAGGGAAAGTGGGAGGAAAATAAGGGAGGGGTAATAATGTTCCTCAAGAAAGGTACTGATTACCTTATATATGTAACTGTAACCCCTCTATACATCACCTTGACAATAAAATATTTTTTTTTAAAAAACTACATGGAAGTGAGTGAAAATGAAGTACAACCACCTAACTTGTGATATACACCTAAAAATAAGAATGAGAAAAATTATAACATTAAATATATGCATTCATAAAGAAGAAATGTACAAACTGAGAATCTAAACTACCAACTTAAAAACTTAGAAGGAGTTTCTCCAAAATAAAAATCAAATGAGAGGAGAAACTTTAATAATCAGAATAAAAATATATAAAATTAAACATATAAGGTAGAGATGGCCAGTGAAACCAAAAGGTGTTTCTCATAAAAATCATAGTAAATTTGGTCACATTTTGCACAAAGAGAGAAGACAACATTTATCAAAAAACTTAATGAGATGCAGTCATCAACTCATTTTAATTTTTTTTCCGACATCAAATCTTAATAAGAAAATTATATGAATAATTCTATGGATATTGATTAAACAACATGAATGAACTAGGGCAATACTTATAAAGGAAAAAGACTAGCATAACTCAGTCAACATGTAATTGATTTTTTAAGGTATGTTTATTAAAGAAAAAATGAAGTATTAAAAAATATGTAAATTATACAGGATTCCAGATACTCACATACATGAAACCCAGAGAGGATACTCTTGGGGGAGAAACACAAGCAATGCATATGTGACTTTTTATATTTAAATAAATTGATATTAAAAGATACAGGAACCATACAGCAGACAAGGGTTTCATATCTAAAATATACCTGAAACTCAAAAGATTAAATCCCCCAACAAAAAATCTTCAAAGAAACAACTGCCCAATTAATAAGTGAGATTTGTTTCTTTAAAAAATTTTTTTGATGATTCTGTTTTCCTTTCTCTATGTATAGTATATTTGAAAGTAAGTCTTCCATAGGGTAGAGGATCAGGTTACAGAAGTCAAGGGGACAAAGGTGGAGCTCAGTGGATACAAATAAAATGTGAACTATAAAACTCATGGGTGGAGATAGGAGGGAAGGACTGGGAGAGAGTGAGGGGATGGGAATCATAGTACAAAAGGAAATGTACTCACTACTTGACTCACGTTAAAAAAAAAAAGTATCTGAAATTGCAAGAATTCAGCCTTACCTAATTGATATTTTATAGATTATTCCACCAATAATAGCATTTTTTCCTGGCATATATGGGACATGCACCTATAGAGACTGCAGTCAGGTCTCAAAGTGAAAAAATATCAATATTATTTTTTAAATGAGAACAAGCTGATATGCTGAAAATAACTTCGAGTTGTGTTAACATGAGTAAAATGGTTACAAAGACAAGGGAAATATATATATATATATATATATATAAATTTTAGACCAATTATATTGCTTTTGCAAGCTGTATGAACTTTGTTTTTGAATTGGCAAGTACACTTTTTTTTGGATGTTGATTTTAAGGCTTTAACTCTGGGTTTGGTGCTGTTCCAGACCTTTTGTACTCAGTGCTACCACTCTACCACTTGAGTCACAGCTCCACTTGTGGCTTTTTTTTTTTTTTTTGTAGTTAATTGGAGATAAGAGTTTCATTCTTTTTCCTGCTTGGGCTAGCTTCCCATCTTCCTCAGTAATTGCAAGTACAGGTGTGAGACACCAGTGCCTTACAAATGAATTTTAAGAAACTATGTTGGAAATAAACTACACAACTTGAGTTGGGGTGGAGGGAGATGGGAGGGAAAAACTGTGAGAGGAGGGTGTGGCTGACACTGTTCAAAAGGAAATGTACTCATTACCTGAAGTATGTAACTGTGACTACTCTATATCAACTTTATAATTAAAGCATTTAAATATAAAATAAAATAGATGTTTTGACAACTACCCCATTTTCTCTCTTTTTAAGAATTCTATAATAGCAAGTTCTTGTTCATGCCTCTCTCTTTCAGGAACTGTATTTTCTATGCAACTAACTATATGGAGATATTTAACATAGTTAAAGAAGAATAAATATATTTTAAGTGAAATTAGACAAAATTAAAATTTATAGAATTGAATTGATTGGAGAGAAGCACAATATATCAGAACTGAGTTTAGAATTGTTAGAACCATTTCTGAAAAGTCCTACTCAAGTTTAACAAAAGCAAAACTAAAGCATATAGAACAATACTTGGACCTACCAGTCTCCCCCCATACCAAGGGATAACCATTTATGACGAAGACATTTGCACAGAAATGATTGAAAGTAAATGCTTTGAAGGATGCTGTCAGGATAATCTGTGTAATTGGTAGTTAGTTATATCCTGTCAGAGTGACCAGAACACTTAACTGCCATGAACTCTGCTTGCTAAGCAGGAAGCTAAGAGCAAAGCTACTCATAAGCAACAGAGACAGGGGTCAAAAGAACTCATTCGGGGTTATACTGTGGGAGAGGGACATACAAAGCAACTCCCCCACAGTATAACCCCTGCTTTCACTGTATTTGATGTCGGTATAATTTGTGGAGGGGAAGGGGAAAAACAAATCGTTTAAACAGGGATACAGGTGGACGCATTGCAACAATGAGATGTACAAGTCATTATGTCTAAAATGAACTTTACAAGTTTGGTGTTGGGAGGGGGGAATGCGTGGAGGGACGAGGGAGGATGGGAAGGAATGGGAAGGGGAAACAAAGGAGGAGGCTACAATGCTTGATAAGAAATGTACTCATTATCTTGCCCATGTAATTGTAACCCCTCTGAACAGTATTTTCACAATTAAAAAAAAAAAAGAATGCATTCAGTTAGACAAGCAGAAAAGGTCAGATATGTTGATGTTAGGTGAAATGAACCTCAAGATAAGTATTCAAATGTTTTTTTTTCTTGCGATTGTTTCTAACATATTTATAAGATTATTTCTTTGTTGCTTTTGATGTCCCTCCCCCATGGTAAAACCCCTGTTTTCATGGTATTCGATGTTGGTATAATTAGTGGAGGGGAAGAGGATAAACAAACCACCGTTTAAATAGGGATACAGGTGGACCCATTGCAACAATGATTTGTACAAGTCGTTATTTTGAAAAAAAAACTTTACAACTTTGGCCTAGCAGCCAAAGCAGGGGTGGGGAGATGGGAAGGGATGGGAAGGGGAAACAAAGGAGGAGGCAACAATGCTTGATAAGAAATGTACTCATCTTGCCCATGTAATTGTAACCCCTCTGTATGGTATTTTCACAATAAAAAATTTTAAAAAATGCATTCGGTAGAGATATTGACCATCAAAAGGAACATACTCGAAAAAAACAGACTCATAAAATATGAGACTAATTTAGGAATTTACCTTTGTTAGGAGAATGAATAGATATTTAATGAAGGAGATATAAATTAAAATGTTAAAATTAACAGAATACAACTGCCAAGGTCACTAATAACATAACAATAATGAAAAATCAGTAAATATTACTTGATGATTTCATCCAATTGAAGAAAAACAACACTTTCAATTTTAACACTTACTTAAAGTCAATTTGGATAAATGTATCGTATAGGATGCCATATACAAACTACAGATATCACATATACAAATTACATAGAAAAGTTCAAATCCAGCTGGGTGCACTGGCTCATGCCTGTTAACTAATCCTGAAATTGGGAACATCATCGTTCCAGATGGGCCTAGAGAAATTTCAGGATCTCATCTCTAAAGAAAAAGATAGTACCTCCTAATCAGTTACCAAAGACTCATTTTAATATTGAAAGACCCCAGACTCACTGGGATGATTTCTTCAACAGGAGGGCACCCCAAGAACCAAGACTCCAAACCAGCAGATGCAATAAGCAAGAGGATTTTATTAGGCGTTTGGGCAAATGGGCTCCCTGTCCAAGGCAGACTGGAAGCCCAGCAGCAGGTTACAGGCACTTTTAAAGACAAAAACCACAGGATTAGCATAAGACCCCAGGCTCCCCCGAATTGGCTCAATTTAAAAATTATCATATACTCCAGCAATCATTTTGTTGTGTGGGAAGTCTTGTAACACTTGTTAAAAACTAGTTGGTTCCCTAAAGGGGGAGGCTTCTCTGGGGGGGGGGGAAGTCCACATAGTTACAGGCTAGTGATTGGTTGACATTTGACCTAGTTTGCTGGGCTTGCCAGATGGTCCTTGTTTTGAGCCCCCTGCGGTGAGTTTTTACACAGGAATTCAGGAGAACATATTCTTCTTTATCTATGTTTGCAGACCTTGTCCCTGGGCCTGCATCTGGACTTTGTAACTTTTTAACTTACTTCTGGGAGGGGAAGAGTCAGTGTTAGCCCAAGCAGGTTTACAGAAGCAGAATTAGCAGTTAGCATATTGTAAAATGGACATAGCCCCTATTTCAATCTTTCAATATGAATTCTAAGCTCAACTGTGTATTACAGAATGAAATGGTCAAATGAAATCCCTTTGAACTTAATCTGCTTCCTTTCAGGGCAGAGGTAATTTAGTCTAAGAACAGTAGTTAAGGAAGGAAAATATATAATAAATGGAGGGGAGCACATTGGACATGTATAATTATATAATCCATAATTATACATGCAAATGAATAATTTGTAGTAAAATAGTAGTTGTAGAGATTTAGAATAAAAAATGACTTTTACTTCCATTTCAGACAGGATTAAAAAACAGAAAACTGTCTGATGGTTTGGAGATATAGCTAAGTGGTAACTGCTTCTTACTCACATGTACAAGATCCTGGGTTAAAGCCCAGGGACTACAAGAACAGCAACAGTTTTCTGGAGAGAATACAGTCACACAATTTCTTTTAGGACAAATATGGAAGTAGATCATGAAGGAAAAAGGAAGGGAGAAACATTGGGGATGTACCATCACTACGGTCCACACAGGAAAAAATTAATCAGGGTAAATTCATTTAGCATTGCTTCATTTAAACAATTTCAGCAGCCTGGATGACAAAGAAGTTGTCCCTATTTGTCTGGAAGTCAGCCCTGGGTGGATTAGAATTGATTTATAGCAACCATGGGTAAGAGCCTGATGAGGAAAGTGTACTTGATATAGATTTATTCAGTTGCTCAACAAGCGGAACTGACCTAGGCAGATTCTCAAAATTGGATGCAGATTACATTTTTAAACTATGTGTTTTCTCCTTTTTTTTCTTTCAGTTTTTTCCCTTTTCTATCTCCTCCTTCCTTCTTTCTTCTTTCCCTCTTCCTTCCTTCTCTCTTCCTTCCTTCCCCCTTCCCTCTCTCCTTCCCTCCCTCCTTCCCTTCCTTCCTTCCCTCCTTCCTTCCTTCCTTTCCCCCCTCCTTTCCTTCCTCCCTTCTTTCCTCCCTTCCTTCCTCCCTTCCTTCTTCCCTTCCTCCCTCTCTCCCTTACTCCCTTCCTCCTTTCCTTCCTTCCTTTCTTTCTCTCTTTTCTTCTTTCATTCTTTCTGTCCTGGGGCTTGAGCTCAGGGTCTGGGCACCATCCCTGAGCTTCTTCTTCTCAAGGCTAGCCCTCTACCACTTGAAACACAGTGTCATAACTTTTTCTGTTTATGTAATACTGAGGAATTGGACCCAGGGTTTCATGCATGCTAGGCAAGCACTCTACGTTAAGCCACAGTCCCAGATCTTTAAAACCATATTATTCACATAAATCTCTGATTTATCACTCATATAATCAAATAGCCCAAGATTATCTTCCTATCTAATGTAAATAAATTCAAACATGTCTATGAAATATTCTTGCTATATAGGACTAAAATATTCACAAGTTCTAGAAACAAAGGCATAGGTATCTTGGGGGAAGTCATTATACAGTACATTCTACTTAGATAAGGTTAATATCCACTTTAATGTGAACATCTTTAACATCCATGTTTCTAACTAGCATGAAATAGCAGCCTGACACACCAAGACCAGTTCAGATCCTGTTCAGCAACTCATGCACTTAGCTGTCAGCAACTCTCCAAGAACATTAAAGACAGGGCAGTGGGGCACTTGAGAGAGGGAGATGGACAAAAAAGAAGATTTAAATTGTAGTCCTTTATGTGTTTTTCACTTGATTAGGTACTTGCAAAAAAGTAAATGCTTGTATTAAAAAAAAAAAGGTTTGAGAGGTTTAGGTGATTTCTCAATTATTTCCTTCTTTCAGAGAACCTATTTGTGAATGATATCATTTATGCTAATATCAAGTATCATCAAAATGGAAAGTAAAATTGTAAACTGCATAGCAAGAACTTGGAAGAATTTAAGTCACAAGGCAAATTTAGAATAGTATTAACTAACTGGATTTGATATTTTTCTTTAGTGAAATCCTGACTGTCTCTATTTCTTTGTGTCTATGAACATTAAACAATTTCAATTAATTAAATTGAGACAAATTTAATTAATTTTATTAATTAACCTGAATCTCAAATGATTGAGACTCAAAAAATGATCATTTCCATAAAATATAATGCAATGGTAAAAGCCTTAAAGGAGACTAGTCTGGGTCAAGGTAACCTGCCTCCAGTCATTCACCATCAAAATCATTACTCTGTGTATTCTGCTACTTCTAGTACTATAATTATAAAATATTATATAATACATAATACATAGTTATACAATAATTATAAAATGCTCAAAAAATGACAACACACTGAAAGTAATATACAAGTTAGTATTTGTAATAATTCACTAAATACTTGTAATTTTTGAAGACAAGAATTATTATTCTTGATCAAAACCCAGGTGAATAAATTTGGGGAAACTAAAAATCACCAAAGTTGGTTAACAATATAAAAATATTGCAGGTGAAATAAAATTGAGGTGTATTTTAATCCAAAGCAATAAATATGTTTCCAATGATTTTTACATTATAATTTTACTTATGTCACTTCATATACCTAGAAAATGACAACAATTTAAGGTAATAATTTGCTTGATCAGATAGCTTATGGCCTCAAACATTTCCTATTTCAAATCAAATATTTATGCCAACCATAACGGTGCTGACATAGGTCCAGGTCATTCTCTTCATATGAGAAAAACACCTGGCCATCTCACCAGAAGTTTTGCTTCTCTTCCATCAATGATGTCTCTTCCCAGTGATTATTTGTATATGTATAGGTTGGACTCATAGTACTTCCTCTTTCAGACCTTTCAAAGTACTTTCTTACTTTTAGAGTCCCTATGTGAATATGTGTTCTCTGTACATTCATATTGGAACACACTCATTGATCCAAGGATCAGTAATTTGGAAGATGGAAATATTGAACTTGAAAGTATAAATAATCCTTAACTTGAAATATTTTCAAATTTCAAATGAGGTTTTGGAAATGTAATAAACATTTTTTTGTGATGAAGAGAATTACCTAGTTTATTTCTCCAAGTAGTCCTCTCTGATGCATTCTTCATAACATAGATTCCTTGTAGCAAGCAAGATTCTTCCCTACTCAGAGTCTTTACCCACTCACAACAAAGAATGCCCTTAGTACAAGGAAATGAGTACTCTGTCTGAAGAAGTTGTGGTGGTTGAAAGTCATTGCCAAGCACTTTGAAAATTTTAGAGAAAATTCCAAGAAAGGAGAGGCTTCTGGGTAATATGATTATCACCAAAAAGGAAGTTTTGTTTTTGGTTCTCAAAATGAGTTTGAATTCCATAAAAATGGCAACAAACCCTGGGATTGTCATTTTTGTTAATATTTGTAAGACATCTTTTCCTGATAGGAGATTTAAAAAAATGAAAGAATTATGGTATTGTAAAGGAATTATCTTTTCTCCTGCTTGTTTATGTATAATTAGGTAAATCTCACAATATTCCTCGTTTATCTGAAAAGTCAGTGCTTTTTTTATTCTTTTGAAAGTCCCTTTGCTGCCTCAATACAGGCTACCTGGGGCTCTAAACAGCAGGCAGTATTATTATATGTCAAAATCAATCCACTCTGTAGCATAGCAAATACAAATGTGAGGTGTGTTGGCATTTGCATTACAAAGTGTTGAAGTTTCTTTAAAAGAATATTTCCTAGAAATAAAGACTTATGTATTTCAGAATATACCTGGGGAAAATAATAGCTTTTTTATATCATCTTGGTTTTGAAGTTTAAGGACTGGGATTCTTATCTTGGCTTTTGGAATGTGTGCAATCTTGAAGTAATTTTACTTTTATTTCCGACTGTATTATAGACACATGGGTCTGACACATTCCTTTGATTAGTCACAGTGATGGGACCAGATTCAGGAAAGGACTTTGATGAGGAAGTTTATAGGCCATTCGAGCCTAATTTCTAAGGTTTTATGCTTCTATTGATCAGAATTTGTGACTTTCTACCTTCATATCTTCCTATCTACTCATCATCTAAATCTGCCTGTTGTTATTTTCTGACCTTCTGTATGAAATCACCAAAAAGAGTAGTTACACTATTCATTAGGGATCTTATTATCTCAGTTTCGGTCTGTTATAAAATATATCATCTGAGGTGTTACAAGTCTTTGAAAGTTTCTTTAAAATTACTATATTGCTGGGCACCAGTGGTGTTCTTGCCTGTAATCTTAGCAACTCAGTAGGTTGCAATCTGAGGATCATGGTTCAAAGCTAGCCTGGGCAGGAAAGTCTGCAAGATTCTCATCTCCAATTACTCACCAAAAATGCTGGAAATGGAGCTGTGTCTCAATGCATGAATGCATGTGTGTGTGTTTGTGTGTGTGTGTATGTGTGCATGCGCGCGCGCGTATTTACTTACTTTTGGTAGCAGAGATTCAGCCCAGAATCTGATTGATACTGAATTATCATCCCAGCCTGCTGTATTTCATTTTGAATAACATGAGAAATGCTAGCCATATGCATGGATCCTCTGTTCCCTTTTCTGTTATTTCCTCAACCACTTACCTATTCAGTTATTTAGATTAAAATAGCAACAGAAAAGCTTGTCATTATAATTAAAAAATAAATATACCTGCTGTAATTAATTCTCTCCTTTTTCATGTAGGGAACTATCATTATTTCCCATCAGCAGAAATCATTCTTAGTGGTAGTAAATCCTGACTTCATCCTGCAAACTATCAAGAGCTTTTTGCAGCATGTAAAAACAATGATGGGAGATAGTCACACCAGAGGTGCTATTTTGAAGATATTTTCTCATTTATATTCTTTTTGATGCTTCCTTTTGTTTCAGACCTGGGGGTGGGGTAAGACCTTTATAGCTTACCAGGAATGAATGGAAATTGGGTGCCTTTTCTCTGAAAGATGCATCACATAAGTCTTTATTACCCTCCCACTTCCCTACATAATGGCTAAATATGCAAAATACAGATGTCTTAGTGTCATCCCTTAGCAAAATTGTGAATTTTCCTTCTTAGTTATGTGGCTTCTAGTTCCATTCCACATGATATTGGTCCACTGTTCCTCTTATTCTTCATGCATTAATTAATTTATTCCACTAAGAAGAAATATGTAGTTATGAGAGGTAATCTGCTACAATTTAAAGATGTCTTAAACTAGTCAAATAAATCTTTGCAACATATGGCCGGGTATATAGAAACTAGAATTTTCAATAATGCACTAGATTTTTAATAATTCTGATATTCTTATGAAAGGAAATTATCAGGATAATGAGAAAGCAAAGACTCAGCTGAAATCAGTCTAAATGATTCACTGAGGAAGTACTGTTGGAATCAAGATCTAAAGAACAAAAATGAACTTCACAACTTGTGGGGGAGGGGAGTTAAGGTGGGAGAGAGACACATGGGAGGGGGTAACACCATTCCCGACAAGAAATGTACTCATTATCTTATTCATGTAACTGTAAGCCCTCTGTACATTAACTTTACAATAAATAAAAAAATTACTTTTGAAAAAGAATGAAAATGAGCTTTCTGTGGCAAGGGAAAAATGAATATCAGAAACAAGGAACAGCAAATAAGTTATCAAAAATCAGGAGAAACACTTGATACTTTGTAACAAAAGAACACCTATATCTGATGCTGGATTGTAGAGAGATGAGACAAATGTGGATCAGGTCGAATGGGATCATTGTGAACATTCTGGGCCATAGTAAAATTGTTTGATTTAAATTCAGGAGAAAAGGTAAGCCACTGAGAACCTTTGACTGAGTATATAATACAGGCCCATTTTCTAATTTATTTTTAATTTATCTTTAAGTAGTTGTAGAAAGGAGTCACCATGTAACAAAGCAATTTATGAGTACAATGCTTCTTGATCAACATCATCCCTTTCAACATTCTCATCCATCTCACTCCTACCCATTCCCTCCCTCACTCTCCTTAATCTTTCTTGTAGGATATACATTGAATTATTGTCTGATATTTCTTCATCTCCTCTTCATTCATACAACCCTTTGCCCTGGACCCCACCCTACCCCTTTAAAGTCCTATCTTCCTGGTGTTTATTTTGTTGAACTTTGACTTTGCCTTTCTAAGGAATACAATATTTGAGCTCTCCCTTGAATCTACAATATTTAAGTCAATGTATTTGTATACACTTGCATAATACCGAATATATTTACTTAGAAGTTTATAAGATAAATCTAGCTTTCACATTTAAGGGAAACCACATGACCTGATCAATAAATAAGCAAATGAGATAAAGAGAGTCTTCTAAGAAGAAGTAAACATTGCCAATAGATACATGAAGAAATGCTCATCATCTGTGGCCATAAAATAAATGCAAATCAAAACAACATTGAGATTCCACCTTATCTCAGTTAGTATGGCCCTTATGGAAGGGAAAAAACAAAGGAGGGGGTAACAATGCTCGATAGGAAATGTACTCATGACCTTACTCATGTAACTGTAACCCCTCTGTACAGTATCTTTACAATAAAAAATATATTTTACAAGAAAAATGATAACAGATGCTGGTAAAAATGCAGCCAACAAGGAAGCTTAATACACAGGTGGTAGGAATGTAAACTGTTCAACAACTGTGAAAAGCAGTATGACAATTACTTAAAAAATTTAACAGAATTGCCCTATGATTCAGCAATTCCACTCCTGGGCATTTATCCAAAAGATTACAAGACAGGATACTGTAAAGCTACCAGTCTAATGATGTTCATAGCAGCACTATTCGCCAAGGCCAAGTTATGGAATCATCCCAGATGCCCATCAATGGAAGAATGGATCAAGAAAATGTGAAATATATACACAAGGAAATTTTACTAGTCCATTAGGCAGAATGATATAATACAAGTTAGAAAGAAATAGTCTGTATTTCTTAAAAGAAATGATTCATTGTTATGAGCAATGCATACTTCAAAGTTGCAAAGATGGAAGAAAAGTGATAGAGTTAACCATGCAATGGATGATATTAATTATCAATAATAATTATCAATCATGGTGACACAAGAATAGACTACTAAATTACAGATGTAAGGACAAGGCAAGAGTCACATTATTTGTTAAAGATTATGTATAGACATGTGAGGAAAGGGAGTGATTGCATGTACAAACTTTTATTTCAATACCAAAAGAATAATATAGTTATCAGTATTGAATCTATGTTCTCCGGAAAGAACTGGTATAAAAGTGTATTCAGTTAATGAAGTTTGTAAAGACTATCTGCAACTATGTAGATGTGTCTACCTACACACACACACATATATATATATATATATATATATATATGAGATATATACATATATAGATATAAAATGGTACATATAGATAGGTATATACTATATAGATAGGTATATACTATATACTATATAGGTATATACTATATAGATAGGTATATACTATATACTATATAGGTATATACTATATACTATATAGATAGGTATATACTATATACTATATATCTATATTTCTATCTATATCTATATAGATTTTCTTGGCTGTAGTGCCTGAACTCAGGGCCTGGAAACTGTCCCTGAGCATCTCCATGCTCAAGGCTATCGCTCTACCACTTGAGCCACAACACCATTTTCAGCTTTTGAGTGATTAATTGGTGATAAGTCTCACAGGGACTTTTCTGTACTGGCTGCCTTTGAACTGTGATCCTTGGATCTCAGCTTCCTGAGTAGCTAGGATTACAGGCATGAGCTGCCAGAGCCTAGTTTCAAAATATATTTTGAGGTAAGCTTTACTCTATGATTTTATTCTACTGAAATAAAATTTATCTTACTAGATTATACTTCAATAAACATTTCTAAATGTTCATTATTTTTCTCTCACAGTATTAAACTGCTTAATGGTTATTTACTTCATTCTTTAGTGTCAGGCTTGGGAAGCAAATTTGATGTGTGGTACATGTAACTGAAACCTGATGAGAAAGTTTTTGGAGTTCCCACTTCTCTTTTCCTGCTGGCATAAAAAAGTACATCTCTACATGCACAGTAAGGAAGATGTGGCATTCCATATGAATATCTATGGTGAAAATATAGGCAATGAACCATTGGACATGTGGTAGTGAAGCTTTAGCTGATATTGTTTCATAGAATATTTAAAAGGGTTCATTCTTAAATAATTTATTCCCTTCATGGAAAAATAAAATAATCTTCTTAGCTATTTTTCTCATCAGTTATCAGGAATTAACCCAAACTACTCAATATCTCTGGAGTATTGTATTATGACATTTGGATGTTATTTGGCATTAATGATCATTTTAAAATACTTCCAAGAAAGAAAAAGGTATATGGCAATTTAGAAATCTGTTGAGACTTGCCAAAGCATCCCTTTATTTTAAGACGTATAAAATGAAAATGAAGTATTTCTCAGAATTCCTGATCCATATAAAATGCTTAGTAAATTGTATTTAACATAAGGAACTCTGACCAGTGGGAACAAATGAGGTAGATTGAGCATTTCTTATTCTTAGAATAGTCAAGGATTGAGACAGATCAATTCTCCACGACTTTGTCATGATGGGTGTAGTCAATGTGTCCTAATATGGGAAATTATACTTAAAAAATAAAATTTGCTTTTCAATTTTGAGTCTTGGTCAGTATAATTATGCTTTTCCGCTAGCCCTTCTCATAGGCTCAGTTACTATCTGGAAGGCAGCTTTGGGCACTGCCAAATCATCTATGATTCTTCATATATGTTACCTGGGAAATGAGGGCATAAGAGAGAGTGTGTAAATCCGTGTCACTTGTGCCAATGATTCATAAAATAAAATAGTAGTTTAATTCCCATATTTTAAACTTGCCTCAATGAAGAATTACTTCCTAAATTATTAGGAACATGAATGTTTCTATAAATATTATCCTATTCATTTTTAGAATTATATTTAGATTATCAAATAACAGTATGGGTTTAATATCTTGTAATTCACATGATTAAATGCTGGGTAATTATGAGAATTTCAGAAAGTGGAAGAGAAAAATTTTGTATTGAATTTTTCAACCAGTACTTTCTCCTTCCCCCTCCTATTCATGTGGTATTCTGAAGGCGACACAGAGAAAAGTAGCGAAGACATTAATATCTTGACTTGCCACAGTGTGAATGATTCTGCAGCACTACCATTTCTCATGAAGGATGGATTTTAAATATGTAAGAGTGAGTTTGTGCTTGATGGATAACAGAAATGGCTATTTCAATGAGAGAACAAGCCCATCCAAGAGTCTGAAATTCCCCTGCAGAAGACACTCTGGCACTCTGCTGTCAACACACTTTTACTTAAAATAAAAATTGACTGATGACCAAAACACTCTAGTGTGAAAAATGGAGTTTTGCTCTCTGCTGAGGTGTGATGTTAGAGATTTAGCTTAAGAAAATTCTCCCTTCTTACTGCCCAATCGTAGACATTAGAAAAACACAAATCTGTACGAAATTGCAAATGACTGAGGCTAATAAAATATGTTTCCTTGATATCATCACACACACATGCACTCTCTCTCACACACACACACACATATCACTTATGCATTGTTAAAGATAAGTATATATTAACAAAAATCAATATTTATTGATGCAAGAAATGGCTTTTTTTTTCTTGTTTTGTCTTGTGTTCTGGTGTTGCTACTGTGGCTTGAGCTCTCAGATTTCTAGACCTGGGCTGGCTTTGAGCCAAGATGCTCAGAGCTCAACCTCCTGAGTAACTAGGATTACAGACACATGAGCCATTGGCACCCGACATTTCTCTTTTTTCTGTTTCCTTGCCCCAGTGAAAGGTTGGCAGTGTCTTTCTTTCTGTGACACAGATTATGACCTTTGTTTCTACATAAAGACAAGAATGTAACAGCTTGGTGGATTCCATATATTGCCATAAGGGCTGATGCTCTACTGCTAAGCTTTTCCTCCAGTTCTATAGAGATTAAGTGACATTGTCCCCAAAAGAATGCTAAAATCCCGATTCCCACTTGAATGCTGACTCATTTAGAAACAAGTTCAGTGCAGATAAAATGAATTGAAGATGTGATCATAATGGAGCAAGGTCCTCAATAAAACATGGATGATGTTTTTTTTAGAAAGCGAATGACATTTCCTCTCCCTCTTATCCATTGTAGCTTCTGGTAAACAATATTATATTTTATGCTTCTATGAATTCAATGCATTTAGATTTTATATATTTATATATAATGTAATATGTTAATATAATATAATATAGTATATATAATACATATGTACTGTATATATATGTAATATGGTGACCATAGCCACTATAGGGTTATTGATTCACTCAACAATATTTAGCTTTAAATATGTATATATACACACATGCATTCAAAATATGTCATGTTTATTAAATATTATAAAAATAATAAGGTTTGCATGTCTTATTGAAGATAGTAAAGTCCTGGGCAGGAATATAGTTTAGGGTCAAAATGCTTGCCTAGCAAGGGCAACATCCTGGGTCCAATCCCCAGTACCAAAAAAAGCAAAGCAAAGCAAAGCAGATACCATTAAACTGAGTCTTCAAATAGTCAAATGTGGAAGATGTTCAACTGGGAAAGGGCAGCAGGAACTAAACACAAACAAGCAGAGAAAATGATTTGATTGGTGAACTAATGTAGACTGATGAAGCTAAAATATAAAGAATGTAACAGAAATGGAAAAGCTGCAATTGCAATCAGAGAACAGGTTTGTATTGTCCTTCTATGCCAGTCAAAATTGCTTAGCATTTTTCTGTATAAAACATATAACTCCTGAATGCCTTGGAATAGAAGCACAATGTCATCATATTTGAACACTGGTGAAAGTTTTTCAGGCTTATAAGAGAAGATGAAGGGGCATTGTAGTATATTTTATTCATATCAAAAAGAAATCTATCTTCCAGCTTCAATCCACATATTTATAGTTCTCCATACCTGTACAGTTGTCATATCAGCCCATACTAGCTTCATTTTATGAATTTAATTTACTATTTTGTGGGTCATACAATTTTATCTTTCTTGAGATTGTTTCCATAACTGGTTTGTATTTAAATTATTGAAAATCAAACCCATTGGGATTTTTTTCACTTTACTAAAAATAATAATCTTTTCTCTTTTTAACTTTGTTGACAGATTTAAATTTTAAAGAATTTTATAAATTAACTTCATCAGTACATAGCTTTCTTAGAGATGTTTCCCAGTATTGCATTCCATTGCTAAATCTCATGATGTATGATCAAGAAATGATTTCTTCTACCTCATATTTAGGTATTTACAATTCATTTTATTCTCTTAGTTTCATCCCTAAGACCAGTTTTCTCAATGCTTGTCTTTGTTTGGTTAAAGGAAGCATAGTTTATGTCTACATTTTTCTCATATTTTCTGAAATTTATTTCTCAAATTTGATACTTGAGAAATAATTGTTCAGAGAGTTAAACAAGTAATTATATATAAAATTTCAGGTACAGATCAGTCCTATTTCTTTAATTACATTTTTTCCTCTTTAGGCTCCTAAATCAAGAACCCAAAAAATGAAATGAAAGGTAGAAAACATACTTATATATTATAATCAACACCATTTTAATAATAAGTGCCATATCAGTGATACTTTGAAAAAATACAGTGAATAATTAAAGTATATTACCCTTACGGTGAATCAGAACTATGATATTTTATTTCTGTTTATAAATAATAAGAACCTACCTTTCTTCTAGATAGAAGTGTGTGTGTGTGTGTGTGTGTGTGTGTGCGCGCGCGCACTGCCCCTAGGACATGAACTCAGGGCCTAAGTGCTGTCGCTGATCTTTTTCTCTTGAGACTAACACTCTACCAATTGAGCCATAACTCCACTTCTGGCTTTTTGGTGTTTGAGATAAGAGTCTCACAAACATTCCCATCAGGTCTAACTTTGAACTGTAATCTTCAGATCTCAGCATCTTTAGCATCCAGGATTACAGGCATGAGCCACCAGTACCCATTGAGAAGTGGGACTTTTTTAAAGATGATATGAGACAAAATTATGTTTGCATATTTAGGGAAAAGTAGGTAAAATATTACTGTTTTGACCAAAGGCCATGGTCATTATAGACTATAGATTTGCATTCTACTAATCTGGCTCATTTCATCAACTTTATAATTTATAGAGTGACAGTTCTTGTTGTTCAAACAAGGAATCTGTCAAGAGTGAAAGGCAACATAATCTGAAGTTGCCCAGGTTGTAAGTGGAAGGCCAATCTCTTTTCAGTAATCCAGGATATGGTCACTGTAATAAATAATTTTTTATCCTGGATATCTCCAACTCAGGAAAAAACATGTGCCTTATGGTAAAGGAGATAAAGTTAACATTTTCTGTATGGTTTTCAGTATAATCACACTCCACAGTCTCATTTTTTTTACCTATCTATTACTCTACTTCTGTCAAGATCTCCTTGAAAACAAGAATTAACAGGACCTTTGCAATGTGTCCATTCTGACCATGAATCATGGCAGTCTTCCACATAAGGCAAGAGCTCAGTGTTGGTGAGTATCAGGTTATTATCTTCAAAGTGAGGATAATGATGGATGACTTTCTAGCTTCCTGTTAACAGGAGACTGAGGTTTCTTTCCTGCTACTAAGCCGAAGGAGTAGAAAGGTACCATCTCTTTATCCTGGTGTAAGAAAACAGGCATTAAGATACAGCCAAGGTTCTGAGCAATAACTAAGAGAAGAACATGTGCTTTATAAGAAGGAAGGTTATTGTATTATATTAGCTACAGTTCAGGAGAACGTTTAGGAAACAGTCCTTGGGCTGAGAGGCGACAGTCACAATTTGAAAGAGAATGTCAGTTAGAGGTCCTGAACCTTAATATAAATAACTGTCAGTTGGTCTACAGTATATATGAGTAGAAAAGTATACATTATATGGAATCTTTAATAAACCAGTGTAGATGCCTCTGGATCACTCACTGAACAAACACTAACAGATTTTCAATTAGTGGGGTAACTAATGATGGTCGTGCTAGAGGTTACTGATAGCATTCTGCCAATTCTGAAGACTTGGAACATATATGTGTGTGTTTTGGGGAAAAAGAACCCAACATAAATCCAAGAAATTACTGAAAAGGAAATAAGTTAATGTCCTAATTTTAGCCAGATTTTGGATACTCAAAATCCACTAATGGATGTGCTAATAAAATAATCAAGGAATCTATTTGAACTTGTTTTTTTTAGTTCTTGCAAATTCTATTACAATATATACTTTAAGGGCTGCTGGTAATTCCCCAATCTGTCGTTATTTGCTCAGGTAGCACTTATTTGTGATGAAAGGTAAAGAGATTTAGTAAGAGTCTTCTTTCAGAAAGCTTAAGGCTGGATCCTTTAACAACTGGACTGTGAACATTGATTATTCTCACATCCTGCACAGATATGAGAAATTGGCCTAATTTTTATTGACTTGATGTTGCATGAGAGTTGCACTAATTAACATGACAAAAAGTTTCACTTTGCATTTTCTTCATTTTTGAGATATAAATCACCTACAATTGTGCTTCTGTAGTTTTCTAGTATTACCTTCATGTTTTGTTGTATGAACTTAAACACATATTGATGGAAATGCAAATACAACTGCACTTGGACATACAGGTTACTAAATATTTTATAATACAATTCTAAAATAGGCATGGTTTATTATTCCCTCTTTTTTCCTTTGTTATCCTTAGTGCCTTCCGGATTTTTTTAAGATTGAAGAATCTTTTCCATCATTGCCTTAGATTACTCAAACATTTACTCATATATCATTTGGAAAGGTTGTCACGATGACATTAATTCAGTGATCATTTTAGTAAAGACAATAAGACATTTGGCTTTTTTTGGGGGGTAGGGTTAGATACAATGGAGAATTAAGAACTTAACAATGGAAACAAGTCAGGAGAGCTGGAAAAATTAAGGTATCCTTCCATTGTACACCAATTTGAACTTGAATTTCCCCTTGAAACACACTTTTTGTGTCATTCATAGTTTGCTTTATTACAGTTATACCTTACCAGATTAATTTCCAAATCTTTCTTCCTTGGATACCCCAAATTTGTAAGAAAGTTTATAAAAGCCTATGGGTATCACATTTTTAGGGTAAATTTCATCTTTTTTATATTATTTCTTTGTATGTAAAATGTTAAATTTCTTTTGATAACAACAAGAGTTAGTATTAGTTAATTTGATGATCAGCCATTGCAAAATTATCCCAGCAATTATTTTTCTTTATAATTCTTGACAAAACCAACACACAAAATTCATGACATGCTATTATAAAATGGAGACAGAATTGAAAGGCATATATATATATATATATATACATATATATACATATATATATATATATATGTAGCAAGGATGCTTTACAGAGGGGTTACAGTTCCATAAGCAAGTTACTGAGTCCATTTCCTATCTAGCATTGTTACCCCTTCCTTTATTTTTCCCCTACCACCCCTTTCCTCCCCAACTCCCACCTCCCCGACCTGCCTGTCTCCTCCCCATCCCGGCAAATTTGTAAAGTTCATTTTCAACATCCTGGAAAGACATGTCTTATAAATGTTGCAACTCATAACCCACTTACAAGAGAATTAACAAAGTTAAAATAAAAACAATTTTGTTATATTTTGCAAATCAACACTAGGTAAGTTGAGCATTTCAAATAGATAAAAGTCATTAGCAGGAGTCAATTAAGAATACCAAAGATCTGAATAGGACTTTTGTTTGCTATTCACCATCTTTGAAATTAAGCTTTAAATGTCACATCTTTAAAATGAGTATTTCTTTAATTTTGTAAAGTTATTGAGAAGAAAAGCTGCTAAAATATTTAATGTAAGTGGTTGACACTGGCAAATAATAAATTACAGCTTTTGTTAAAGTTTGAATTTAATATACATAGACAATTTATTATTATTATTATTATTGTGATGGGTAGGTGTGACTTTTTCCTTATCTATACTTAAATCTTTCTAGGTTAGATTATTTACCTTCCCTAGAAAATTTTTTTGCATTGCTCATTCATAATTACTAATAATGTTTCTTCATGCAGTTCAACTAGCTTCAGTTCAACTCTCTGCTAAGAATGACTATGAAAACCCGGAATTAATTACCTATAATTGATTTGCTCTTGTGGTTGTCTATTTTCATGTTTTGCTAATAGAGAAATGGGGAGCCTGCATGACATATTCAATTGAGTAATAGACAAATAAAGTTATGTTTTTATATGCCCAGGATTTTTGGACTTTTGGTACGTTCTCAGCACACAGGATCACAAATATAGTGAGTCAAAACTATAGTGGTTTGAACTATTTACGAAATATTCCTTGCTCTCCACCTTCCGCATATAAGACAAGATTGCACTTCCTGATTTCTCAGTGGCTGATTGAAAATAAGAATCATAAATAGAAGTGACATAGGTCCATTTTTTAGATAGAACACTTAATTACTTCTGCAAGGTTTTCATGAGCTCCTTTTCTCCTTCTTCTCATCATCACCCAATCTATAGGTAATCTAATCCAGAATAGCATGTCCTATTCTCATTATTACTAAAACTCATGGAAAATAACATTAAATTTCAATTGAGAGTAAAGTGCTAATGTTCACAGTCAAGTGTATTCTGCCTACATCCCCTTACAAAGTGCATAAAGACACTAAAAATCAATTTTTCTAAGATATGCATGACTGGTAAAATCTTCCCTGAGGAAAAGTGAGAGCAAAACAACTATGTATGGATTGAAAGGACAGAGATGCACTATTGAGATTCAAAAACAAGATTTCTTCTGCAAGTTTAAACAAATTTCATCTGTGGTAGAAAAATAAAGGCACATATTGCTAGCTCTCAAGGGTCAGTATGTTAAGCTATTGAGGTTTGTCTGTCACATTATTACAAAGCACAGAAAGAGACACCCCAGGATACCCCAGCTCAAACAACTTAAAAAATTTGCCTTTTTCATTTTTTCGTTTACATCTTTTTTCAATTTATTTTTTAAAGTTTTATTTGTGTCTTCAAGTAGTTGTACAAAAGAGTCACCGAGCAGAGATTAAGTTACAATTTAAGTGCATAACTAGTTATTAATAGATAATTTATATCACACAATGTGATTTCTCAGAAAAGAAGATCATTAAGTCACTCCCCTAAAATGTGAAATGTCCTTTGTGCTGTCTTTGAAACACTAGTGAAAAAGCAAATTAACTTCATGGGAAAGGATTTTATTAAAATTTTATATTATAAGATTGAAACTAGATCCCTATCCTTCAACCCTGTGCAAAAATCAATTTAAAACAATTCAAAGTTCTTAACATAAGAACTAAAACTATCACAGAAAAATATAGCAAAACCTTGGAAGATATAGGCATAGATATAAACACATATTATATTTTATAAAATATAAGTTTATTTAATATGTAAACATATATTTGTAAGTGTTTTTGTGTGTGCAAAGATGTAAAAACAGCAGAATAACCCACTTAATATTTGTTTGAAACAATGGGAGAAAAAGAAAGGAATCGAGGAAATACAATAGAGGAGATGAACATATTCAAACATACAAAATATGCAGCTAAACATATATATATATATATATATATACATATAAACATAATATCTGCATCTACCATGTATGCACATACAATGTATGCATCTATAGACCTGTTACAACAACCCTTCTTTTTTATTATCAAGGTGATGTACAGAGGGGTTACAGTTACATAAGTAAGATAATTAGTACATTCCTTGTAGAGCTTGTCACCCCTCACTTGTTTTTCTCCTACTTTCCCTCCCCTCACCCATCCCTCCCAAGTTGTTACAATCATTTCCAACATAGTGTCTTGTGAGTATCCCTGTTGTATTGGTTCCCCTTTGTCCTTTGTCTCACCATTCTGTTGTTCTCCTTCTCTTCCCTAATTCAGATAAATGTATACACATTACCAGGGCACCAAAATCAAATTCAGTGACAATAGGGGATAAACCATAGAGGGAAGAACAGACAAAAGAAACAAGAACTCACATAGTACATTAAAAACAACAACAAAGAAAATCCTCTTGTGTCCATATCTTGGAGTTCATTTCACTTAGCATCATCGTATATGGTCATATAAACATACCTATTGAGCTATTCTGCTCATCTGCTAACCTCTCTTATACCATTAATATATATTAATTAAAATTAACATAATATGTACAACTGACCTCTACTCTAAGTTTCAAGGTGTATTATATTTTTCAATTTTATTTCTTTAGAATTTGTATTCAATGAATCTAGTTTGTCAACTTACATTGTATTATAGCAATGCTAGAGATAACATAAGGTTTTCTATTTTAAACTACTGCTCTTTATCTTTGACAAACCTGTTTCTTCTTAGATAAAACATGGGTTTTTCTGTTATTTTTGTGTATTGTCACCACTTTAACATGTTCTGTGTTATTCTGTCATTTCTGTTTTACATAATGGTACTTCATAGCTCTTTGAAAAGAACAGTAAAGGGATATTTGTGTTCTTTGCTTTTCTGAGAATCAACTGCTCAGTAAATCCTTGAGTTTCCTGGATGAATAAATGAACTGAATTATAATATTTGAGTAATAATATTTCTATTTCTTGGAATTTTATTTTACTCATTTTTATAGATTTATGTATTTATAAAACCATAAACTCTTATTTACTATAGAACATGATTCACAGAAAGGGAAAAAACTTTAAAATTGAATTAATGGTAAGTCATTTAAAGGCTTTAAAGTCTCTAATTATTGATAACAAAATTTCAGCATCAATATCTTAAAAAGGAATTTTTGCAATTCTGTGACCCACATATTTTTTCAAATATAATTTTCTTGTTTTTCTAATCTTACTAATGACAGCTACTGTTAACTATAACAAGGAAAATCATCATGCCTTATCCTTATCTAGTTCATCTACATAGTTTTTTCTGTAGATAATCAATGATTTCAGTGTTTCTGCTGTTTTTCTTATATTTTCTAAAATTATTCTTAACTATTTCTTAAACTATGTTCAGAGATAGACTCATATCTTACCACGAATATTAAACCACACTTCTAATTGGCTTGTCTTTTTTACTTTCTAAGATGCTAAATGGAATGTCTTCATCCTGTCATATCTAACTAGATATAACATTGAAACTAAATATTTGTTAGATATTTTGGTAGTTATTTCAGATTGTATAATTCATTATATGTTGCTATTTCTTTTTTTTGTTTTACAAGCCAAAAAGTAGTCAGGAATTATATATAAATTGGTGGATTTCAATACTTGGTACCAACATTGATTCAAAATATGACAGTGGTCAATTATTTAAGATTCTATTAATTAACTTATCTGAAAAGAATATTATTATCTGTATTGCATATTTGTTATGAGTAATATACTCTTTTTTTTTGTCGGTCATGAGGCTTGAACTCTGGGCCTGAGCATTGTCTCTCAGCACTTTAGCACAAGACTAGTGCTCTACTACTTGAGCCACACCACCACTTCTGGTTTTCTGGTGGTATATTGGAATTAAGAATCTTATGGACTAGTGGTTAGCTTTGAAGCATGGTCTTCAGATCTCAGCCTCCTGAGTAGCTGGGATTACAGGCATGAACCACAGATGCCCCACTGTAATGCACTATTTTAGATTTAAATTTGTTATGAGTAATGTGATCTTTTGGATTTGCCATAGAGGCAATACAGAGGTACAAAAAGGAGGATAAGGCATTGTAAGTATTACCTTCAAGTATCTTTAAAAGCTGTTCTTTGTAGTTTCTGTAATAATCATTAGTTTGCAATACTAAGTAATTGCACATTGTGATTTCACCACAGTATAACTGTCTACTTATGTTTTCATATATTATTTAGAAACCACTTAAATATGCATTTCTATATATTAACTTGTGGGTCAACTAATTAAAAGCTTCCTTGGCAAAATGAGATTTGCTTTTAACAACAACATTATTCACATGTAATCTTAGATAATTACCTTTGATTTTTGATTAAGCAAGTTCAAATGTTCATTATGTTCAGTTGATACCAATGCTATCTTCATATTTAATATACTTTGTTAGATTTTTCTCCTTAAGATGGAACTGATGCAAAAATTATTAATGTAATTCTAAAGGAGTTACTATATTGATTCCAAAGCCACCTGCTCAATCTATTATTGGTACTTTTGTTCTGCTCAGTATTTGTAAATATAAAATCATAAACATATGAAATTGACCCAGTATTGAATCAAGTAGACTTAAGCTTCAATCATAATATTATTATGAACCTCAAAGCAAATAACCCTTATAAACAGTTCTGTGCTCATAAAAACACATAATTTGGAAGCTAGAAAGTGTCAGAATTACAAAAACAATTTCCTACCATTAAAAATATAAAAAGAATGACATTGGCCCATTTGTTAGGAAATGGAAAAACTTGGAAAAAATTATATTAAGTGAAGTAAGCCAGGCCCAAAGAAACATAGATCCCATGGTTTCCCTTATTTGTAATATCTAGTATATGTATGAGTCAAGCGGAAAAGGTCAGATAATGTGATGTCAGGAATATGAACCATTAGATGCGTATTTTAATGTTTTTTTCTTTCATGCATGTGTTTCTAACACATTTATAAGATTATCTCTTTGTTGCTTTGTATGTCCCTCCCCCACAGTATAACCCCTGCTTTCACTATATTTGATGTCAGTATAACTTGTGGAGGAGATGGGGAAAAACCAGTTGTTTAAGGATACAGGTGGACCTGTTGCAACAATGAGAAGTACAAGTTGTCATGTCCAAAACGAGCTTTACAACGTGGGTGCTGGGGGGGGGGAAGGGGGGGAAGGAGAAGGATTGGGATTGGGGGGGAGGGGGGAGGCTGGGAAGGGATGTGAAGGGTAAACAAAGGAGGAGGCTGCAATGCTTGGTAAGAAATGTACGCATTATCCTGCCCATGTAATTGTAACTCCTCTGTACAGCATGTTCACAAATAAAATAAAATTTAAAAAAAAGAATGGAAAGGAAAAAAATATATATATAATATTTATGCCAGGTGCCAGTGACTCACGCCTGTAATCCTAGCTATTCAGGAGGCTGAGCTCTGAGGATAACAGTTCAAAGCTAGCCCGGGCAGGAAAAGCCGTGAAATTCTTATCTCCAATAAGCCACCAGAAAACTGGAAGTGGCACTGTAGCTCAAGTGGTAGAGCGCTAGCATTGAGCTGAAGAGCTGAGGAACAGCAGGCAGGCCCAGAGTTAGAGCCTCATGACCAAAAAAAAAAAAAAAAAAAAAAATATCATATTTAGCCAGGTCCAGTGGCTCATGTCTGTAATCCTATTTACTCAGGGTCCTGGGATCTGAGGATTCCCATTTCAAAGCTGGTCTGGGTAGACTCTGTGAGATTCTTATCTCCAATTAACCTCCCAAAAAGCCAGAAATGGAGCTGTAGTTCAGGTGGTAGAGTGCTAACTTTGATAGAAAAAGGTCAAGCACAGTGCAAGAGCCAGAGGTTAGGCCCTAAGGCCAACAACAAAACAAACAAACAAACAAACAAACCATATTTAAAGCAAGCTCAAAACTCAGTTTGAAGCATAATGACTTCCAATGACAATATCCCTTGATAAATCCATAGTAAATTGGAAGTATCCTAAGTAAAAAATGCATTTAAGACAACTAGCATGCCTCTAGTTTAGCAGTACACTGTAGTATTTCAAGGATTTACACTGTGGATCTCATGACCAAGTAGACAGATGTCTCAATTTAGCCTCAAGAAGGATCATAGTGTCCTCTATCACTAGCCCAGGACACGCTCAAAATTCAAAACATGTTTTCTACTTAATCTAAAACTAAATCAAACCATCATACGCTGTGGATGTTATATGTATTAGAAATAAATCTAAACCTTACTGTGTCAAAAACATGGATTTATTTATGAATTATTTTTCTGTTTCTCTCCATACACTAAAATGTGTTATAGCCACAAAGTAAGTATCACTTACAAAGTTTATGTAACTTCATGTATATAAGAGAAAAGGCATGTGACTGACATTTTGGATTTTTTAAAATTTGTTTTGCTTTTGTTTCTATAGTTTATGAAAATATTGCTGCTAGTGGGTAGTGATCAAACCTGATAGAGCTAATATAAAACCAATAATTTGTGTCTTTGAGATTCTGACAAATACAGAATTGACCGTTGAAGCCTATCTCGGGGAGCTGTTAAATTCTGATTTATATTCTTAGAAATGGATTATTGGAATCCATGATGTTTATCGACTGAGCTGAGAACAGTAGACCAAATTAAAAATTGCCAGCATAAACATCTTACAGATAAGAAAAAAATACAAAACTAAATAGATAAGAGTATTCCTAACACCACTGAAAATGGCTATGGTACAAAAGGGTGGCATTCTACCTTTGTGCTCAAGGTACTGAACAGAGGGAATATTAGTGTCTTATTTAGAAATGGCATGCATTGCTCAGTCTTCAGAACTTTACACTTTACACAGTAAAGCTGTGAAGAAAACTTGGTGATGTAACATATACTACAGGCACTAAAGACAGTGCCACAAAAAGGGATAATTTTTCTAGCTGTCATATCTTTGGGGAAACTGGACCTCAAAGAGCTGCTCTGATGTCATTGCTATTGAAATGGACTCCAAGATCCAGATTATCTCATGCCTCTATAGGATTGCTGCTTCACCATTGGCTGTCCTATTCATCTTTTTCCATCTATCAACAAACCAATCATCAGCTTTAAGAAAGATAATTTATTCCACATAGGACAGTTTTTTTTCTCTGCTTTTGTATAACTGAATTGCAAGCATTTTCAATTTCTCCTCTCTACTTCATCAAGGTATTGATTCTCATTTAATAACTTTCTGTGACAAATAGGCATTCATTTCCCCAGGTAAATGGATTCATCACAGTGGAAGCAACCCGACATGGGTAAAGACCAAGGGAGAACAATTGTTTTCATGTAAGATCCTCAGTTGGATGAACTCTGTCTCATATTTAATGTAATCCTAGAGGTTGTCTTCTCAAGTTGGTATCATCAACAAAATGCTCTTATTTTGTCTTCACTCAAGTCTGATTCCTGTTGTAACAAGAAAGGAGAGATTTTTTTAATGGAAAAAGCCTGATTTTTTATCTTATCCCATTACTGCCTGTCTACATTAATTCTTCCATGTGATCATTTATACCTTGTCATTTTTCTGAGGCTTTCAAACTGTATTATTTCTTTCCTCTGTTGTCCTCTACTACTCCTACTGTCCCCACTGCTTCTGTAGTAGGTAGCATCTTCACATTGGATTTGGACAATCACCCATTGTTCTTGCCATTTTGACTGGTACCACAGGCTATAGGGAGTTGTCCAAGTTACTCCTAGTGTATATTCTCAAATATTGGGTCTATGCAAAGTTATGGCTATAGCAGATGCAGGAATATTGTTAGTATCCTTCCCATATGAACTTCCTCTATTGCTAGATGCATTTCTAAATTTGTCATTATGATTTTGATAAAGATAGTTCAAAGGTTCCAAGGCATAGAATTTCCTGTTTAGTCATGCTAGTCTGCCAAAATTGATGACACAGAGTTATCTGTCCTATGAAAAATCTGATCTTCTGTCCATTGAGATGTAGTTGCTAGTAAAATAACAAGAAATAACTTGATCATATTTTACATGAGGCTGATCATTATACTTTCAAGAGTTGGTCAACAGTACTTCTTGTTATCATAAACTTTACTGAGTTCTCTCCATTTGGAAAGAACTTTAATACCCCAGCACAAAAAAATGAGAAGTATTTTGAAAAAGTAAGTTGGACCAATTCTAAATAGTTGAATTCTGGGAAATAAAAAAATCATATTATTTTCTATCAAAGGTGATAGCTTGTGTCACATGATTGCAGATCCAAACAATGGTATAAAAGAAGGGCAATGTGATGCTCAATTTTTCTCTTTTGGGGAAGCAGCACCACTCTCTTTTGTCCCCTATTTAAGTTTCTATCCAATGACTGAACAATGTTCCTAAAGTCCTTAGGTGCTGCTAAGATTTCCAATTGTTCCCTGAGGGTTCCTTGGTTGGAAGCTTCATCCCAACCAAATGAGTGAAGTGAACATGGACGGGATTTTGAGAAGTGGGCTTACATCATTGGTGGACTCCCTACAGATGGGAACATTGGTTCTTCTGGAGCAAATTCTCAGGAAAGCAAGTTGTTGAAAGTAATAAACAAACAAACAAAACAACGAAGTCTACCTTCTGACTATCAGTCTTTCTGTCTACTTTGGTGATGTGATACCTCCCTCCCTCATGTGCTCATGCCATTTCTATCTGCCATGGAATGACACCATCATGAATGACCCATTCCCAGAGCCTGCAGCATGCTATTCAGACTTTGTGCTCAAAATCTATGAGCTAAATAAAATTTTTACTTCAAAAGTATCCTGTCCAATATATTCTGTTATAGTGACGGCAAACAGTGTAATGCAGGTGCCAAGCTGTGGGGAGAAAACAAGTGCTAGACAACCTCTGAAATCAATCTCATATTTGGACCCCTCTGTTTATGTATTAAGATGGATATTGGATTTTTTGCTTATTAAGGAGTGATAAACAGCTTATTCAAGTTCTAATTAGTCTGCAGATAGCCTAATGCAATTTTAGAGTCAAAAATCAACTCTTGGAAGGACAAAGAGCCCTTGAGAAATAATGCAACTTTACCATTCAATTTTCTCTTCTTTACTCTTTTCTACTTTTATTTTCTCTCTTCTTTATTTCTTTTCTCCCTTCTTTATTTCCTCCCTTACCTTTTTTATTTTGTTTTTTTGGTGGGGTTTTACCTAGGCCTGGGACCATTTTTGCTTAAGGCTCTCACTCCATTATGTGAGCTACATACAGCTCAACTTCTGGCTTTTTGGTGATTAATTGGACTGAAGAGACTCATAGACTTTTCCTTCCCTTCCTTGGCTGGCTTTGAACTACTAATTATTAGATTTCAGCCTCATAAGTATCTAGAATTGCAGGTGTGAGACACCAACACCCAGCTCCTTTGGCTTATTAATTGGAAAAATAGACAGAGCATGAGGAACAAATAGTAAAACAAAAATACATAAAATGCTTTATACTACCTGAAATATATCTTCTCATCAACTGCCACATATCTTCTTTCTTCTTTCTATTAATCTATAAAAGAGCTCAATCCCTACTTCTATATAATACTCTCGATTCTATACAAAAATCTTTTTTTTTTAACCACATAATATACTTTAATTCCTTGCCAAGACCAGACACTGCTGGCTCATACCTGTAATCCTACTACTCAGGAGGCTGAGATCTGAGGTCACAGTTTAAAGCCAGTGTGGATAGACAAATCTGAGACTCTTATGTCTAATTTACAAGCAAATCCTATAAGTAGAGCTCTGGCTCAAGTTCTAGTACAGCAGCCTTGAGCAATGATGCCAAGGGAATAGACTGAGTCCCTCCATTCAAACCTAGTACCAACAGTAAATGAATGTATAAGTGAATGAATAAATCCTTTCAAAATTGTCTCATTTTAAGTGCAATTTTAATTAAATATTCTCAGATAATTTATATGATGACTCTCCTCAAATTGGTATATTTTATTTCACTAAGACATCAGAATGTAGGAAGAATATTATTGTTTGTTCTGAAATTCATTCACAATGCATTCATCTTACCCATGCTATTACTCTTCTCTTAAAGTCCTTGATATTCCATGCTCTATTTTATTCTTTTCTAACATTTTCAGGTTGTTTAGTTGTTTATCACAATCCTGTTCAATCTTGTTTTTATTGTCCTCTTTGATTATTTTGAAATGTGTATCACAAGCAACACATTTGTACCCTCTATAAAGTTTGTAGGCCCTTTATAAAAAAAGATGAATATTTCCAACTTGTATTGAATTACAAATTCCTTTTTTTTTACTTTCCATCTATCAATGATTGTTGGAAATACTGACTCAATGGTGTGTGCTCTACTTTTATTTTTAGTACTTGTTATGGAATCTCATTTATTTACTTGGATAGTAGTGTTCTATGAAATGTTTTAGAATCTATCTCTATTTCAGATATACTACTCAAGCCATATATCAGGTTACATAGATTTTCTGTACATCTGTAATTTGATAAACAGTATCTCTCTTATTACCAACGTATTTTAAGAGTAGATTAAGAGAGCAATCTCTATATCTCAGGTACTACTAGAATTTACCTAGCCAGTTGACTCTGCCATTCATACTTATGTAAAACCACTCAATTGATTTCCCATCTACTAAATTACTGTTTATTTCTCTAGAGCTTTAAGTATCTTATAAAAGCTGGGAGCTGGTGGTGGCTCATGCCTATAATCATAGCTACTCAGTAATCTAAGTCCTGGAGGATCTTAGTTGGAAGCCAGTCCAGACAGAAAATAAGTCTAAGAGACACTGTCCTCAATAAAACAGCAAAATGATAAACAAAAAAATAATGGAGTGTGACTCAAGTGATAGAGAACTAGTTATAACCAAGAAATCCAAGTGAGAATATGAGCCCTGAGTTTAAGCCCTTGTACAGGCCCTTACACAAAGCAACAACAAAAAGCACATGCCATTGGCTCATGCCTATAATACCAACTACTCAGAAGGCTAAGATCTGAGGATTACAGTCCAAAGTTAGTCCCAGCATCAATCAATCAATCAATAAAAATAATAAATAAATCCAGAAGTAGAGCCATGGCTCAAGTGGTAGAATACTAGCCTTGAGTAAAAACAAAACAAACAAACAAAAAAACAGGAAAAAAAATCTCACCTCAGGAGTAGTATTCATGAGTTCAAGCTCTAGGACCAGCACTAAATAAAAAGACAACCAAGCAAGCAAGTAAGTAAATAAATAATCTCATAAAATATTATCATAATGTAACATTATATCTTCAGGTCAATCAAGTTTAGGACTAGTAGTTCTCAATTTTAGAATCTTTTCCATTATCAACATTAAGTGACCCATTGCTGTTTATTCTATGGTGGTCTCCATGCTGAAAAAGGAATATATTTACCCTATTTATGAGTATTTTATCCTGTTCTCATTTAACCACACAGTGATCATGAATAGCTATTCAGAAATCTTGTTTACTATTTGATCACTACAACACTAAATTTGTCTGCAGAAGGGGTTAACATGATTTCTGGTAGTTGGCCTGCTCACTTAAAATCTGACTACTCTGGAGTGTAATTTTGGAAGGCTGCCTCTGCATTAGTGTTTTTATGTGGTAACCTAGTATTGTGGTCATTTTACTTTACAAAAAATATAAAAAATTTAATTCAACATTCCTTCTTTACTCTTGAATATGTAATCATATGGCTTCAATTTGTCTTTGGAAAAAGATAATGTAATATTAATAATAACCATGATGATGATGGTGATGATGATGATGATGATGATATGATCACTGCTGCATTCCAGCCTGAAAATTCACATTTTCCCTTATTTTCTTCTGTGTTATAAACAATAAAATAAGCATGTCTGCTTACTTAAACAACTTTGTGTTGTAAGCTTATTTTAGATCAATTTCATTAATGCTATGATTATTTTTATTTTACCTTGCCTAGTTATATTTACAATTGATTATTTTTCTGTTTATGTACCCTCTTAAAATGTACACACATTAATATGCAAAAGCTCCTTTCATATTATACATAACATTAAGTCTGAAGAATAAATTTGAATTTATTCCTATTAATTCATTGTTTGCTGTGGAATACATAATGACTCTCTCAGAACTTTAGTATCACCATTTGTAAATGAATGCAATAAAACCTACCTTCACTTTTGATTTTAAGTGGCATCTAGTGTTTCCTCTCAAAGTTAGTGATCACTGAAAATCCTTTTTCTTCTATATTATTTTATACTCTGGTATACCTACAAGGACAAACACACAATCGAGAAAGTTAAGTCTTTGAGTTCCAGACAACACATTGTGAGTTTCCTTCTATCTGCTTTCTTCTCTTTTCACTTCATTCCTCTTTTCCTCCTTTCCTTTCTTTCTTTTTCCTTTCTTCTTCCCTGCTTTTTTTACATTATTTCTTTCTTCCTTCTTTATAAAGTTCATCAAATTTATAGCATTATTTAAATAAAGGATGCAATTTAGAAAATAAAAATGTTTTTGGCAGTGCTTAGAGTTGAATTCAGGATATGTGCTAGCTAGGCAGATTCTCTATCACTTGCACCCTATTCTCATCCCTTTTTGTTTTTCTTTATCTATTTAGTTCAACTATGATATTATGTTTTTGGTTGGGGCTGGACTAAGATTTTGATCCTGCTAGTTATGCCTTCTGTGTGCGCTGAGAATACAGACATGTACCACAATACCTGGGGAAAATTTGGTTTGATGTCAGTAATGATAAAGGGAGAGGGAGCAGAATTTAAGTCATTCTACTAATCATTTATTCAGCCAAATGTCAGAGTTTAGTCTTATGTAGCAGGAAATAGTTTTCCCCATCTCAGGGTGGACATTTGATTTGATTTGTTTTTCTCAAATGAAGTTTCATCATTTCATTTTGGTGTTTCAATGTTTCATAAAATGAGAATATTTCTTTTTTATGTTTTTTATTGGAAAAATAGTATACAGAGAGGTTACAGTTATATAAGTAAGGAAATGAGCACATTTCCTATGGAGCATTGTTACCTCTTCCTTTGTTTATCCTCTACCATCCCTTCCCTCTCTACCTCCCCAACTCCCCCGTACCTCCCAAGTTGTAATGTTGATTTTCAAATAGTGTCTTGTAAGAATATTTCTTATATAAAACTATAATAACATGGCTAAAATAACCGTTGCTATAATCACACTCTGATTTATATGAAATTGTATTTATGTGTAAGATAGCTTTCCATTATTATTACTTAGGGTTGTCTTTCTCAATCAATGTTGAAATACAACATATTTATAAATTAAATTTTCTAGTTTTATGATTTTCATTACTAAATATATAGCACTGAAAGAATCTCTCCTAAAAAGTAAAAAATATAGCATATCAGTCTTCTGAAATGAGTGGTTGCCTCTACTTTATATTGTAGGGAGATTCCTGAGTGTGGCAGTAGGTGAAGTATAGTCTTTAACATTACACAGCTAGAATGTACTTGTTGAGTCAAAATTCAAATACAATATTGAATGATGGGAAAGGCTGGTCTTCTGACAAATAATACTGAGTATAAGCAGCTAAACTTTGGAAGTATGTGAGCAGTGTTATTGAGATATATTGACTAATTGAAAGTGATGTCATACAAAGGATTCATAAAATATTGAAGAATAATCATAAAATATGGATGAAGAATTGTTAGTAATATGGCACTCAGAAAACTGATATTACTGTTTATTTACAAAGAATTTGAAGGTGGTGACACAAAGGGAAAAGGACACAAAGTAATAATCACATCTTCAATTCCTGTGTCCATACTCTGTCCTCTAATTGACTTTTTAGAAAGTATTAGGTTCTTAATCAATCATTTATAACAAATAGTAGACATGATCCACTCACCTGTTTTCCTGGTAGCAGAATTTAATTGGACTTTAAAAAATGAGTTGTTACTTAGAAATCACTTTTTATATAACAGAATAAGTTAACTATTAAGATTCAGTAATGTCTAACTTGAGAGTATAATACTATCATGGAAGCTAGATTTGGTTTATAAATATATGAGTAAATACCTTGAGAAATATGCAAGTTTACATACATGTATTAATTGAAATATGGTAGATTTAGTCAAGCACTTAAAAGGTATAATCCCTTAGAAAAGAAAAAATCTTTGTTCAACAAAATAAACACCTGCATATGGGTACTGCAAAGGAGTGTCAATTGGAGGGAGGGTAGACATATAAAGATTACAAGAAGGAAGACAGAAGAACGCAATAATGAATTCAATGTATATCCTAAAAGATTAAGAAAAGTAAGGGGAAAAGAGGGTTGTGAAGGATAGGGGAGAATGTTAAAAAAAGGTGACATTGATAAGTTCATTGTATTCATAAACTTTTGTTTAATGGAAGCTCTTTTGTACAACTGCTTAAATATTTTATAAATATACATACATATTATATAAATTATGTATAAATATATTTTCCACATATATTTATCTATGTAAATATATGTATTATATGAATATATAAAGCCAACAATGTATTTATTCTTGCTCATTAATGTTTGCATATTTACTAGTCTCAGCAAGAGGAACACCCACACATTTTCTATAATATCATATCCAGTCACATATAGGCGGTCTTAAGAGCCTGATTAGAAACACCTCAAAGAAGAATATACCATGTTACAGGACACTGTGATGACAGTGTCAGAGCCACTTTCTCCCAACCTAAGAATGTAAGAGAATACTTTAGGTATACAACCTATACATGATTTGAAAGTGAACAAGTAGTGGTTGTAGAAAGAAACCAGTTAATCTTCTGATCCAAATGACTAGTTAATCTATTTGGTACAGATAATTGACGTTGTAAATGTATTTTAATGAACTCAAATATTTACATATAGTGCTCTCTGGAGAGACTAGAGGATTATGAGTAGAGTAGATACAACTCATCTATCTTAAAGAGAGAAGATTGAGTTGAAATAACTGTTTTTTGTTTTTAATTTAATTTAATTTTACTTTGTCTGTCGTGAGTCTTGAACTCAGGGCCTGGACACTGTCCCTGAGCTCTTCAGCTCAAGTGGCAGGCAAGTTCTCTACCACTTGAGCCATAGGACCACTTCTGGTTTTCTGGTGGTTAATTGAAGATAAGAGTAACACAGACTTTCTTGCCAGGGCTGGCTTTGAACCACTATCTTCAAATCTCAGCCAACTGAGTAGCTAGGATCACAGGCATGAGTCACCAGCTCCTGGCAAAATAACTGTTTTTAGTAAGGCATACATTTAGAAATATTCCTCAAGGGAAATTTATGGTAGATGCTAAAGTAATAAAGTACTGATTCCTGTGCTGTTTAGGTCTTAGATTTCAGCAGTACAATAGTAGAAACTGAATTTATATTCCTGAGCATATTCTTAGTTTTCCTAGATTATTACCTATTTTATTTTTTTTGGGGGGGTGGGGGTCTGGTCGTGGGCCTGAACTCTGGGCCTGGGCGCTGTCCTTCAGCTCTTCAGCTCAAGGCTAGCACTCTACCACTTGAGCCACAGCACCACTTCTGGCTTTTTTTTCTGTTTATGTGGTTCTGAGGAATCGAACCCAGGGCCTCATGCATGCAAGTCAAACACTCTACCACTGAGCCACCTTCCCAGATGGAAAAAAGGGAAAAATAGACTATGGTTTTTTTAGACTCTATTTTATATGGTTTTTATATTGTATATGGTTTTTAGGGCAGTGCTGGATAGCAGTGGCATTGCAACTTTCCAGAACTCTAGAAGAGAATATTTAAAATTATCAGAGAAATCTTCAGGAGGAATGATAGAGAGTTCCTTCAGGAGGGAACAAAAGAACACTTTTTTCTTTTTAATTGTGAAAATACCATACAGAGGGGTACAATTACATGGGCAAGGTAATGAGTACATTTCTTATCATAGCATTGTTGCCTCCTCCTTTGTTTCCCCTTCCCATCCTTGGCCAATTCCCCTTCCCCTCCCTCCCAGCCAAAGTTTTAAAGTTCATTTTTCGACATAACGACTTGTACATCTCATTGTTGCAATGGGTCCACCTGTATCCCTATTTAAATGATTTTTTTAAATTTTATTTTATTTTATTTGTGAACATACTGTACAGAGGGGTTACAATTACATGGGCAGGATAATGCGTACATTTCTTACCAAGCACTGCAGCCTCCTCCTTTGTTTACCCTTCACATCCCTTCCCAGCCACGCCCCTCCCCCCCAATCCCAATTCTTCTCCTTCCCCCCCTTCCCCCCCCAGCACCCATGTTGTAAAGCTCGTTTTGGACATGACAACTTGTACTTCTCATTGTTGCAACAGGTCCACCTGTATCCTTAAACAACTGGTTTTTCCCCATCTCCTCCACAAGTTATACTGACATCAAATATAGTGAAAGCAGGGGTTATACTGTGGGGGAGGGACATACAAAGCAACAAAGAGATAATCTTATAAATGCATTAGAAACGCATGCATGAAAGAAAAAAACATTAAAATACATATCTAAGGGTTCATTTTCCTGACATCACATTATCTGACCTTTTCTGCTTGACTCATACATATACTAGATATTGAATATAAGGGAAACCATGGGACCTATGTTTCTTTGGGCCTGGCTTACTTCACTTAATATAATTTTTTCCAAGTTTTTCCATTTCCTAACAAATGGGGCAATGTCATTCTTTCTGATGGAGGCATAGAATTCCATTGTGTATATATACAACATTTTCTTGATCCATTCATCTACTGAGGGGCATCTGGGAAAATTAAACCCCCCAAACAACAAATCCTCAAAGAAACTACTGCCCAATAAATAAGTGGGCGAAAGAATTAAAGAGAAACTTCTCTGAAGAAGAAAGAAGGATGGCCAATAGACACATGAAGAAATGTTCAACATCCCTAGCCATTAAAGAAATGCAAATCAAAACAACATTGAGATATCACCTCACCCCAGTTAGAACGGCAAAAATCAAGAACTCTAACAACAACAGATGCTGGATGGGATGTGGACAGAAAGGAACCTTACTTCATTGTTGGTGGGAATGTAAACTTGTTCAACCACTTTGGAAAGCAGTATGGAGGTTCCTCAAAAGACTTCACATAGAACTCCCCTATGACCCAGCAATCCCACTTTTGGGCATTTACCCAAATGTTTACAAACAAGACCACACTAAAGCTACCAGCACAACAATGTTTATTGCAGCATTATTTACCATAGCTAAGATATGAAATGATTGTTTTTTCCCTTCCCCACCACACATTATACCAACATCAAATACAGTGTAAGCAGGGGTTATACCGTGGGGGAGGGACAAACAACACAACAAAGAAATCATCTTATAAATGGTTTTTAACAAAGTTTGGTTAAAAACTAAAATAAAAAAGGAGTCTGGAGGAAAATGGCAGAGGAGAAACTAGGGGCTGAACAAGCTCTCACATAGAAATAAGCTTTAGTGTTCTAGTGAAAAGTCCAAGGCTATGGAGTCACACCAGTATGCCATCACAGTAGAGAGAGTTTGGCTGGAGAGGAAAAATTCAGGTAGCTTGGTTAAGGAGACAGATTCGAGCATTTGCTGGTGTCCTTGGTGGCAGCAGTGGCTGCTGCCAGGGCGTAGCCACCATATCAACAGAGATTGCCTGGGACAAAGGTGCCAGAGGCAGTGCATGAGAGGAATCTACTCACCTCTAGCAAGAACAGACAAGGTATGGAAATTTTCATCCTACTGACCACAGACAGTCGCAGACAATGAATGGCCTAGAAACTAAGGGAAAGGCATGAGTACCCCACAAGACATCCTCACTCCTTTTCACAGAGAAGGGGTGGGAAGATATCCCCTCCTCTACCACCAGAGAAGAACTCCATCTTTCATACTGACAAAGACTGGGTCACAGCAGCTAACACACAACTCAGGCATTGTAAGAAGATTATAGGAGCAATTCAACAGGTAAAAAGAACCTGATATATGGGGCTCAGCTCCACCTGGGGTAAAGTTGCCCTTCCAAGGCAGAAGCTCCACCCATAGAGAAATGACTTTTTTCAATGAGTAAACAGAGCCAGAGACTGCCCCACTCCACTGCAGCTCAGGCAGAAGACCCAGTTGCAGGAGGGTAAAAGAAAAACAATTAGAAACATAAATCCTGAGAATGGCTCCAGGCTGGACTGTTTGAGTGGTTCACGTGCTAGCCACTCAGGGAAAAGCTACTGACTGCTGACAGGCCTCAACCTGACCCACAACCTAGCCCATCACAGCAATTCCAAGCTAGAGGAAACAGCCATCTCCATCTTTTGTGATACTCAAAGCAGATTGCCCTTCCACTGAACTAGCCTGGGAAGAGAATCATAAAAACTTCTCTGAAGAGGAAAGAAGGATGGCCAATAGACACATGAAGAAATGCTCAACCTCCCTAGCCATAAAAGAAATGCAAATCAAAACAACATTGAGATACCACCTCACTCCAGTTAGAATGGCAAAAATCAAGAATGCTAACAACAACAGATGCTGGAGGGGATGTGGACAGAAGGGAACTTTACTTCATTGTTGGTGGGAGTGTAAACTCGTTCAACCACTTTGGAAAGCAGTATGGAGGTTCCTCAAAAGACTCCACATAGAGCTTCCCTATGATGCAGCAATCCCACTTGTGGGCATTTACCCAAATGTTTACAAACAAGACCACACTAAAGCTACCAGCACGACTATGTTTATTGAAGCATTATTTACTATAGCTAAGATATGGAACCAACCCAGATGCCCCTCAGTAGATGAATGGATCAAGAAAATGTTGTATATATACACAATGGAATTCTATGCCTCCATCAGAAAGAATGACATTGCCCCATTTGTTAGGAAATGGAAAGGCTTGGAAAAAATTATATTAAATGAAGTAAGCCAGGCTCAAGGAAACGTAGGTCCCATGGTTTCCCTTATTTGCAATATCTAGTATATGTCTGAGTCAAGCAGACAAGTTCAGATAAGGAGATGTTAGGGAAATGAACTCTAAGATATCTATTCATATGTTTTTTTTTTTCTTTCATGCGATTGTTTCTAACACAGTTATAAGATGATTTCTTTGTTGCTTTGTATGTCCTTCCCCCACAGTATAACCCCTGCTTTCACTGTATTTGATGTCAGTATAATTTGTGACAAGTCGTTTAAATAAGGATACAGGTGGACCTGTTGCAACAATGAGAGGTACAAGTCGTTATGTGGAAAATGAACTTTACAACTTTGGTGGGAAGGCTGGGAGGATTGGGTGGGCGGGGAGGGGAGGAAGGATGGGAAGGGATGGGAATAGGAAACAAAGGAGGAGGCTAGTATGCTTGATAAGAAATGTACTCATTATCTTGGCCATGTAATTGTAACTTCTCTGTACTGTATTTTAACAATTAAAACAAAACAAAACAAAACAAAAAAAAACCTGTTAAGGCAGAACTTATTTCTGCCTGCTCAAACCAACTGATTTAAGAAACCAATCAAACCATAGGAAAACCAAACACCACAAAAGCAAACCAGAGACTCCAAGAGACTGGTTACAGACACAGGGGAGACACAAGTTTTACTCCCCCACCAAAAAAAAAAATTGAAGAACTCTTTTTTCTACCTATTTTTCTTAAAAAAAAAACAAAAATTCTATTTAAAAAATTTTTATTTTAGTTTTTTTTAAATTCTCTTGTACTTTTTCCCTTTTGGTCTTTTTGTTTGTTTGTTTGTTTTTGCTTTATTTAATTGCTGTTCTGTTCATCCCCAGTTATATAACTATCTTCTACTATTAGACCTTATCCTTCATTGTGGGCCCATTTAATTCTGATATTGATTACTCAAGTCACACACCCTCAGCTTCAACTCCTTTAATTGTCGTATTATTTGTTTATTATTATATAATTTTTAAGTGTTTCTTTTTTTTACCTTTCATTTTTCCTTTTTCTTTATCTCTCTTCTTTTGTTCTATCATTTTCCTTGGTTATATTCCCTCTCTACCTTTCCCTACCCATATTCTTCTAATATTATTTTCTCCACACAATTCTTCTAAACCTATTAATTTCTAGTCTCATTCTATGTCTCATTCTTTGAGTTTCTTAGTCCATTGATCCCTAGTTATTTGTTGTTGGACTAGATTGTATTTGTTGAACTAGATTGAATCTGTACTCTTTTGACCTCATCAACCAATCTGTGCAACTACAGGGCTCTGATTAATGCTTGCCTTAAAATAATGTTCTAATGTGGACTTGGTTTTACCTTCATATCCAAATGTGCAGAACAAGCTGCAGGAAAAAGGAAATATGACAATTCCAGGTATCTCAACTGCTGCTCATGATATTCAGACAACATTTCAGTTAATGAATAATCCTGAAGGGAGTTCCAGAAATGCTCTTCAAACACTACTGGTAAACATGCTGAATGAAAAAATTGAAAGCCTGCAAAGGACTCTTTGTGAACGTGATAGGAAAATGCATGAGCATGATGAAACTAAACAGGGATTAATACAGGAATTTTGAAGGCTTGAGGAGGCTAATCAAAGATTAATAGAGGAATTGTACAGGTGGGATGAAAATAAACAAAGATTAATGGAGGTATTCATGGAATCCACAAATGGAAAGCCGAAGGAATCCAAGGAGGCCACAAAAGGAATGCTGAATGAAGCCCAACACAAGGAAAGGGCATCCAATGAAACTATAATCAACTAAGGGATTTGAGAATGAACACTGAAAACTAAATTAAGGACACACCTTGCCCAGATAAACAAACATACTCTGAAAGTAAACGGTTGGAGTAAAATCTACCAAGCAAACGGCTCCCTTAAACAGGCAGGAGTTGCAATGTTAATATCAGATAAAATACACTTCAAAGCCAGAAGAAATAAAAAAATGTCATTACATAATCCTTAAGGGATCTCTCCTTTAGGAGGATATTACAATTCTAAATAGCTATTGACCAAAAAGCAGAACATGCAAATTTATCCAAAAATATTACTTTCCATCAAATCTCACATAGATCCAAACACATTAATTGCTGGGGACTTTAACACACCACTATCCACACTAGATAGATCAACCTGGAAAATCTCAACATGCAAAAAATAAACAACTGCATAGAACAACTGCATAGACCAACTGCACTTTACAGACATCTACAAAATATTTCACCCAGCAGCATCAGAATATATGTTTTCTCAGCAGCACACAGAACATTCTCCAACCTGGACCACATTTTAGGTCACAAAGAAAATTTGTCCAAATTCAGAAACTTTGAAATTATGCCCTGCATTCTCTCAGAAATTAGAATTCCACACCAAAAGCCATCAAATAAAATACTGTAACACATGGAGGCTGAACAACACACTGTTGAACTAATGGTGGGTCATGGAAGAGATTAGAAAGGAAATTCAAATGTTCATGATATATAACATAATGACCACACAAAGTACCAGCTCCTCTGGGACACAGCAAAGGCAGTACTCAGAGGCAAGTTTATAGCTCTGACTTCCTGCATCAACAAATTAGAGAAATCTGAAACCAACAATTTAATGAGATACCTGAAGCTCCTTGAAAAAGCTAAGTCCCAATCCAGCAGACGGGGAAAAAATAACTAAAATTAAATCAAAATTAAATGAATTAGAGTCCAAAAAAAACAAAGAAAAAATCAACAAAACAAAGAGTTGGTTTTTTGAAAAAATTAAAATTGACAGACCCTTTGCAAATCTCATTAGAAAAAGAAGAGAACTCATCCAAATACACTCAGAGATGAGAATGGAAACAGCACCTCAGAAACAACCAAGAACTTCTCAAACCTTTATACTAATAAGTTGAGGATCTGGAAGAAATGGATGAATTTCTAGCAAATATTGACATGCCCAAACTAAACTAAGATGATTTAAATCAACAGACCCATATCAAGCATTGGAATAGAAACAACAATAAGAGACCTCCCACCCAATAATGCCCAGGACAGGATGGTTTTACAAGGCCTTCAAAGCAGAATTCACACCAGTACTCCTCCAACCCTTCAATGAAATTGAAATTGAAAGTTCACTAGCAAACTTTCGATGAAGCCATTGTGAGTTTCATCCCAAAACCTGGCAGGGACTCATCAAAGAAAGAGATGGGTCAATTGTTCTCTTTTGACCCATTTCTTTGATGAGCATACGTTCAAAACGTCTCAAAAAAATTTAGGCCAATCGACTTCAACAACTCATCAAAAATATCATACCCCATGACCAACAGGACTCATTTCGGGGATGCAAAGCTGGTTCAATATACGCAAATCAATTAATATAATTCATTACATTAACAAGAACCAGGACAGGAACCACATGATTATCGCAATAGATGCAGACATACATGTGGCAAGATCCAACACCCCTTTGTGATGAAAGTTTTAGAAAAACTAGGAATCCCAAAGGCTGTATATGACAACCCTACAGCCAGCATTATACTTAATGGCAAAATGCTAAGGCCATTTCCTCTAAATTCAGGAATAAGACAAGGTGTCCACACTCCCACTCCTCTTCAACCTAGTATTAGAATGCCTAGCTACAGCAGTAAGAAAAGATGCAGACATAAAGGGGATCCAAATAGGGAAAGATGAAATAAAACTCTCCCTCTTTGCAGATGACATGATCTTGTATTTAAAGAACACCATAGACTCCACTTCATTTACTGGAGCTATTTCAAAACTTTGGCAAAGAAGCAGTATACAAAATTAACCCTCAAAAATCAATGGATTTTCTGTATGCCAATAATGAGAAGAGTACAGCTGATATTAGGAAAGCAATTCCTTTTGTAATAGCCTCCCACCCCCGCCCCCACACACAAACTAGGAGTTAACTAAAGAAGTGAAGAACCTCTATGATGAAAACTTCAGAAACCTAAAAAAGAAAATTAAAGCAAAACTTAGAAAATGGAAAAAACTCCCATGCTCCTCGATTGGGAGTTTTAACATCGTGAAAATGGCAATTCTGCCAAAGGCGATCTACACATTCCATACTCATCAATACCTCAACTTCTCTTTTTCAATGAAATAGGCAAGCAATCCAAAAATTCATATGGAACAATAAAAGAACCTGAATAGCAAAAGCATTCCTTAGAAGAAATGACAGTTCTGGAAGAATATCAATACCAAACTTAAAACTCTACTACAAAGCCATAGTAATCAAAACAGCTTGGTACTGGAACAAGAACAGACCTGAGGACCAATGGAATAGAACTGAGGACCCAGGAATGAACCCACAGACTCATAGCAACATATCTTCAATAACGGAGCTAAAAACATAGAATGGAAGAAAGACAACCTCTTCAGTAAATGGTGCTATAAAAAACACCTGTAACAAACTAAAGCTAGATTCTTTTATATCACCCTGCACCAGAACCAACTCCAAATGGAACAAAGACATTGCAGCCAAAGCAGACACCCTGAAAACATTGCAGGAAGGAATAGGAGAAACACTAGGTCTCTTTGGCACAGGCTGACATTTTCTGAATAAAGAACCAGAAACACAACAAGTAAAGAAAGTTTGGACAAATGGGATTGCATGAAGTTGCAGAGCTTCTACATGGCAAAGGACATAGCTAGCAAGATCAATAGAAAGCCCATAGATAGGAAGAAGATCTTCACTAGCCATACAACCCACAAGGGTCTCATAACTAAACTATACTTAGAACTCAAAAAATTAAATCCCCCAAAAACAAATAATCAATGAAACAACTGCCTGATTAATAAGTGGGCTAAAGACTTAAAGAGAGGCTTCTTTGAAGAGGAAATCAGAATGGCCAGTAGACACATGAAGAAATATTCAACCTCTCAAGCCATAAAAGAAATGTAAATCAAAACAACATTGAGATTCCATGCACCACAGTTAGAATGGCTAGAATCAAGAAATCTAATAACAGAAGATGCTGGAGTGGATGTGACCAAAAGGGAAATCTACTGCATTGTTGGTGGGAGTGTAAAGTTGTTTAACCACTTTGGAAATCAGTGTGGAGGTTACTCAAAAGACTCCACATAGAGCTACCCTATGACCCAGCAATCCCACTTTTGGGCATTTACCCAAATGATCACAACCAAGGCCATACTAAAGCTACTAGCACAACTATGTTTTTATCACAGCATTATTCACCATAGCTAAGATATAGAACCAACATAGATGCTCCTCAGTAGATAAATGGATCAAGAAAATGTGGTATATATACACAATGAAATTCTATACCTCCATCAGAAAGAATGACATGGCCCCATTTGTTAGGAAATGCAAAGACTTGGAAAAAAATATATTGAGTGAAGTAAACTAGGATCAACTAAACATAGGCCCCATGATTTCCCTTATTTGTGATAGCTAATATGTCTAAGACAAGCAGAAAATATCAAAAACTATGTATATATGACCATCTAGGATGATGCTAAGTGAAATGAATCCCAAGATAGGGACACAAGAAGTTTTATCTTTCTTGCTGTTGTTTGTTATGTGCTTATAGTGTACTATGTGATTAAAAAAAATCTTTTGTATGTTCTTTCTCCATGGTATAATCCCTGTTTTCACTGTATTTTATTCTGGTGCTCTGCATCTTGGTTTTTTTTTTATTTTTTTATTGTGAAAATACTGTACAGAGGGGTTATAATTACATGGGCAAGATAAAGAGTACATTTCTTATCAAGCATTGTAGCCTCCTCCTTTTATTCCCCTTCCCATCCCTTCCCATCCTCCCCTTCCCCCCCCCCACAATCTTCCCTGCCCTCCCCCACCAAAGTTGTAAAGCTCTGCATCTTGTATATACATTTTCCTAATTTGGTGAGTAGAAGGGAAATAACAAAATGATGAAATAAGGATATAGATGAACCCATTGTAACAATGAGATGTACAAGACACTATGTTGAAAATGAACTTTATAACTTCGGGGATGGGATTGAGGAGAAAGGAGTTGGGGAGGTGGGGAGGAAAGGGAAGTAGGGGAAAAACAAAGAGAGGGTAACAATGCTCCAGAGGAAATGTACTCATTACCTTACTCATGTAACTGTAACCCCTCTCTACAGTATCTTTACAATAAAATATATATTAAAATTTATAAATTAAAAATTTTAAACAATTTTTAACTTCCTATAAGCACATTGTGCAACATAGTTGATAAAGAAAAATTCTGTTAGTCCTGCATTCTTGTTAGTTTTAATTTTTTAATCACTATGTGATCTGTTGAGGCTTCTCTACTCTTAATTTAGTGAAAATATATTCCCCCCAAAGCAAATGGAACCCCAGAAAGAAGGTAAAAAATTTGCTCGGCTTAACTGATAAAGTGAAAATTTTAGGTTTGTTGTAATTCAGCTTGATTTTATCAGCGGTTGGACAGAATTATGGGAACAATTGAAACAAAGCATCTGATGTACATTTCTGAAATTTGAATCCCAAGCATTCTTGTGTTTTCCTGGGAATTATATTCCTTTGGAAATCATGGAAGGATCTTCTGAGTTAAGCCTTTATGAATATCGGTGTCAAGTTTCTATATTTTAACCTTAGTTCTAACAATTTAGGGTAATTTTAATGTTCAGTTCTTCTGCAGTGGCAATGTATCTTTTTTTTCCTACCTCTGCCTGCATATATGAACTAGCTCAGCGAAGTAAATGGAAAGGCATCAAGGTCTCTGTGTGATACCAGCAACACTGGGATAAGAACTCAATTAACTAAATTACAATCCTAAACCAAAGAAAATGAAAAAAATTGCAAACTGTACAACATAAAACCTCTAAAACTAGAGGTTTTTCATTCTATAAGCATCATTTTATATGATCATATTACATAGCTATTGAGCCCTAGTTATCCTCTCCTAAGAATATCATCTTTCTCTGGGCTCATTGTGTGAATGTTTGGAGTGATGTTTAATTAATCATATCCAAGTGTAATTATTTGCCTTTTATTCTCCATTGGGCTTACTTGTAGATTTATAGTAGTTAAAATTATTTTTAACAGATTGTATTTTCACTGAATATATACAATTTTCCTCATTGTTTTGTGCCCTGAAGAGCACAGTGAAATAACTATTTAGGTTGTCTCTACATTGTGATACCTATTAATTTAAATGTACAATAGGATATAAGTAATTTAAGTGCAATTACAACATTTTTTCATATTAGAAACTTGAATGTGTACAAAATTGTATGTCTGTAGACAGACCTGGAACTTCTTTTTGGCAGATGCTAGGGAACAAATGCATCACACTGAATTATTATTTTAAATTTTATAATGAAAATAATACTAAACTCTTTCTGTCATGATTCAGTGTTTAACTTGCCACATTCAATTTTGTTTGTGCTGTATTATAATATAGTTTTGGACTAAGACTAAGGAACAAGTAAATAACTATCTTCCTTTTGAAAAATGAGATGTATGTTAAGCTCTTCTGAGACTTGAGATATAAAAGTATGAATTATAAATCTTTGTATTCCCAATAGCAAATAGCATGGTGTATAATGCATTGTGATATTTAGTAAAAGCTTCCTTGTTTTAGTAAGGGCTAACACAAGGGAACACATTAACAAAAGTATCTATTGTAAGCTCTTAAATATAAGCCTCTTGTGAGCTCAGACCATTCCAACATTGGTCCATATGTATATTATAGCAAAGTTAAGCTATCAAACATTTGATAAAAGTTAATCATTTTATTTGGTATTTATTAGATGAATGGCTTTCAAGGAAGTCATAGTAGTTGTCTAAAAGTCATTCAAAAATAGAGCTTTATGGTTTTGTATGAAGAGATTACAGAAAATGTAGGGTTTCATCTTTGGCTCATTCAAAAGCTCAGTCATGTTGATACACTTACGGAGCACCTCCTCCCTAGTTTGATTTGTTCCACATCCTAGCAGAATTAGAGCTGCTGAATCTCTGGTTCCACAGCTTCAGTATATAATACCCAGAAATAGGAAAGGCAGGTTCTCACTCCTCATGTGGTCTTTTTCATCTTAAGAGTAAAAATCAGGCCCAGCGCTCCTGGCTACCTTCTTTTTATGTCTCAAAGCTGCAAGCAGACATTTATTCTTCTCTGGCCAGGATTACATGTGATTCCTCATAAGGGGGACTCTGTTTTATAAAGCATAAAGCCAAGTGGTAGCAGAACAAATCCAATCTTCTTCATTAGCAGAAAAGAATAAAAGTGCTCTTAGATCAGTTAGAGTTCTTTCTGTATGTCTCTAATATGGTGAGTATGTTAAACATACTAAACAGAAATTATATTTTGGAATTTTCTTATATTACCTCTTCTATTCAATTTGTGTGTGTCCATATATGTTTGCATGTGAGAAGGGTTATCAGTCTTGAGATTTGAACTCAGGACCTAGGCACCGTCCTTGAGCTTTGGTGCTCAAAACCAGTGATCTGCCACTTGAACAGCTCCACTTCTTGCTTTTTGGTGTTTAATTGGAGATAAGAGTCTCATGAACTTTCCTGTCCTAGATGGCTTTGAAGTATCATCCTTAGATCTCAGTCTATGGAATAGCTAGGATTATAGACATGAACCATCAGCTTCTAGCCATCTATACAATTTATGTAATAAAGTTTTAAATTACATTTTTATTATCTTTAAGTAGTTGTACAAAGGAGTTACACTTCAACAAATCAGTTTCTGAGTACAATGTAACCTGATGGATATTACCTGATGGATATTACCACTTTCATCATTCTCCTTCATTCCTCCCAGTCCAACTCTTCTTTACATGATTCTTAATGACACAGAATAGCATTGAATGTTCTGACTACATTTCCTCCCTTATTTTCTTTATTCCTCTGCTCCTCTCCCCTTTAACTCCCCCACACCATATTTCAAGGACCAGTTTCCTGGTATTCATTTTGTTGGAGTGTAAGTTCATTTTTCTAAGGAATTTATAAACAACTTTGTTGAATGGCAACATCTTTGTGCAACTAAAGATAACAAACATTATTAAAAAAGATGATTGGGGGCTGGGATGTAGCTCAGTGGCAAAGCGCTTGCCTAGCAAGCGCAACGTCCTGGGTTCGATCCCCAGTACCAAAAAAAGAAAAGACAAAAAAAAAAAGATGATTGAATGATATTTTATACTATCTTCAAATTTCTATAAATTAAATTGATTTTAAACGTTTTTTGTTTTAATTAGAAATACAAAAACTGTTATTATATATGAACATAAAACCATGCTACTACATTACAGAAATTAAAAAAAAATGACAGTAAATTCCCTAAAATGACCTGCACTATAGGAATCTCAATAAGTAAAATGTATGTACGACTTACTGGACATACAGATAAAAAGAAGTATATCAGAAAAATTTATTTTCAATATCAAAACAAACATATATGTAACTTAGAATGTATATAATTTGTAAATCATAATTCATATTAGTTACATAATGTAGTCTAACAAACATATATGCTACTAATAATTTATCAAACCTGTATAATTTGCAATCTGTGAGTATTATTTCATTATACAAATCTCTTTGAGGATTAAAAAAGTATATTTTATACTGTGTTTTTTCTTATTCTTATCTTGTTTTGGTGGAAAAAGATGAAGTACATTTGCTGAGATCTTAATATCTATTATAATTTCTGTACTGAGTATTTATGGACTAATGTTACTAATATTTAGAGACAACAATAATGTTTGAAAAAATAAATTCATATGATTTGTTTTCCTTATTTTGTAAACAACTGTAAGTAAAATTTTATATACAAATTTTAGTCAAATTTAGTTAAATTTTCTGTTCAGTAAAATTAAAAACTATCATTTTATAGATGGTAATTTATAGATAATAAATTAAGAACATTCCAATCCATTCTGTTCTCATAGTTACTTGTTAACATGACTGATTTTATATCTCTAAAATTATATACATTTATCTTGTAGTGTCCTTGCTTTGATATCATCATAGTTTGAATTCAAAGTTGGAAAGTGATCAAGTGTCTACAGATCCATCACACTACTGAAGTTGCCTGACAATTGGAATCAATCCAGTATTGTCTTGCAGATGAGCATTGGGTTTCCAGGATATAAAATATGCCATGGTCAATTTCTGTGAATCTTTGGTAGCTTCCTAAAATGGGCATCTGGGAATGTGCTGAGCTTGTCAAATAAGTAATGCAAGTAGGAAATATGTAGGATTTCTGACTTAAATTGGCCATTGTGAGAAATGAACAAAAGTAGCTTCCATTTCCTGAATAAGGAATGATTTCTTCCTTTCTGTGAATTGAATGGCAATCAATATGTGTTGGGAGGGGGAAAAGAAGTTGCAAAAACTAATAGTAATCATTTGCTTAGGAGAAGTAATACTCCCATGATTACTGTGAGTTCTTGCAACTATGAGTTTAGGATAAGAAATAAATTGCTCTTTCTCATTTTATGGAAAATCCACATGCACTCACCTTTGCCTTGCTTTCTTCTTATTCCTCGAAGATAGCTTATGTGTATCTATGGAGTGAGATCTATATGGTGTAAAAACAAATGGAAAGGGAAGCTAACTAGAGACTGAAAAGTGGAGGGCAATATGCAAGTTATCTTTCTCCTACTTTCAATTGCTTAATATGTGCATAATTAAACACACACAAGAGATACACATGCACATACGCATTACATTTCTCTAATTTACAGTTTCCACCTTGAATGCCTGGCTGAATTAAAATAATTTTCTTCCTGTCTACATCAGTTATGTCATTTTTTGATGCTTTTTCTATAAACAGTGCACTTGTGTCTGTACCTTTGTAACTCACAATTAAAATTATACTTTATTTTATACAATTGGCTACATTGTTTATAAAGTTTAAGTATTCCTTTCTTACTATACTTAGAATCTCATGGATTTTCTGTGCTATGGGAATAGGGAGGATTCAAGAAAAATTATGTATTGAATGTGCTAAGTGCTTTTCTCAATGATGAGTACACTGAAAATGCAGAAAGGGTTTTATTTTGATCCAGCTGTTATCATCACAGATTGTTGTATTTATCTAGGGTGAGCAAATAAGCAATGTAAAAAAACACACGCATCAATTATGGTGAATCTAAAGGTACGATATAATAGCAAGATTGTAACTCTGGTCTAAAGTCATATATAATGCATGTCTAAGTCATGAATACTCAGTATTTTCTAGTAAAATTTAAAAACCATTACAAAGTAACAGATATTTCACTACATCTTTCTAAAATTCACATGATTTCATGAACACTCATATATACTCTTCACATAAATTCACACTTATACTTTTGGGTTTGCTTTTGAATTACTGTACCTTTAGGTAGATATCACAGAACTGGGAGAATGGGATGTGGATTGCTGTTGGTCAATTTACACTATGCAAACTGTGATTACTTGCTGTGCTTACTAAATTCTATTTTCATATTAACTTTCAAATTTCAACTAGGCATAATTTACTTCACAGGAATTGTGAGATAGTATGGCTATTTCTCACATATTGGCTTTATTTATTCACTAATAGATTACTTTTGCAACAGATATTATAACAATAATTGATGGATAATATTGTAGATGGTTGGAAGGAAGAAGAAAGCAGTACTGATCAGAGCAGACCCATTTCTTACTCCCCATGAACTTCATTGAACTTAGTAGACAGTACTAAGATTACAGGTATCAGTCACGATAACTAGTTTCAAAGTCTTTATTTTTTTATTGTGAAAATACCATACAGAGGGGTTACAATTACATGGACAACATAATGAGTACATTTCTTATCAAGCATTGTTGCCTCCTCCTTTGTTTCCCATCCCTTCACATCCGCCCCCACCTCCCTAGCCCCCCACTCCCCCGCCAAAGTTGTAAAGTTCCTTTTTCGACATAACGACTTGTACATCTCATTGTTGCAATGGGTCCACCTGTATCCCTATTTAAACAATTTGTTTTATTCCCTTCCCCTCCACAAATTATACCATATAGATAAGTGTTAAAATGTTTTTCTTTCATGTGATTGTCTCTAACAAAGTCTTTAATTAATTAATTAATTAATTAATTTATTTATTGGGTCCGGTCGTGGGGCCTGAACTCTGGGCCTGGGCGTTGTCCGTCAGCTCTTCAGCTCAAGGCTAGCGCTCTACCACTTGAGCCACAGCACCATTTCCGGCTTTTTTTTTTCTGCTTATGTGGTACTGAGGAATTGAACCCAAGGCCTCACGCATGCAAAGCAAGTGCTCTACCACTGAGCCACCTTCCCAGACCGAAAGTCTTTATTTTTAATAATAAAAGCTTTGGTTTGAAATATGAGACAGTTCCAAGCAAAATATTCATTTGAAATGAATAATTATAAAAAGTTCTATTCCTGACAGCGATCATTGGTGGCTCATGATTGTAATTCTAGCTACAGGGGGCTGAGACCCAGAGGATCTCAGTTCGAAAACAGCCTGGGCATAGAAATCTGAGTGGTTCCATCTCAAATTAGCAAACAAAATGCCAGACTTAGGCATTGCTCAAGTAGTAGACCATTAATAATGAGTAGGATAGCTGAATGAGACAGCAAGGGTCTGTATGCCCTGATATCAGCATAAGAAAAGGAAAAACATTTTATTCCTCTCTTTTTTGATATAGATCTGTATTTATATAGAGAGCTATATATAGAGAGATATCTCTGTATAATATCTTATCATCATAGACATATATTTATATATCTGTATCTGTATGTCTATATAGATATCTATATCTATGTATAGACAGAGCTAAATCTATATACAGAGAGATCTATAGATCTAGATCTAGATAGGTCTATCCATATAGATCTAGACACAGATCTATCTAGATCTATCTAGATCTAGATCTATAGCTATAGCTAGATATATCTATAACAATAGATTTATATAGATAGACTGCTATAGATCTATAGCTATAGCTAGATATATCCATAGCAATAGATTTGTATAGATAGACTGCTATAGATATATCTAGCTATAGCTATAGATCTAGATCTAGATCTATCTATCTAGAGATAGTGAAAAAATGGTTTAATATATGTATAGAAGGTATATTTTTATAATCAAATTAATAAACACAACAATCACCACGCAATTACCATTTCTGTGGATGTAGGGATGAGTGAGAATTTTGTTAATTGTTTCCTCTGCACTACTGTCAACAAGTTAAGAAGATTACTTATCAGGATGTAATTTAAGTCTTCAGAACTTATGTACCATATAAGGAAAAATTGGTAACATTTAACCAACCTTTCCCATTTCCCTTTCATTTAATTTTTATTAAATTACTTTTTCTTTATTTTTCTAGATACCTTTTTCTGGTTAAGTAGTGCATATAGTGGTTAAATCTCATTTGATTAACCCTTAAAGAGCTAATAAATAAACCTGTTATTGTCTTGTATAGTGGCTCATGCCTATAATCTTAGCTAGTTAGAAGGCTAAGATCTTAGGATCTCAGTTCAAAGCTAGCTTGGGTAGAAAAATGTGTAAGACTCTACCTCTAGTTAAGCACTCAAAATAGCTAGAAGGGAAGCTGTGCCTCAAGTGGTATAGTAGTAGCTTTGAACAAAAAAGCTCAAGGACAGTGCCCAGGCCCTGAGTTTGAGACCCTAGGACTGGCTGGCACACACACACACACACACACACACACACACACACACACACACACACACACACACCACCAATCTCATTTTATGGGCTAGTGCTTCTTGGGATTCTTGATTCAAATATATGTTAATTATAGACATTAAATTTGAAGTTTCTTTTCTTTATAGTAATAATAGCCATGTAGAATTAATGTGGATAATTTTCTCCCTCTTCACTTTAAACTAAAGATTAAGAAGGATTGAAACCAGGTGTGGTGGCCCATGTCTATAATTCTACCTACTCAGGAAATGAAGATAGGAGGATTGTGTAGTCCTCAGAAAGCCAGGACAAAAGCACAAATCCTATATGAAAGCAGAAATTAAAGCAAAGGAATTAGTGGCATGGCTAAAGTCAAGTACAAGGATTTAAATTCAATATTTTCGCTGCTTTATAGTATTCTTTTAGTAGACTGATTATCCAATTTGCTGCTTATACATGTTTTGGTTAGTCTTTTAAAAAAATCCTTTGGAGTTTTAAAAATCCTTTTTGTGATATATGGTTTTATTTAATGGGATTTTTTAAAAATCATTAAACTGGTTAAAGGTTTGCAATTGTATCAATCTTTTTCAAACACCAAATGTTGTTTTATTGTTCTTTTCTATTTTATTTCTCTTTTCTCTCCTTTATTATTTCTATTGAAAACTTCATGACTTTCTTTTCTTGCTACTGACTTTGGGCTTAGTTTGTTCTACTTGTTTCAATGGTATTGAACTCAGATTATTTGTAATGAATAGATAGGACTACCTTCAGACCATAGCTTGAAAGGGCTGGAGTCAACATACTGGGCTATTGGACCTATTACCAGAGCTACATATGGGTAGATTCTGCAGTCCTTTGAAAAATGGTGCTGACTGCTAAAATATAGCCAACTGGAGATTTAGCTAAATTTATGTGACCTCTGGAGAAAGACTGGCAACTGAGCATACTTCCTCCTTCTCTAATGGACTGCTTCAAATCTTGAGCTCCACTGAAGTTACATAACCAATCATCTCAAATCTAAGATCCCATAGAGTAATTTTGTACTTGTATGGCTGAGAAATTTTTGTTACTGTGAAGGAAATGAGAAAAGCTTTTTGGTCTACCACTTTGTTTATATCATTTATTTTCAATTCTTCATCCATTTCCTTTTATAAAATTTAATACCATATGCTTTATCATGTAATTTTGAACTTCCACTCTTGATAGTTTGTCATTTGTTGTCCTATTAATTTATATCTTAGCTATGTGATTTTTTTTGTGTGTGTCTGTGCCAGTACTGGGGCTTGAACTTAGAGCCTGGCACTGTCCCTGAACATTTGCTAGTGCTCTACCACTTGAGCTATAGCACCATTTCCAGCTTTGGGATAATTAATTGGACATAAGTGTCTCACTGATTTTCCTGCATAGGGTGACTTCAAAATGTGAACCTTGAATCTCAACCTCCTGTAGCTAGGATTATAAGTATGAGCATATGAAACTCTTGGCCAGGTAGTATTGCCCAACACTGATAAATGTCAATGTTTATATGTACATGTCCAGTGTGTCCCTTTGTACACTGATGAACCATAATAAAAAGCTTATGGCCAGCGCAAACAAGATAAGCAATAGAGTAGAACTGGAGCAAGTTTGAAATCTGGAGACACACTGAGTAAAGACCCAGTTTTGCACCTTTATTGGTACAAGGTTGATTAATATATTTCCTCTTTCATGTCATCTTTTAAATATTGCCAATACCCAGAGGCTTTAAGTTGTATCTGAAAGGTAATTATTCCATTTGAGTTAAGCTCTCAAGTAGTTCAAGGAAATAGACATGCTAATTACCAGGCTTTGATCTTTACACATTGTATATATGTATGAAATGATTACACTGTACCCCACTAAAGACATAGAAGTATTGTCCTTTTAAATATTATAAAAAGAATTATTGGCATGTTTTCTTTCAGAACTTTGAACCACAGCTAAAAATCACTAAATAGAAAATAATCTACGATTTGTTATTTAGAAACTATGAGACAAAACTGTAATAGCTACCTTATCAAAGAAAATAAAGAGGAGTTCCTGGAAGATGGTGGAGGAGAAGCTGGAATCTGAACGAAGCTGGAATCTGAACAAGCTCTCGCATAGAAAGCAGTTTTAGAGTTCCAGTGAACAGTCCTAAGCCAGAGAATCACACCAAGTGTGCCATCACAGGACAGAGAGTTAGACAAGAGAGGGAAAGCCAAGGCAAGAAGACACATCAGAGTGCTTGCTAGCAGCCACCTTGGCGGCGGCGGCAGGGTCACGGCGGAGACCGCAGCCGGGGCCGTACCTGAGCGCTCACACAGAGAGTCCAGGATGAAGGAGGCAGACTCAACAGGCGAGCGGATTCTACTCAACACCAGCAAGAACCAACAAGGAGCAGACATCTTCATCCTGCAGTTTGCAGACCAGAGACGACCCAGGATCCAAGACTCCGCGTGAGTAGAAGCCCGACATCCTCACTCCTTCTCAGGGAGCAGAGGATGGAAGGCCATCCCTCCCTCCCAGCAACGGGTGATCTCCATCTTGGATACCGACAAAGCTCGGAGGAGCTGCCAGCTCTAACTCAGGCCTTGGAATAAAACGAGTCATTTAGCAGGTCACAAGAACTTAATGGTGAAGTGACCTGCCAGACTCAGCTCCATTCAGGGAAAAGTCACCCAGCTAAGGCACCAGCCATTGGAGTGGCTTTCCTCACTGGGTAACCAGAGCCAGAGGCTGCCCCTCCCTCTAGCAGCCTCAACAATCAATTGAAAAACAGAAACCCTGAGAATGGCTCCAGGCTGGGCTCTGTGAGTTTTTTCACAAAATAGCCCCAGGGAAAAGCTACTGATTGTTGAAAAGCCTCAACTCTACCCAGAACCTAGCCTCACCACTGCAACCCCCTCTTTTGTGATGCTCAAAGCAGATCACCCTCCCAGTAAACAAATCTGGGAGGGGGATCTCAAAATCATGGGTAAAGCAGAGCATTTTTCTGCCTGTACGAACAAATTGACTTAAGAAACCAATCAAGCCACAGGACCTCAAGCTGACCAGAGACTCCAACAAGAGGCTGGTTACAGACAAAAGGGAGATACAGGATTCTCCCCACCCCTCCCCCC
>NW_012267360.1:2620792-2649111 GCF_000151885.1 Dipodomys ordii
GAAGGGTAAACAAAGGAGGAGGATGCAATGCTTGGTAAGAAATGTACACATTATCCTGCCCATGCAATTGTAACCCCTCTGTACAGTATGTTCACAAATTAAATAAAATTAAATTTAAAAAAATAAAGAGAGAAATATGATAAACTGTGGTATTTCATGGGGTTATGCCAGCAGAGCCTGTGGTTGTCCAGGAAAACTTCATAAAGGATGGAAGTATTGAGTAGCACATGAAGGATAGAGGTATTTCAAGAGAGCTGCTTGAATCTGAAATTCAAGGCTATGAAAGCACAGGAGTCATTATTCACCCTGACTCTTGCTTTATCCTAAGCCTGAGGACTCTCCTAGCCACAGGGCCTGCGCTGCTGCACACTCATCTTCTTGCCTAATGCCACCTGCTCCCCTGAAAGGCAGAACAAGCTTTGTTGTTAGATGAAATTTATCTTCTGAATATTGTCCTGTCTTTAATGAGTCAAAGTGACACTTTACATTGAAAGTTAAAGGTAGAAGAAGAAAGGGAAGCCTGGTGATTTACCATTTTATTAGATTTTCAATTGGAAATGGAGACGATCTGTGTCTTTATGTGTAAAAGTGCCCATGTTTCACCTCTGAAGTTTTTAGACTTGAAGTTGGTGACTTATTTATCCCAACTCTGTCACTCTCTGTAATTGCAGATATAACACATCTAAGGGGAAGTGGGAAGCAACTGTTTGAAGAAAAGTTCCAAGTAAATGCTGTCATGTATCATCTTTCTCAATTTTTTAACTGTTCCTCAACAATGAAGAAAAAAGGCAGGAAGAAAAAGGAAGGAGGAGAGGGAGAGAGTTGTAAGAAAAGAAGAACAGCTATTGCTTGTACTATTTCTACCTGCCAAACAAGTACTTTCATGATTATGAAGTCTCTTTATATATCTATATACTCAACCACATATCTATACATTCAATGATTCCCATGTTGACCTGAAAATTGTTTATTATGATATTCATCTTATGGATGATAATGTAAATAAGTGTTTTAGTATCTTGTAGCTAATAAGAGCCTATATTTAAGTGTGAATGAAGGAAACCATGTAATGATTTTTAAATTAACAATCCCATCTAAACAAATGTTTGAAGACATTTTATAATTATCTAGTCATGGAGGAAACAGGATAATGAAGGTTAACAACATGAACAAAATAACACAACTTATAAATGACAAAGCTATGTTCACACTTGGAGGTGCCTAATTGCAAAACTCCAGCATTTTCACTCCTAATTAAGACATATACTCAGTAATATGAAAATGAACTCACTTTCTTCTGAAATACGTTTTGGAAGAGGAATTCTACTGAGGAGGTGATGGCCCTTGGATGGTGAAGTCTGCAAGCTAGCTCGTACATCTTGCCTAATTTAAATAATTTCTAAGTCGTTTTGTTCCTTAGCTTTTACAAAGTAAAATCTTTTCCCACCTTCCAACTAACCACTAATTTATCAGATATGTGCTTCTGTCAACTAAACCATCTTCTTCCTTCTACTAAAGAAGCACATTTTTAATGGCAATTAGAAATAATTGTGATTTTTTTTTCACCTGACTAACCCGGCTTCCAACAGAGCTGTATAGCCCATTAGCCTTTAAAGACAAGCAAGTTGAAAGAAAATGTATCTCTTGAAAACAAAACATTATAAAGTTTAAGATCTAGTTGTCTTTATCAAGTCCTTCTTTGGTACAAACAAAATAGATGATGTGTAAAATATAGAAACGTGGTACACAGGGTTTGTTCAGAGAGGTGCCAAGAATATAAGGAATAGGTAAGGAAAACATGATAGTTTTAAGAAGAACTGGGAAGGTTGCCTAAAGGATTTTTCAAATTTTACTTAACAAAAAAATTTCAGATTAAGATGATCCTTAGGGTACTATTATCAAATCTCTTTTTTTTTCCGGTCATGAGGCTTGAACTCTGGGCCTGAATGCTGTCCTTCAGAACTTCAGCTCAAGACTGGCACTCTACCACTTGAGCCACAGCACCACTTCCGGTTTTCTGAGTGGTTTATTGGAGATAAGAGTCTTGCAGACTTTCATGCCCAGGCTGGCTTTGAACCACAATCCTCAGATCTCAGCCTCCTGAGTAGCTAGGATTACAGGTGTGAACCACCAGCACACTGCTCAAATCTCCTCTTAAAATAATATTTCTCACCAAAGTAATGATCTTTCTTGTTCTCTCTCTGTTTCTGTGTGTGTGTGTGTGTGTGTGTGTGTGAGAGAGAGAGAGAGAGAGAGAGAGAGAGAAAAGAGAGATTGTGTGGTACAGGTGTGTGATCTGCTTGATTTGTGGTGCAAGAGAAGGTAACATTCTTAGACATACTACATTATAACCATAGCTTTGGTCACTAGGTAGACAGAGCTATGGAAAGATGACTCAAAATTATTTGTTTAGAATTATTTGTTCAATTCTAGGTAGCCTAATTATCTGAGTGATTTTCACCTGGTTTCTTCTCATCTGGAGTCCTAAAATGGTAGACAACTTGACTGGTTGGTATGGTCTAAATTGTTATTTGTGTAATTACAGAGGGTTTTATATAATATATGCATGTATCTAAATACTACGTGGTATTTGTATATAATTTTGTGTGTGTGTGTGTGTGTGTGTGTGTGTGTGTGTGTGTGTGTTGGTTCTGGAGCTTATGCTCAGGACCTTGGTGCTGTTCCTGAGCTTTTTTCTTCATGCTAGTACTCTATTTAAACTACAATTCCACTTTGGGCTCTTTTGGTGGTTAATTGGAGATAAGAGTCTTCAATTTCCTTGCCTCAGCTGGCTTCAAACTGCAATCCTCAGATATCAGCCTTCCAGTAACTAGTATTATAGGCATGATGGCCTTGGCCTCTGGTGCCTGGCCATATGTAACATTTTTTTTTATTACTTGCATAAAGCTTGACATTCAACCAAAATGGACTGTTCCAGAATTGAAACTTTTCTTTGAGTTATGAGTTCCTGATTAACAAATCTCCTGAGATTAGGCTAATTTTACCATGAAACTAAATATCAATGCTCAAATTTAAAACCACATGGAGTTGTGTCATAGTTTGAGATCTGCTTAGGTATTTGACTTGAGGATTATTGGAAGGAGACCTTTAAGGAGGTGGTAGGCATGCTTAACAACTTAGATCCAAAGGATTTACAACACAAACTTTGATTTTTTATGCAGATATTGAAACAAATGGGGTTTGTCCTTTGTGGTAGAAATTTCAAGTATTAAAAATGTTGATTTCTCTTCATCCCATTATATAGTATCATAACAATACCATATGAATCATACAAATCTCAGCAATATTCCTCTGTGGAATAAGGTTATTTTATACGATGAAATTCTATCAAACTAGGGTGGCAAATTTCCAATTTCCATATTTAGGAATATGATTTCACATCTCATCATCTTCCTTATTTTTAAGCTTCAGCCACCATTTCAAGCATAGCTTCCCTTTCTCTTCTCTTAAATGTTGTCAGTTATCGTCACTGGAAGCCTTTAGATATCTGCTTCAGCTTCCTTTGCTTATCAAAGAAGGTTGTATTTTATCCGTATATAATGAGGGATAATTCTGAACACAGACTCCCACCAGCATAGGGAGAGTTGACCAGGATATTTTCACCCTGTTATGAGCCATTTGGTAGGATACTTTTTCCAGCAATAAATCTTTTTTTAACCTGATGTTTGGGACTGCTGGATTTTAAAAGAGAGAGAGAGAGAGAAAGAGTGAGAATAGGGAATAGAATCAAACTGAACTTTTCATTGAGGTGTGCTTCATTTTTTCCCCTTACAATTGCCTCAAAAACAAGTTCTTACCAATGGGGCCCCCAGTGCCTTCTTAGAGAGCATGGCAAAGCAGAAAGTAAGCACAGATATGATTATGTGTATAGGTGAAGAATCAACTTCCCAAGGCAGTCTCTCTTGCCCTAATTAAGAGAAAATGTTAGAACAGGGCAGGAAAACACATATTTTCACAGCAGGATCTGGCTGCCGTGATCAAAGGCCTCCTCTAGGGGGGAAACTGTAATCATTTTTAACCCACTGGCTGTTGGCTGGTAAAATTTAAGGCATAGTGTGTTTTCAGGCAGAGTTGCTTCCATGTAGCAAAGAGAAGCTTATGCTAGAATAAAAAGGGAAAGAGGCTGGTCAGTGAGTGTACATGGGTTGTGGCATGCAATAAGAAAGAATGGAAAGTGTTGTCTGAGTTATGAGGCTAGCACAGACTCTTTTCAGTAACATTAAGGCAACCACAAATAGAGAGACTTCTTTCTTTACAACAAAATAGGATTAATACCCACTGTGTGTCTTTGTGTGTCTGTGTGTGTGTGTGTATTACACAAGCTATTATAGAGCATCCTCCAAACATTTCTCATAAGATGATTCCTAGTTATGAAAAAATGATTTCAAAAACAATAGATGTGTATTGGAGTCAAGGCTATTCTTGACCTTATGCAATAGGATTTAAGCCAGGTTTGGTACTTACCTTGGAGAAGATTCTGAACAGGTCATGATGGATATGCCTTCTGTGCATCCCTGATTCAAATCAGGTCCCACTCTTGTATCTTCCTGTGGGCTTGTATTTCTACCTTATCATCTGGATTTGAATAAGCTGGCCTCATGGGAAGTATTGCTATTGTATTATGAGAGAAGTTATAGAAGAGTTCTGTCATTTTTTTCCCCTTCTCGCTGTAGTTCTATCAGTTGCTGGTTTGGATTCTTCTAGGATTTCCTATTGTGGTTTAAACTCTTTTTGGGAAACAAGGGTAAAGGCAGAAATCATTCTATTTCCCTGCCTGCATCTTTTCATTAAGGACTGCCTGTTTCAACACTTTTCAGTGTCAGTTTAGTGCTTCCTGTGACTAGGACTAACTCTTTTTGTTGTTTTTTGTTCGGTCATGGGGCTTGAACTCTGGGCATGGGTGCTGTCCCTGCACTCTTCAGCTCAAGGCAAGTGCTCTACCGCTTGAGCCACAGCGCTACTTCCGGTTTTCTAGTGGTTTATTGGAGATAAGTGTCTCACAGAGTTTTCTGCATGGGCTGGCTTTGAACTGCGATCCTCAGATCTCAGCCTCCTGAGAGCGTGAGCCACCGGTACCCGGCTTGACTAGCTCTTTTCTTAAAAGAAAATATTTTATTTTAAAGATGCTGTTCAGAGGGGTTGCATTTGCATGAGTAAGGTACGTTTCTCATTGAACACTGTCACCCACTGCATTGCTGTTCTCTCACTATCCCTTTGCTCTCCCCACTCTTCCCTTCACCACAAGTTGTAAAGTTCATTTCTTATGTAGTGTCCTGTGAATATCACTGTTGCAATGAGTCATCTTTTATACTTCTTTCTGCATTTTGTTATTTCCCTTCCCTTCCCCCAATCAGATAAATGCATTTACAAGATAGAGGGCACCAGAATCAAAGACAGAGATTGCCAGGGATAAACTAATGGAAAAAAAATGAAATAAAATAAGAAGAAAGAACTAGACACAATACAACTGAAAAAATAATGACGTGTTGTTTCCATGTCTTGGCGTTCATTTCAATTAGCATCATTTTAATGATCATATGTTTATAGCTTTTGAGCTATTATGATTCTTTTTTTTTTTTTTAGTCGGTCATGGGGATTGAACTCTGTGCCTGAGTGCTGTCCCTCAGCTCTTCAGCTCAAGACTAGTGCTCTACCAGTTGAGCTACGGCACCACTTCCAAAGAGCTATTATGATTCTATATCAAGACTAACCTAGGCTTATAGTAATTATTACATATGAGGGAAACCATAGAGCCTGTTTCTTTGGGTCTGGCTTACTTCACTTAATATGACTTTTTCCAAGTCTTTCCATTTCCTTATGAAAAGTGTGATGTCATTCTTTTTGATAGAAACATAACATTCCATTGTGTAAATATACCACATTTTCTTGATCCATTTATCTATTGAGGGGCATCTGGGTTGGTTCCATATCTTAGCTATGGTACATAATGCTACAAAGGACATAGTTGTGCTGGTAGCTTTAGTGGGTCCTAGTTGGAGATCATTTGGATAAATGCCCAGGAGTGGGGTTGTTGGATCATGGTGTGTGTGTGGGGGGCGGGGGTTCTATGTTTAGTCTTTTAAGGAACCTCCATACCTCCATACTGCTTTCCAGAGAGGCTGAATCAGCTTACATTCCCACCAACAGTTTAATAGTGTTCCCTTTTGGTGACATCCCTGCCAGTATCTATTATTATTTGTTTTCTTGATAATGGCCAATCTAACTAGAGTGATGTGGAGATAAATAGAAAGCGTACAGATTAGGAGAAAATCTTCACTAGTTATATAACAGACAAGGGTCTCAAATCAAAAATATACCTACAGCTCAAAAATTTAACCCTCGCCCCAATAACAAATCCCCAGAGAAACAATCACCTTGTTAATAAGCGGGTTAAAGAATAAAGAGAGATGGGGATGGGCATTTAGCCCAGCGGAAGGGCGCCCACCCACCCCGCGCAAGGCCCTTGGTTCGGTCCTCAGCCCTGGAAAATAAAAAGCTACAAAAGAATAAAAGAGAGACTTCTCTGGAGAGGAAATAAAAATGGCCAATAGACACATGAAGAAATACTAAATGCCACTAAAACTAGCTCTTTAGTTTCTATTGTCATAAAACCTGCTGGCGTACAGACATCTTACAGACACCGAGGCAAAGGAAACTTAGCACCTGCATATGCTGCGTGGGCATTGGTTGTGTGTATACATTATATGTATGCTTCTTTTTGGCTTTATAGAATCTCATTACCATTAATGTTACTTCTGGATTAGTCCTCCTCAATGTACATATAATCAAGATAAAATAATTTTGACTTATATCAAAGGGGCATCTATCATTTATGAGGGAAGAGGTATAATTTACTACTTATTTTTATATTTTATTGTTCATCTGTTTTATATGTAAGATAACTGTATACAAAATCAAAAGTCTTTTGGCTAGAAAGATATGTGAAACACATTGGCTAGAATTTTAATTATTTATTAAAATAGTACTGAGGTTTGAACTTATGTCCTTATGATTGTTTGGCAAGCACTCTACCACTTGAACCACACTTTCAGTCCTGTAAACTTTAGGTGATTTTTGGATAGTCTTGTAGATTTCTTCAGGCAAGCCTTGGGAAATGATCCTCAATACACCACCATGCATGGCCATTTGTCTAATATTTTAAAGAGAATTTAGTTGAAGCTGTTCTCATTGCTAAACCAGAAGGTATGAAATGAAACATTTTGAACCCACACAGGTCTATCATAATGAGCAATAGCCAGAAGAATATAGCTACCACTTGAAGAATAATACTGGTAGTAGTCTTCTGCTAGAGAGGGAATAAGGGAGTGAGAAGAATTATTTCTGCATTATCCATCTCCCTCCCTCCAGTCTCTAGAGGGTGCTTCTTTTTAACTAATCTCAACATAAAACTAGAGAATCTGGGTGATATAGTTTAGAAAGCTCAGGTTTGGAAGGTTGCTTTTGTGTATAGTTAAACAGTGCCAGATGATGATAAACAGAAATAAGTTACATAGCCTCCAGATAATGTAGGAGGTGATTATGTAAATATTGATGAGGAAGATAAAGATTCTTGTTCACAGAAATGAGAATACAAGCTGGTAGTTTCTAGTGACAAGGCCAGACATGATATTAAACTTAATGGTGTTGACTCTAGTAGTCAAAATTGTCTTTTTGAGAAAAGATTTCTTTTCTCCATAATGATAAACTTTTGTTTGGATTCAAACAAAAACCCTATTTTTGTGTGTGTTTGTGTATATATGTGTGTACATATAAGTGTGGGGGGGAGGGTGTGGGTGTGGGTGTGGTCTCAAGTGTAATCTCAGTCTCTTGAGTAACTAGGATTACAGGCCTAAATCATTGTACTTGTTACTAGAAAAAATACATGTTGATAGGAAAAAATGTTTTCTGTTTCTTTCATGTTCAGTTTAGGTAAATAATAGATTAGATTTGGATATTTAAAATATTCTATCTCATTAACAGCAGGCAATTTTATATGTAATCCATGTCATTAACAAGCTAAGCTGCTTGTTAATTCCTTTGGATTGTATTTCCTCAGGAACACAGACTCTAAAGAGCTCCCAACACTCAGAAAGTAATCAATAATTTTTATCTCTAATGAATATTTTCTGATAGATGAAGATTCAGAGGACTCAGAGGTGGTCATTCTACAATTGTCACAACAGAAGGCAAAAATCTACAATGAAAAAGCAGATAGTATAGAGTCTTGAGGAAAAGATGAGCCAGAAATAAAGGAGGTATTTAAAATAGTTCACAATGATAGCATAAATCATCACAGTACGCTGGCAGATCATGTTCCAAAACCACCAAATGGCCAGAGCTTTCTGAGAGGTCAGTCCTCAGGAGTTAGATTATTGCTAATCTTGGGAAGACACCTTTCTTGAGAAGGAGCAGGGGTTTGAGCATCTTGGGCCTGCTGAGCTAACAATGCTTCCTAAACACCTGTAAAACATGTGTCCATTTTTTGATTCTACTATCCAAGTGAACACTTGAGGAAAACTAGCCCTACATAACTCACATCTATATCTTCTTTAATTTGATAGTTGTTACTGTTCTAACCCAAAGACTAAGCATCTTGACATTAGTCCTTTAGCTTATTCTCCAATGTGGCATGTCTCTAGGCCAACACAGTTTCTCAGTCCAGACTTCACTATCCTTGTGCTCTATGTTCTTTCCATAGCAGACCACAGGTTTAGGAAGTTTGGGACATTGGCTCTTATAACTTCTAGTGACTCTGCTTTTCTTTTGCTTCCCTATAAGGATGTTAGTTTTGAGCTCCTCCTGTCAAAAGAACAAATCTGACCCCTAAAGAATGGGGAAGGAAATCTGTATGGTTTCATTTCATTGTGCAGTTACTGAGTCCAGTCCTTTGACTTTTGTCTAGTGTATTTCACCTAAACTCTATCAATATTTATAACTTTAACTGAAAAATGCTTCACTAAAACTCAGCAAGTCATGACTTCTGTATCTTATTGAATGGGATGTGTATTTATATTCTTCTCCATTAGACAACATTTTTAGTATCTTTTTTTGATGTGTGTGTATGCTGATTCTGGACTTGAACTTAGGGCCAGAGCACTGTCCCTGAGCTTTTGTGCTCAAGGCTAACATTTTACAATTTGCATCACATTTTCACTTCCAGCTTTTCGGTGGTTTTTAATTGTAGTTAAGAATTTCACAGAGATGGGCACTGGTGGCTCATACTGTAATCCTAGCTATTCAGGAGGCTGAGATCTGAGGATCCTGGTTCAAAGGCAGCCCAGGCAGGAAAGTCCATGAGACTCTTATCTCCAATAAACCACTAGAAAACCAGAAGTGGCACTGTGGCTCAAGTGCTAGAGTGCCCGCCTGCTTGGACAACACCCAAGCCCAGAGTTCAAGCCCCACGACCGACAAAAAAGAAAGGGAAAAAGAAGAATCTCACAGATTTAGCTGGGTGCCAGTGGCTAACACCTGTAATCTTAGCTAATTAGGAGGCTGAGATCTGAGGATCCTGGTTCAAAGCCAGCTCTGGCAGGAAAAGTCCATGAGCTTCTTATCTCCAATAAACCAACAGAAAATTGGAAGTGGTGCAGTGGCTCAAGTGGTAGAGCACTAGCCTTGGCTGAAGAACTAAGGTACAGCACCCAGGCCCAGAATTCAAGTCCCAGGACTGACAAAAAAAAAATCTCAGAGACTTCCCTCCCCAGGCTGGCTTTGAACTACAATCCTCACACCTTGGCCTCTAGAGTAGCTAGAATTATAGGTATGAGTCACCAGTGTTTAGTTTCAAGTAGTATCTTGAACCAAGTATGGCAAGGTTCTTATATATCTTGAAATAACGCAGTGCATTTCCCAACTTTGTGACAATATTTTTTCAGTTTTCACCTGTGATTGTCTTTTTGAAATAAAAGCATCACCAAGGAAACAGATTTCAGTTCTATAATTTTATTCCTTCTTCTGGTTTACCTGAATTTCAAATAGCTAAAGGAGCTGAAACCTCAAAGTGACATGATTAGAAGCAGAATGAAAACTACCCATGAAATTTCAATAGTCTCTTTCATATTTTGCCATCCTTTTCTTTTACAAAGTCTATGAAAAAGCACAATACCATTTGTTATTGGGAAATAAACAGTTGTGTTTGGAACAATGTAATTATTAGTAACATATTCTATAGGCAAGGTAAGTGTATCTCTATGTGTCTATTGCAGTCTGTTTGTGGGTCTTAGTATGCATGCAAAGCTTTTTAACACACAGTACTTGTGTCAGTATCAAAAGTCTCTTGTAACTGAAAAATTCATAGACTTAGGACCTCCAGAGAATGAGACAATCCATCGCAGCACAGACAGTGAAAGGTGGACAAAAGAAACTAATTTACACTATTTACACCAGTAAAAGGGTCTTGAGACTACCTTGTCCTGAGCAACAAGAGCAGCCTTGACCACCAAACCTCCAGGCCTCCATTAGGCAGTCCTGGCCCCCCCCCGACCTTTATTAGTTGGTCTGTAAACCACAAATTAGTTAGTCTGCAAACCTCCAAACCTCAGACCTCCAAACCTCCAAAGGAGAAGGCTTTTCCTTTTCTTCCCTTCCTCCTCCACTGCAGGCCTCTCCACTGTCCACAGGCCTGCCCTGCTCTGCTCCGGCCAGCTCTCCCCTCCTGCCCTCTCTCCTCCACTCCTACTCCTCCCCTTCCTCCGAGCTAACGCTGTACTGTTTTCCTCAAGACTCTCAGTCTTTCCCTTACTCTCTTCCCTCCTTCTTCTGGACTGTCTGACTGTTTTCCCCTAACCTCCCCTCTCCTCAGGACACTGGTTTTTCCCTTTTACCCTTTCACCCCCCTCAGAGCACTCAGCCTATATATACCCTGATAGGCTGCGCCCCGCCCCCCCATGGTTTCAAACCAACCTTCATGCTCCTCCCCAAGCTGCCCCCTCTCTAATCCCAATAGGCAGCTCACCACCACGTGGGGCTCCACGCCCCACCCCCTCCAATAGCAAGTCCCGCCCTCTTTCATTGTCGTGTTCCGCCCCTTTTGGTGGCATACCCTACCCCTTTCTATGGCTTGATAGGTCCTTCCGGCCGTGCCCCTTGGGGCGGTGATGTGAGCCACTCAATGCCCTGCTCTGACCCCTGGTCTGTTCTGAGGAGCTGTGAGGCTTGCCTCTTGATGGGCAGCCCCCTCCAGCAGGCCTGGCCATGGGCCATGCTGACTATTGGGCCCTGCTGATTATCAGGGGCCCTACTGGTTATTACAATAGAAAGCACAAAAAAAGTGAACAATATAAACCCAATTGCATAAGACTTCATCATGTCAGCTCGAAAATCAATTACATTTCAGTCCAACTTGGAGAACATGTTGAAGTGAAAAATGAAAGCAGGATTCCATAACATATATCTATCCCTGAGTCCCTCATGCACTTGAAAAAAGAGACATAGCAGAATGCCCAAGATTTGATAACAAGAGATGACTACTATTCCTCGCATACTAGTGACAACTGAAGGCAATTTTAAAAATCCCCTATTCAAGAACTTGCAGATTTAAAGTTCATCACTTGTAAGGTAAATGATGGAGATATTCACAGTGTCATTTTTGGAAGCACAATAAACACTATAACTATTTGTACAAAAACATAAGTTGAGAAACTTCAACTGACCTCATTATACTATGGTTTTAACATAGAAAACTGGAGGAAAATTATAGCTTGTCTTTTCAGGTTCCAACCAATCCACTGCAACCTACACCTCTTCTAGGGAGCTCTTTGCACAGTAGCCAGAGCAAGCCAATGATGCCATCCCTGCTTAAAATTTTTCAGTAGCTTTCCTTGTGTTTAAATGCCCAACTCATACCCTTACTTTCAAAGATCTAGGGGATCTCACCTATAGGCTTAATTTCAATCTTTTTTTTTCCCACCACTAGATTTTCTTACCATATTTCAGGCTACCAGGATAGCCACCAGAGTACAATATATATTATTTCTCACTCACTAACCACTTACATGCCTTTAGACCTTTTGTATTCTCTTCTTTCTCAGCTGGTAATGTTCTTTGCTTTTCTTGGCATAATTTTATTTTTCCTCTTTAAGTTGAACTGAAATGCTACTGCCTGAATAAATCATTTTCTAAGAAAACTCATCTATTTTTTTAACTTGGCATACATATTTCTTTCAATATCTTGAAATTTGCCATTTTATGCTATTTTAATAACATACATCTTCAGTTTTATTGAAATAATTCTTCTCCCTTCTATTTTATTTATCATCAGAATCTCACTTTTTCTGTACCAACTCTCTTATCTCATAATATTTAAAGACTGAATATCCATATGCAGGAGATTGAAAGTTGATCCCTCAATCCCACCTGGAAAAAAATCAACACAAAATGCATTGAAGATCTGAAACTATAAAATGACTACAAGTATTCATAGGAGAAACACTTTAACACAGAGGTATAGCTAGTCATTTTGGATACATCTCAAAAGCACAGTAAATAAACTCAAAGTAGACTAACAGGATTTTATCAGTCTTACAAATTTCTGCACAGCAAAGGTAGCATCACTAAGGTCAAAAGAAAACTTATAGAACTGGAGAAAATATTTACTAATTATACATCTGACAAAAAATTAGTATGCAAAGTACATAGGCAATTAAAAATACTAACAAACAGACCACAAGTAATTTGATATCAGAATTTGGTTAATGATCTTAATAGACACTTCATAAAACATAAAATATAAATGATGAACACATGAAAACATTCTTAATAAAATTAGCTTTTAGAGAAGTGTAAAAGTAAGAACTTCAGTGAACTATTTTGCCCAGGTTTGAATGGCTGTTATCAAAGATACAAAAAGTATATGGTAATATGGATGTGGAGAAATAGGAACTCTAACACACTGTAGGTGGTTATTAAAATTACTTTACTACTAAACAGAATGCTATGGAGATTCCTTTAAAACAAAATGAGATCAACCATGTGATCCAGCAATTACGCTTCTGGGTATAAAAGCAAAGGATGTGAAATCAGCATTTCAAAAAGATATAAGCTGTGTAGAAATTGTAGCACACACACTCAATTGTAGTTTACACATTCAACATACAGTGTAGAATTATTCATACATAGAGAAAAAATAAAATATCATCATTTAAAACAAAATAGGTGAAATAGGGACATTATGTTAAGTGAAATAATCCAGACACACCAAAACAAATATTGCATATTCTCCTGTATAGGTGAGTGAGATCTAAGGACAAGCCAATCTGAGTGGGAAATAGTGTTTAGTACAGTTTTCAAAGTGTGGAGGAGGGACAGTCAATGAAAGATATTGGATAAAGTACAAACACAATTGAACCCTTGAAGGAAGTGCTGATGTTCCACAGTAAAATGATTTTTATTTGTAGGAATATATTACATGTTTTGTGAAGATTTAGAAGAGAGGCTCCTTGAAGCCTCCAAATGCATACAAAAATGTATGAACCAGAAATGTTAATTAGCCTACCTGATCAGTGTTCTCCATATGCAGGTGTTCAAATTCCAAATTGAATTCTGCAAATATGAATAATTCAGACTAATTATAAAGACTTTTTACAATAGAGATTATAGTTATTAACTACAGACATTTTTGTTGTTCTGTATTTAACTTTCCTATCATAGATATTCAAGAAAATATCTGAGACATAGCAAGCGTGTCTTCTTCAATGTATTGATCTCAGTCTATTTCTCCCACTTCTGCCACACCTTTAGGCCACTAAACCAACTCCTGCTGTGCAAGATGCTGCTGCTGAAATTTGGAGGTTAATTTTTAAGAAGACTTTCCAAAAAGAAGAGAAAAATAATACTTCACCCTACTCCATACACACACTATTGCATAATAGTATACACTATTCTACAATGGTATACACAATTATATTCATATGCAAACAGAAAAGAGAAATATAAGGATGTATTGTTGAATCTCTCTTATGTTTTGCATAGTACAAGTGAGCCCTCTAGTCAAGTGTAGAAACCACAGAAATTTCCATATTTCCTTAAGTATATATGATTCTGCTTGTGATTAGTGGGTTAAAATTAATGTTTTAGTATTTATTTCCTTTCAATTAGCACATTTTCCATGGTTGAAGGGCATATTTACTGGTTCTCCCATGTAAGGTATTTCCAATCTGCATTGTAACCATTTTATGACTGATTAAAATAATTTGTAATATGTTAAAGTAATATCTTTGCTAAAGAATCCTCTATGGAAAAATGACCTATATGAGAACCAAGTAATAAATCATTTTTAACTATTTAGGTTTAAATATTGCAATGGCTTTTTTCACATTATGAAATCTTTTAACTAGAGATTACAATGAGCTGATGCAAGGTCATTTTGTCTTCCATATGCATTTTTGTTGTTTTAATCTTTTTCTTAATTAAGGTTTTTATTGTGAAAGTACTATCCAAAGGGATTACAGTTACATAAGCAAGGTAATGAGTACATTTCTTATCCAGCATTGTTGCCTCCTCCTTTGTTTTTTCTCTACCATCCCTTCCCTCCCACCTCCTCAGCTACACCCCCACACACACCCACCCCGCCTAAATTGTAAAGTTCGTTTTTGACCTAGCGTCTTGTACATCTCATTGCTGCAATATGTCAAACCGTATCCCTATTTAAACATTTTTTCCCCCTCCACTCCCCAAATTATACCAACATCAAATACAGTGAAAACAGGGGTTATACCATCGAGGAGGGACATAAAAAGTGACAAAAAATCACGTGTTACCTTATAAATACGTTAGAAACAACAGCAAGGAAGAAAAAAAAAAACACTTGTGTCCCTATCTTGGGGTTCATTACACTTAACATCACCTTATCTGATCTTTTCTGCTTGTCCCAGATATATACTAGTTATTGCAAATAAGGGAAACCATGGGGCCGATGTTTCTTTGGGCTTTGTTAACTTCACTTAATATAATTTTTTCCAAGTCTTTACATTTCCTAACAAATGGGGCAATGTAACCCAGCAATCCCACTTTTGGGCATTTGCCCAAATGATCACAAACAAGAGCATACTAAAGATACCAGCACAACTATGTTTTTTTCAGCATTATTTACCATAGCTAAGATATGGAACCAACCCCTCAGTAGATAAATGGATGAAGAAAACATGGTATATATACACAATGGAATTCTATGCCTCCATCAGAAAGAATGCATCTTTTCTTTTTATATAATGTTTATCTTTTTTCCCTGTTACTCTTTCCGACAGTTACATTTTCGCCCATTTTATTAGTGCCTTCTTGTCACATGAACAGTGTGTATGACAGCTATGTGCTATAGTATGCATCTTTTTATTGAATGAAGTGACACAGTTTTCCAAAACCTTCAGCTATCTGGGGTTTTGGTGGTTGTGAAATAATAATGCATAGGAAAATATTTCCTTAACATTTCCAAGTTTTAAGAGTTAAAGATTAGCTCTTTCTCATATATTTTCACACATTTCTTAAAAAAATAACTTTCGTCTTTTTAACTTAAGCAGAGTGATTTGTCATTAAATTGTATTACACAAAATCATTGTTATCTAACAAGAATCAGTTCCCCCTGCCCCAAGAATACTGGTTGAATGAAATCTCCTCTAGCTGAAACAGAGATGATGCTAATGATTTGGCATTGGGATCTGTGACAGCCCCATTTCTTGTTTACAAGAACCAAGTCACTGGGCCACATCTAGATAATCACTTAGATACCTGTAGGAGATTCTCACAAAGAAAGCCTTGTAATGAATGGGCATTGAAAATGTGGTATATATATATATATATATATATATATATATATATATATATATATATATATATATATATATATAAGCAGTTGCATATTGAATATTATTCCAACATAACGAAAAGTAAGATCCTGTTATCTTTGGGGAAATGGCAGGAACTAGACACTATCAAGTTACCCAAGGAAATATTTTTCACTAATATGTTGAACACTCCAACAAAAATTATGATGAAGATGATGGCAAATGAGAGTGAAAGAGAGACTGGAGATGAATCAGTGGGAGAAAGAGGAGAAAGGAGAGAGTAGGCGTGAAGAAGATTGTATACATGAAGAAATCATAATCAAATTCACCAAGTGCTATTAGAGGTTAAAAGGAGAGAAAAGTGAGAGGAAGATAATATTAGGGTGAGCTTGTCCTAAGTACACTGTAGACAACTATGAAATGGTCACAGAGAAAAAAACCTCTTATACTACTAATATGTGCTAATAAAAATGTCCCAAAAGAGTTCTTGTAAACTGGTAAAAGTTCAAGTTTAATTGATTATATCTGCAATTCCAAACCAAAAACCCCAGAGGCTACAATTGTTTATTGTATTTTTATGTTAAATTAACTACCTATCCTATTGGATCAAAATCTCCTGAAATAATCACTTCTTAGGAAAAATAGTTTTAGAATTGTACTAAGCAGCTACAGTCTTTTTGAAGTTTAATGCTTAGTGATAATAAACTATACAAAAAGCTAGCCTAGAAAAGAAGAATATATATGATAGAAATCAAATATAAGCAGACCACTGGATTTTCCAGCACACTTTGTTCCCTGGTTTGAAAGGAGATAAAGTGTTCAAGTCTACAAATTTGTGTTTGATTTATGCCCATGCATTGACTTCTATTGTCATCCTTCAAGTCTAACAAATCATACTTTGTGTGTGTGTGTCTGTGTGTGTGTGTGTGTATGTGTGTGTGTTTGTGAGTGGTGTGTGTGTGTGTGTGTGTGTGTGTGTGTGTGTGTGCTGGTCCTGGAGCTTGAACTCAGGGCCTGAGCTCAAGTCCCTGAGCTTCTCTGATTTAGGTTAGTGTTCTACCATTTGACCCACAACTCCATTTCCAACATTTTTTTCTCAGTTAATTGGAGGTAGGAATCTAATGGACTCCTACCCAAGCTGACTTTGAATAAGGATCCTCATATTTTAGCCTCCTGGGTCACTAAGATTCAGGCATGAACCACAAGTACTCAGCACAAATCATATTATTTAATTGAAAGTAGCATGACTGTACACAAAGGAAGCCCTTTTGTGATTACTTTAGGAAACACGCTGATTAGGCATATTAAATAAGACAGTATAAATAAGTAGAGATATTTACAGTAAAACAGCTTTGTTCCAATTTATGGAGTTCTTTACATCTATTCTGTCTCTTCCCACAAAGTAATAATGCAGAGCATAAACTTGAGGGAAAAAGGAAACAATAAACCAAGTAAGAAGAATATATCTTGGTTCCATTTGTGTCAAAACAGCAATAAACTGGAAAAATATATTCTGCTAAGGTGTTATTTAGATTTTATTTATAAAAGCTACAGTCTGTGCCTAATGTTCATTAGTTTTGTCCTTGTTGCCTAGAAACAGTTTTATATATTTTTCTCTCTCTTGATATTGATGGCTTTAATGGAGAGAGCAGTGACTGAGGGCTGGATGAAAGCACTTTAAATCTCTATTCAGAATTTTTTCCACATTTTTTGCGTTTAGCTGGTATTGGTAAAGTTAATGATCTCAAGACAAAAATGGTCTTAGAAAAAAATCAAGGAAAACCAGTCTCAAAAGTGGTCTTAGGTTTTACTGTGTTTGGTCTATTCACTATATGCATTTTTAAGTGTACTGATTTTTATAAACAGGATTTACATGTATAAAGGTTATTGAACAAAAGTAATAATTACCTACCTAACAGTAGCAGATATCTGAGGTGTGGAGGTTAGCTTACTGAAGGGGTCAAACTTAGAATGACATCCAGGATGTCACCTTGTGATCCATGGTATTCTGCAAATGCAGCTCATCAGTACTATATTGTGGATGCAAGTGAGGATGGGTGCTGGTGGATGGGACAAGAGTCATTACCTCTTCAGCAATGACTGCTCCACATTCTCTGTGGTGCATTTGGTCATACATTTTCTAGGTGTTGGAATTGAATCTAGAGACTCACATATTGTAAGAAATCATTTTTATTACTAAGCTACATCCCCAGTCCCAAATTATTATACAATTAAAAAGTTTTAAAAGTACTAAAATTACAATTTGGAAAAACAACAACAACCTAAAAAGAGTTCTTAACAGACTTATGCCCAACAATCTCCTGTTCAGCAAGTGAATGTAACTACAAGTGCAATAGGTCGGCAAGTGAAGTCTTTGAAATTATGGACCCATAGTTGAGAACTGATGCAAGTAAAAGTTATAAAAATGATCATATATCAAAAGGTAGAAGTATGCTACTCTTGAGAGATTTCAAATTCTCAACACAGTGTTCTACAGCTATATTAACATTCCTATCCTTTGTGGAACTTTATTTTGGGGGGGATAGAACCAGAGGAATTAGATGAAACTTGAGAAGTAAAATATAGGAAAATTTAAAACAAAATCTTTGAAAAGGAATTCAAGACTAGCTCTCAGACCAGGAGTATCAATATCAAAACAACTTGTAAGAAATGTAGATTATCTTGCTCCATCTTGGTCTTACTAAGTAAAAAACAGTTGAAAGTTTGTTTGTAGAAATCTGTTTAATAACCATTGCAGAAGTTATTACATGTAAAATTTTGAAAACTTGTGATATCTTAACCAAGTAATGAAGGCATTGGATACAGGGTCAGATAACTTTGTAGGGTCCAATGGTCACACTGGCATTTAAGGAGACTTAACAGAATTCCTGGGCTCTACCCCCAAAGTACTTGTAACCTGCCAGCTGAGAATATCTCTGAGAATTCCCAAAGGATTTGAGAGAGGAATAAGTTTAATTCAATTTTTTTGGATAGCCTAAGGATAGTGAATAATCTCACTGATTTGTATGAGCTGCTACTAGGTAAAGTTGCCTGAATCAAGTTTGAACAATAAATGGGGAAAGCCTTTATGTGTCAGCTTTGCCACAAACTTGGAAATAACATATAAAGTTCAAATTATTTTTAAAGAGCATGTCATAGATTATACCGAAGGAATAGTGTTAAGATCTGAAAATATCTTAGATGTTCAATATCTTAGATATTGAATTTGCTTTGCAGATATTGAGTTATAACACACGTGACCACATCAGAATGTTTGTGGCTAATAAGTAGACACCAGTATAGCTTCTCAAGTGATTTTAACAAACAGCAGTCTTTGGGAACTATTGCAATGGGATCTTGGTACTGTTAGCTTTGCACAATTTGTCAAAAATTTCCCAGAGCATAAAAGTTCTTTATGAGCAAAACTAGGCCGACCTGTAATTTTTAATGTATTCTATAATTTTTAAAAGGAAATCTTATGTTCTTTTAGTTGATGCTATTTGATGAATCGACTAACTCAGTTAGATAACTAAATCAATTCCATCCTCAAGTATCACATTTCACTAAGGATAGTTACGAATAGCTAGACTGATAAATGACTTCAGAGACATGAAAACAGAAAGTAGATTTATTTATCGAGCTATAATTCAATTTTTAAAAATCGACTAAATATTTATTGTATATTTGTTCTTACATGTGTGTATATGTAATATATATACAATATATAATGTGCATAATGTATAACTATGAAATATATTATAATACACACAGTATTCAGTGTTATGCCTTATAGTTATAAAAAGAGATATTGAAAATGCTCTGCTCTGAAGAAATTTAAAATCTATACTGGCTTGAAAGAAATTGCAAGTCTTTTCAGTGAGATCTCCCTATAATACCACTATATTTTCCCAATACATTAGGACAAATATCAAGCTTTCTTCTAAGGGTTATAAAAACGCATGTAAGCCGGGCCCCTGTGGCTTATGCCTGTAATCCTAGCTACTCAGGAGACTGAAATCTGAGGATTATGTTCAAAGCCAGGCCAAGCAAGAAAAGTCCTTGACACTCTTATCTCCAATTAACCACTAGAAAACTGGAAGTGGCCCTGTGGCCCAAGCAGTAGAGTGCTAGCTTTGAGCCAAAGAGCCCAGGGACAGTGCCCATGCCCACAGTTCAAGCCCCACAAGTGAGAAAAGAAAAAACAAACAAACAAAAAGCATGTAATACTTCATTTTATCCTAAGAATTTGTGCAAAATTATCATTGATCAGAATATTTTCTTATATTCTCTTTTTCTAATATTTTATAACGACTGCAACACAATGCAAACCATATCAGAGACTACTTACTGTGTTGAATTTTGCTTGTGTGAGTTCTATCCAGGCCGGTATTTAAAGGCACTTCATTCTGCCCCCTTGGCAAAAACAGTCTTTCTTCATTGGTTAAAGTGCATGATGAGAAACTGCTGGGAACTGATGGGAAACAGCTGGAAGTCAGATGAAATGCATTCCCAAGGTACTCTTTAAAATAAATTCCTAATTTTTCTAAAACATCTAATAACAACAATATTTCATTTTTCTGGTAATAATGTCTATTTAAAATGTTCATTCATTAAGTTGTTTTTGAGAAAAATATCTAATCTTTGCCAAGTGATACCTTTGTGTCATCTACGTTTTCCTTTTAGTCTTTGACCAAAAGGAGACTGCTGAACTGTTTTGATAATAGAGCAGAAGTAAATTTTATGGGGAAAGAGCGTGGGCAATGCAATTATTAAATGCAAGCTCACTTTCTTTTATTTTTTCTCACTTCATTGAGGGCTCTTCTAACAGGAGATTTCTATTTCATGGCCCCGGTGGGGTATATTGGCTTGTTGTAGCTTTTTGTTTGTTTGTTTGTTTGTTTGTTTGAGGTTAATATATCTGAGTGGGTTCAAACTGAGATTTCTGTCAATTTTCAGTCTCTGATCAATTTTGTCCTTGTGAAATAAATGGCTTGAACTCAGTAGTCTTTTATTGTTGGTTTTAAATAATTTTTTTTCAGTAAAATTTCACTGAAAGTTTTAATATATGAAATATTTCAAAGCAGTTCTACTGTGACTGAGCTCCCTATGCTGCCCAGAGCTTTCCTGTCATAGTGCCTTCCAGAGTTCCTGGTCTAGGAGAGCACACTTGGAAAAGCATCAAAGTAGATTTTCCTCTAATTACCTTCAGTTGTAGAATTATTAATTTTGTGCATAATATGAGTGACTATAAACCTTCAAAGGAATATGAAATAGAGAATTTATGTAAATACAGTGAAGGGACAATGTAGAAAGTGTTAGTACAGAGAAATATCCATCACATATAGAGATTTCAAAGAAGAATTCATGTAATGATATGATTTTTTCTATATCTGCCAGAAACATAACAGAACATCCTCTGTGCACTGAAAGAAATTATGCCCTTTCAAATATTAAATGTCATCCATAGAAATGCCAGGCACCATTAAATATGGAGAGAGAAAATTGGAAAAGATTTCAGAATTTTATTACTCTCTCTTTTTTGCAAGGGACTTGTACATGCATCTTACTTAAAAAGAAAGCCACACACCACTCAGAAGAATTATTCCCTCTGTAGTTGTTATAGATATGACAGGATGGAATACAGTGTTGATCCATGAGTAGGATTTTAAAGGCATGTGATCTATTTGTGTTTTGGATTGCTTGGTTTGTGACTTTATAGAAAGATACTCTATTTCTCTGAATGCTGTCCATCAAAAAAACTGCAGCCAGGACATCCTTAAAATTCTGTTTTGCTGGGACTTCCATTAGAATCCAGTTCAAAAATGGTTTGTGATGAGGTTCTTGATCACAAGAAGATATATATAATATATATCTGATTATATATTATCACGCACATATGTGATAATATATATGATAATTATATAATGTATGTGATAATATATACTTCATATATAATTATATGCAATATATAGTATATACGATACATAATATATACTATATATTACACTTATATGTAATATAATTATATAATCTATATAGTACAGTATATAGACTATGTTATCTATATACAATATATTATATATAATATATACTATATAGATTATATATGGTATATATTATCACATATATATTTAAACAATGCCATGTGCATTGAATTTATAGCTTCTAAAACCAGATGTAAAGGGATTTTATTATTTATTGTTGATTGTAGAATAAATAATGGATACTTTGAGCATTTTTTAATTTATCAGACTTGTTCCTGGACAATAAATCTACTGAGGTCACCAAAATTATCTTTTATTGAAAATCTGACATCTGGCAACTAGAAAACAATGTGTACAAAGTAATTTCACTGGACACTAGAGATGAAAGTTAATTATGAAAGTGTCTTTTGTGGAATAAAGTTCTTCTAGTCAACTTATCAGTAAGTTTCTTTCCAATGGGTATCAAAGGATAACAAAAATTACTCAAATGAGTAAGTTTACTTAGGTCACATTAGGTCAATAGGTGTCTAAAAGCTTGGCATTTAGTTTTCATAAGATGATGAAACTTCTAAATGAATTGCTTCTAACATTTTGGGCACTTTTAACAGCAAATGGAGTAGGAGAAGGTTTTTGTGCCACAAAATATACCTGCTTTGTTGGTTCCCTGAATACAGAGATCTTCTGTCATGAAAAACCATGTGTTACACTAATTCCTATATGCACTGACTCTCCTTGGTTCCCACCACATAAAAAAAAAAAGTACTCATAATTCAGTGTTTCCTGTATTTTATTTCTATTGCTTTAGTCATCACTACATTGGTACTTTGTTGCAGCAAATTCTACTTTTTACTCCCCTGGATATCACTCTAGATATTAATTAGATAACTTTCCCTATAATAAATTTATTTTGGATAAGTCAGAAAAAATAAAGTTACAAAATTGTTTTCCTAATGTAAGGCTAAAATATTCTTTATAACAAATATGAACCTTCAATAAAATATTGTAGAGTCCTTATTTCTGTGCATCACAAAAATCTCAGAATTTAAAGGACTCTAGGAGAAACAAATTGTTATGTCTATAAATTCTTAGTTTTCCTCCTCCTCCTCGTTGTCATCATCATCTTCTTGTTCTCCTCCTCCGTCTCTTTCTCCTTCTCTTCCTTCTCCTCTTCCTTCTCCTTCTTCCTTATTTTCTTCTCTCTCTTTTTTGTGTATCTGAGACCAGGACTCAAATTCAGTGCCTTATGCTTGCTTATTGGCTAGCAATCTACCAACTGAGCCACACCTCCAACCCCTGAATTATTAGACTTTTTGATCCGTTAGGTATGTTTAGGTAGTATGTTTTAGGTTTTTGCATATATATAGTGCACATATATGTCTTATATCATTCACATTACCTACATGCTTCAAGAAAATAATTGTGTTATGAATATTTGGAAAGCTGCCATGTTCTTGTCAGGGAAGGCACTGCACTTTAGAAAAACCTTATCTTACCCCAGATTTGCTAGCTGGAAGATGTTGTGATCAGAATTCTGTTCTCTTATCTGAGGATATTTTTGAACAGGAGGAAAGGGAGTGATAGATGTGATAGTTTACACTTATTCTAGCTTCTTTAGAAGAAATGATAAGAAGAATGCAGTTGTAGGGTAGCCTTGGGGAAAATATATGATCTAGGTCTGGTGATACACACCTGTGTTACCATTTACTCAAGAAGTATAGTGTAGAGGGGGGTCCAAGATGGCGACGGGGCAGTAGGGAAATGCCACAGCTCTCCCCAACCAAAAAGAGAGTTTGAGTTCCAATGCTTAATCTCCCCAAGAGACCGACAACAACAAAAAGAAGAACACTCAGAGAAAAACAGGAGGTGGAAAATAACAAAAAAGAAAGAGAGGAAAAGAAGAATTTCAGAACAGAGAAGAGGGAAGACCCCTCCCCCAACCTTCACTGGCTGTGCGGCAGCATGGCCCGGCAGGGGCTGTCGGAGTCCCAGAGACACAGGGGGTTGCCTGTAGACCACCCGCACAGAAGCCGCCTGACGTACCATTTTGCAGACCCGCTGATTCCCACAAACAGAGAAACCTATCAGCCAGAAGTCTCCACCAAGATCCTACCCCCACCCCTCACTCTCCATCCAAGCAGAGAGGCTCCATCCCGCCAAAGCCGCCCAGCACCGGCACCACAACAAAGGGAGCTGTCTGCAGACAACCGGCACAGAAGCCACCTGAAATAGGGGTGTCAGACCCACCGATCGTGACAACCCAGCCGGGGGGCTGCCGGAGTCTCAGAGGCACAGGTGGCTGCCTTCAGATCACCCAGAGCGTGGACACTGTGGACCTGACAGCCTCGACAGAGGTAGAGACAGAAGAGAATCACACAGAGCCACCCCAGCCCAGCCCAGACCACAACCACCCCAACTGAACTCGGATTGCAACAGCAACTGACGACCTACACTACACAGAAACAACTAGCTCCAGGGTGAGTACCCCACAGGGGACAGTGTATCCCTCAAGGGAGACCAGAGCTGGAGGGAATCCCCAGACCCTGACCAAGACTCCCTACCCCAACACCCGGACCACAGGACCCACTAAAACTGGGAACTGTTCGAGAGCTCCACCAGCCCTTGGAGCACACTCTGCTGGCCAGGCTAGAGCAAGAGCGCCCCTGGAAGGGAGCTTAAATGCCCAAGCCAGGAACAGGGCTCCTGGGTCAAGACAACCAACAATAGAAGAAATTTGAACTAAGTACCCCAGGCTGCATAAACTAGGTGGTATACACAGCAGCACAGGCCCAACCGGGGCACTCCAGGTGGGGGCTGGAACCAGGCCTGGGGATGCGGCACCTGAACAACACAACCAACTCCTCCCAACTGAAGTCAAATGCTGAGCATACGCCTCAGCAGAGGGGAGAAAAACAGGGAACTGCACCCCCTGTAAAACATGCCTGTGACAACAAAAGACCTGGAGGCTCAGGACAAGAGAAGCCCAAACCCCACCAAACCCCACCCATATACTCTAGGCTGGGAATTGGGCAACACAGGCCGCCAGCACCTGATAGTAGGCAGGAGCTCAGGCTGATAAGGCGCCTCAGCAGTAGAGTGATAGTCTTGGATGCATAAGGCCCTGGATCTGATTCCTCAGCATCACAAAAGCAAAAAGGGTCAAAAGTGGTGCTGTGGCTCAAATGGTAGGGTGCCAGCCTTATGCTGAAGAGCTGAGGGACAGCACCCAACCCTAGAGTTCAAGCCCACAACCAGCCCAAAACAAACAAACAAAAAAAATCAGGAGCCCATAGCAGACTCCAGCATCTGGAAGAGTGCATCCAGAGCATCTGATCTTACCAAGAGCACCCGTAGGAGCAAACACGAGCAGTCTAGGCTGCTCAACCCTTCCAAAGGCGGGAATTGCCAGCGTTCTACAGCAGAGAGCCAAGAATCCTAAGTAGGTCAGACCAGCAGCTGGAGGTAGGCCCCCAACAGAACCCAGATCAGGCACAGACTCTCTCTACCAATACAGAATCAGCAACCAAGCAAAGACAGATGCACCAAAACAAAATTGCAGATTAGTCTCCTGAACCCCCATGCAAAAATCACAGAGAAAAATTACAAAGTTTATTGCCACCCAGGATAGCAAGCTCTCCTCAATAGCCAGCAGCCACGCAGGGGAGAGCCCTAGTGGGAGCAAAGCAGGAATGGAAGACAAAAGCTACATCCAAGGGTTGCTGTAGGCAATGACTCAAGAAATAAAGTGAGAAATAGATCAGAAATTGAAAGAGCACAAGGATGAACTATCAAAAGAGATATACGATATCAAACAGAAGATGCATGCAAAAATAGAAGCTGCACAAACCTCAGTAAGAAGTGAGATAAATGCCAAATTAGAGGTAATACATACCTCATTGAGAGGTGAGATCAGTACTTTGAGAACCAACATCAAATCCATAAAGGAATCCATTTCCTCCATGCAAACCACAATAGAAGCCACGGTCAACAGAGTGAATGAAATGGCAGGTAGAGTGTCAGATACAGAAGACAAAATATACGAACTGGACCAAAAAGTGACAGATATGGAAAAATCATTCAAATTAAGCCAAAGGGAAATTAAAGAGCAAGCAGATAATGCCAAGAAATTTAACCTTCGTATAATTGGAGTGGATGAAGGTGAGGAATTTCAGAGCAAGGGAATGTAACACCTATTCAACAAGATAATCGGTGAAAATTTTCCCCGCCTCAAAAAAGAACATCTTACCTACATAACAGAAGCATATAGAACACCCAACAAGCAAGATCCCAGGAGAAACACTTCTAGACACATTATAGTAAAAATGATAGATCTGAATAATAAGGAAACAATCTTGCATGCAGCAAAAATGAAGAAGGAGCTATACTACCTTGGGAAAAAAATTAGATTCACTGCAGATCTCTCCACACAAACCATTAACACAAGAAAGGCCTGGGAAAACACCATATGAGCCCTGAGAGCCAATAACTGCCAACCCAGACTGATATACCCGGCAAAGCTAGCATTCACATTCGATGGAGAACTGAAAACTTTTAATAGCAAAGAAAAACTAAATGAATACATAAACATTAAGCCAGCATTGCAAAGAATTTTAAGAGGGGGGACACAACCTGAAGAAAGCAACCAGGAGCTGGGACCTGCCCCAGACAGGCATTAATCAAAGTCTAACTGAGCAAGCACAGGAGGAAAGGAAAGAAGAAAAACTTAGGAGAACAGAATGACAGGGACAAAAATGCATCTCTCTATACTTTCTCTTAATATTAATGGGCTTAATTCGCCAATCAAAAGAAAAAGAACTGCAGACTGGATCAGAAAACAAGACCCGTCCATCTGTTGCCTTCAGGAGACCCACCTCTCAGGCAAACATACAAACAAATTCAGAGTAAAGGGTTGGAAAAGGATCTACCAATCAAATGCCCCCAGTAAGAAAGCAGGTGTAGCTATCCTGATATCTGACAAAATAAACTTTTCATTAAAATCAGTACAGAAAGACAAGGATGGACACTACATATTAATACAGGGAACAATCCAAGAGGAGGATATTACCATCATCAATTTATGTGCCCCAAATATTGGTGCACCCAGATATGTTAAACAAATGCTCTCAAACTTACAGAATAAAATAGATACCAATACGATAATACTAAGAGACTTTAACAGACCACTCTCACCAAAGGACAAGTCTACCAACCAGAGGATTGGCAAAGAAGCTACCGAATTAAGTGAGGCCATACTTCAAGCGGAATTAACTGACATCTACCAAGTATTTCACCCTAAAACAACACAGAACACATTCTTCTCAGCAGCTCATGGAACTTTCTCAAAAATAGACCATATCATAGTTCATGCAAGGAACTTAAGCAAATACAAAGGGATCGACATAATCCCCTCTATCCTATCTGACCACAGTGGAATTAAGCTAGTTCTCAATAACAAATCATACCGCAGAAATTTCTCTAATACATGGAAATTGAACAGTACACTCCTTAGCAATGCCTGGGTAACGGAAGAGATCAGAGAAGAAATAAAACATTTCCTACAATTCAATGAAAATGAAAACACCTCACAAAGAAACTTGTGGGACACAGCAAAAGCAGTCCTGAGGGGTAAATTTATTGCCCTCAGTGCCCACATCAAGAGAATGGAGACAGACCAAGTAAATTATCTCATGTTGCAATTAAAACAGCTAGAAAAAACAAGAAAAAAATGGAACCTAAAGTTACTAGACGAAGCCAGATAACCAAATTAAGAGCAGAGATTAACCAATTAGAAAATTAGAAAATTACAGCCAAAATAAACGAAACAAAAAGCTGGTTCTTTGAAAAAATAAACAAAATTGATGGCCTGTTGCCAATATTAATTTAAAAAAGAAGAGAGGAAACCCATATTTACAGGATTAGGGATGCCACGGGAAAAATCACAACACATACCCAAGATATCCAAACAATTCTAACAGACTAATTTCAAAAGTTATACTCTCTAAAGGAAGAAAATCTGGCAGAAATGGATGCATTTTTAGAGAAATACAAGTTGCCCAAACTGAGCAAAGAAGAAGTAAACCAATTGAATAAGGCAATATCCTACAACAAGATACAGGAAGCTATCAAAAGTCTTCCAACAAAAAAAGCGCAGGACCAGATGGATTCACAGCAGAATTTTATAAGACCTTTAAAGAAGAACTAATACCCATACTCCTCAAGCTCTTCAGAGAAACCGAGAAGGAGGGAGCTATCCCAAATCATTCTACAAAGCCAATATCACACTCATCCCCAAACCAGGCAAAGAACCAACCAAAAAGGAGAATTACAGGCCAATTTATTTGATGAACACAGATGCAAAGATCCTTAACAAGATTCTAGCTAACAGAATCCAGAAACACATACAAAAAATCATACACTATGACCACATAGGTTTCATCCCAGAGATGCAGGGATGGTTTAACATACGTAAGTCAATAAATGTAATCCAACACATCAACAGAGCCAAGGTCAAGAATCACATGATTATCGCCACAGATGC
>NW_012267360.1:2651021-2690116 GCF_000151885.1 Dipodomys ordii
AAGAGACAAACGGTACATGGTCTCCCTGATAAGTGGATGCTAAATACAAAATGTTAGGTGATACGACAAAACTAACAGGACTTAAGAAACAAAGAACTCCCACTCATCTGGTCGAACCACTACTAAATATCCCCATGCTGCTGATCACATGTATGGTGTATATGTGTACACCGTTATATGTTATAAACTGTGATAGACAATTTGCTCCAGGAAAGTTAGAATGAACTTGTGACTTTAAATGAGAATCATTATTCCACAATACTGTGAAATTTGGGAAATTATGTAATCACTTAATCACAATTTAAAAAAACAGAACCTCGGGGAAGGTAGGGAGGAAAGGGATGGTAGGGGAAAAACAATGGAGGGGGTAACAATGCTCAATAGGAAGTGTACTCATTACCTTACTCATGTAACTGTAACCCTCTGTAGTATCTTTACAATAAAAAAAGAAGTATAGTGTATTTAATTCTTGCAGTTCATTTTGATATACTTCATTATATATGGTCTTATGCACTTATCAGTTGAGTTATTGTGATCCTCTCTTTAGAGTATCATGGACCACAAAGAAAATATCTTTGTGTCCATGTCTTGGAGTTTATTTCACTCAGCATCATTTTATATGGTCATATATACATAGCTATTGAGCTATTCTGCTCATTGGCTAAGATTATTCTAGATGTATACTAATTATTAAAAATAAGGGAGACCATGGGACCTGTGTTTCTTTGTGTCTGGTTTACTTCACTTAATATTATTCTTTTCCAAGTCCTTCCATTTCCTTACAAATGGGGCAGTGTCATTCTTTCTGATGGAAGAATACAATTCCATTGTATCTATACAATCCATTCATCTAATGAGGGGCATCTGGGTTGGCTTCATATCTTAGCTATGGTGAATGATGCTGCTCTAGACACAGTTGTGCTGGTAGCTTTAGCATAGCCTTGTTTGTGGTCATTTGGGTAAATGCCCAGAAATGGGATTGCTGGGTCATTTTTGTTCTCAGTGTACTATGAGGTTTCTTTTTTCTTGTGTTTTTCCCCCTATGGTTTATCCCCTGTTGTAACTATGTTCGATTTTGGTACCCTGGATATTGTATATATGTTTATCTGAACTAGGGAAGGGAAAGGGAACAAAAAAATGGTGAGACAAAGGATTAAGAGAGAACCTATGTAACAGTGATACTCACAAGACAATAGCTCTTCTTGTATAGTTTATCCCATTCTTTCTTACCACACTATAAGAACCTAGAAGCTTCCAAACTAAGAAATGATAGGTCAAAATATTAGTACATATCAATAAATATGTCACTCTACTCTCTTTTCTAATCAAATATACATTGATAGAATATACATGTATAATATATATGTGCATCACATTTATATATTTGTATGGCATCATTTACTAAATAAAATTTCAATATGTATAGCTTAGAGATATTTTAAAGTTATTGAATATATTTAATTTAATTAAGATTTTTCGTTCTGGGCATTTCATTAGATATTTGACACAAGGTTTGTTAGTGTTCTACAAGTACTTTGACGATAAGTCAAACTATAAGAAATTTACTTACACTTTGGATGATGGTTTTATTTCTCCAAAAGCTCAACTCCTTTTATGATACCAAGGGCATATGTTTCTCATTCTTTTTTTTTAATTTTTTTTTGGGGTCCTGTCGTGGGGCCTGAACTCTGGGCCTGGGCGCTGTCCCTCAGCTCTTCAGCTCAAGGCTAGCGCTCTACCACTTGAGCCACAGCACCACTTCCAGCTTTTTTCTTTTTGCTTATGTGGTGCTGAGGAATTGAACCCAGGGCCTCATGCATGCAAGGCAAGTGCTCTACCACTGAGCCACCTTCCTACATTACTGCATTACTTACATTACTTCCTACATTACTACATTACTTACTGCATTACTTACTATTCATAGTTTGTTGAATAGCCTTATACTATTTTTATTTTCAGTCTAGAGTTCCTCTCTTCTGGCTTGACCTAAATGTATCTTTGAGGGTCAGTCTTTACAATAAGTTTGTTGATTTTTTTTTCTTTTTTTCAGTATTGAGTTATGGTCTAATGGATATTTTTGTGCGTGTCTGTAATACATGCACAAAATACTTTTGTAATACTTGAACTGAAAGAGTTTCATAGGTAGTATGCTACTTTAACTGTAATGCAGCTCATTTTTCTTTAGTTATTTTTCAAATAGAGTTTCATTATTTTTAACCTAGGCTGGCCTTTACTGAAGTCCTTCTACTTTTGCCGTTTATATACCTTGGGATGACAGGTATTTACCACCACATCTAGTTTATTGATTGAGTACAGTTATTACTAAACTTTTTCTGGCCTTGGCCTTCAACTACCATTCTCCTGGTCTCTGCATTCAGAGATTTAAGGTGTCACACTCTCATACCTCACCATTTGATGAATATTTGTGCAGTTCCTAAAGCATTGTCTCAATACTGGATCATATCATATCATATCATAAAGTGTTACATGTGCTATTTACTTCTTTTCCTGTCTAGCTTATTAAAAACAGGTCTTTATATCATTCTATCTAAGGCATCTATATTTGAGGTTGATGCTTATCAGTATTTAATCAAATTAATATAAGGAAATGCCCTCATTAAAGCCCTACAGTTAGGCATGGGCTTGAAAATGAAGTCTACTCATCTAAAGGTACACATTTTTTATCACCCCCTCCAACTAGTCAGAGTAACTTGCAGTTTCAAAAGTATTACTAACATGTATCAGCATCCTGTGATATGTAGGTTGCTTAGGAAACCTCTGTGTTCAAAATGCTATATTTCCTTCCTGATTGTTAAATTCTTAACTGCAGGAACATAAAAACAATGAATAACCAAAATGCAAATACTTTAAAAAGAAAAGCTAATTTTCTTCTACCTTCTTTTTTAATTTTTATTGTGAAAATACCTTACAGAGGGGTTACAATTACATGGGCAAGGTAATGAGTACATTTCTTATCAAGCATTGTTGCCTCCTCCTTTGTTTCCCCTTTTAGAACACACATTTGTAGAGCTATGATAACATTTCCTAGTGGCAGATAAGTAGGCAGAATACTAGCCCCTTAGAAGAACAGACAAAATGCATGGAAATAAAATCACCTCTATTTGGCCTGAGGCTGGCATCTTTTGAATCATACATTTACTGATGTCCTTCCTCAACTTCTGGGCTTATTCCTGCTGTCTTGTATCATCTACACAAAAAGGGACTTAATAATACACTAGATATTTTTCCCCAGGAACAATTACAACATTCAAAATTCATTAATCATCTGTATTTTATATAATAAAAGACATGTGCATAAAATAATTTATGGTAATTGAAAAATTAGAGAATTGTGAATACATTCATGGAGATGGTGATGATTGGAACATAGAAGAGGCTATGGATGCCCGAATATTTTCAGGTGCTGCTACCATCCAGACAATTTTATTGTCTTCTTGTTTGCTTGTTTGCTTCCAAGTTTTGACAAGTATGAATAAAACTGTCATAAATATTTGTGTTCATATTTCTGTGATTGTAAGTTTTCACCTTCTTTTTGATAAGTACCATGGAACCAAATAGCTAACATGTATGGTAAGAATACCCTTATTTTTGTTAGAAGCTAACAAATGATTTCCCAAAGTTGTGGTACCACTTGCACTCCCACCATGGATCAACAAGTCTTCCTTTTGCTCCACATTTTCTTAAATTTAGTGTTGTCAAACATCAAAGTGGATGTTAACCATTCTAATAGATACATAGTATTATTCTTTGTTGTGTATTTTCGGATTGTCTTGATTACTAATGTGATGGAGTGCCTTTCTATATGCTTATGCTTCAACTTCATACCACTTTAATGAGAACTTTGTTAAGGGCTATATTTAAATTTGTTAAATTTGTTAAATGGTTTGTTACTAATTTCTTCATATATTTGGAATTACAGTCTGTTATCAAATACATCTTTGTAAAGATATTTTTCTTTTCATTTGTCTTTTCATTCTACTGACAGCATTTTCAAAGAGTAGAAATTTGAAGTTTACCTTATGAATTCTTTGTTTCACCAGCTTTGCCTGTGGCATCCTACCCAAATCTCTGACATTAATTCCAAAGTGATTTAGATGATCCTCCTCCTTTTCCTCCTCCTCCTCTCCATCCTCCTCTTCCTTTTCCTCTTTTTCAGACTGAACTCAGGGACTTCCCAGGTGGACAATCTGCCATAGTTCTGAGTGCTTTTTGTTTGTTTGTTTTTAATGCTTAATTTAGTAAAAACTTGTGTAGGTAGTGAATGGGCAAAAAAAGCACAAAAGGTTCAAGGTGCGGTTGGAGGGGAGTGTCTATATCACAAATGGGACCTGACTCAGGATACGGTCATCGTAACCAGATTTGGGACCCAGGGGTGGATAGTTCTTGAGTAATTTATTGCCTGTCCTCGCAGGCCTGAGGAGAGGCTGGATCAGGGAGGATGTGGCCATCCCTAAGAGTTTAGGGAAGCCACTTGTGTTAGCTGCAGCAGACAGGCCATCTGGTGACCACAAAGGCAGAACGGCAAGTTGCCTTCGTGCCGGGCCACAGCTAGCTCAAGCATGGCTTGCCAAGATAGTGATGAGGTCCACGATGAAGAAAGATCCAGAAACTCAAAGCACGATTTGGCGTCATTAAAAGTTGTGAGAAAGGCTAAGAGTAGAACGTATTGGGGGTGAGGGGGGAGCTAGGGCGGAGAGTCTCTATCATCTTGGTTCAATTGTCAAGTGGGTTTAAAAAGATTACTCCTCCTCATAGAAGCAGAAAACAACAACAACAACAAACAGAAGAGAATTAAGAGCCAATACCAAAGGTGCTGAGGGCCTCATCACTGTGGCTCCAGCTCAGAGGCCAGTAGAACCCTCACTCTTCCATCCAAGTCAGACATAATTTTTGGTGGGGTACTCAGAGGGTCCCCAAGCTGGGGAATGAGGGTCCATGTGGCATAGCAGTTCCTGTAATTGCTGGAAACTGGAGACCCTCCGGAGGGTCAGTGCAGCACAGGAGTCCCCCACCCAGCAGCAAGAGGCCCGAGGCAGCCCCGCCCAGATAGGGGGAGGCTCCCAGTTCCCACTTTTGGGATTTGGCCGCCAGAGGGTTGGAGAAGTCCTGGATAATCACATGAGCTGTCCAATGAGACTGGGATGAGGGTCGGGATCCCTCAGAAGACAAAGACGATGCTAGAGGTCAGCACCAGGAGAACCTGGGAGTCCTTGGCCTCCACACAGGTGGTGCACTTGGCACTGGTGAGCTAGATTAGCAGGCTGAACAGAGACAAGAGGAAAATGATGACACAGAGAGCTCTTGCAGCCTTCAGGTACTGGGGCAGAGCCAGGAACGAGTTGTGCACCTGGCACTGCATCTGACTGGTGTTCTGCACAATGCAGGACATCCGCTGAACTTCCCACACGACCTGAGCCACCACATTGCTATTGCCCATAAAGCCAGTCACCTTCTACATGGACAGAACACCGGACACCAGGGCCTTTATCCAGCCCAACAATGTCAGGAGGGTCTTACCTGATATCCAGGCCAGTATGTCTGTGATCCCCCTTTGTGTACTTCCTCTCAGGTATGTGCAATTGTGACCAGACATGGTGCTCCTTTTCCTCCATATTTCCTCTTCCCCAAACCAGGACAATGGGAGCATGGTAGTGCACTCAACTATTGGTTGAGGTGAACTTTTTCTAGACTCAGATGGCCTAGAAGAGAAGTCTTTCAAACTGCTTCTTTAGCTTCTAGGATTTTAGGCTTCACTCAACTTACCTAGCTTCTTCCTCTTTTCTTTTGTAAACTAATAGGTGTTGGCATTATTATTCATTATATTTGTGTTAGGTGTGCTTTGGTATGTGATTATTTCAAAAGTTAAAAGGAAGGTTTACAAAGAGAAAAATGTCAAGGAAGATTAATTTTTAAGGATGAAAGGCCTATAAGAAAACAATTTTTAGATTACCACAACTCAGAGAACAATGTTCATTTAATGATGCAATGTTAACAAAATGAGAACAGGACAGCTTTGAGAGAGAACACTGTCGTCTTCCTATACTTTTGTATGTTAATATACTTGAGCAGAATTTTTTTTTAATTTCGCTTAAGTTTTTTCTAACTTCAAAGGTTGTACTAAAGGTCTACAATTTAATCTGTCCATTTAAGAGCTTCATGCTTTTTTTTATTATCTTTAAAAAGTAGTTGTTCATGGGCAAGGAGTGTGGTTTAATGGTAGAGTGCTTGCCTAGCACATATGAGGCCTTGGGTTCAATTCCTTGGTACCACATAAACAAAAAATAAATAACATAAATATTTTTTTACGTTAAAAAAAGAAAGCTTTTATTGTAAAGTTTGTTTATATTGTAAAGGGGGTTACAGTTACATAAGTCAGATCATGAGTACATTTCTTTTTCAACAATATCACACCCTCCCTCATTTTCTTTAAGGTTACTCCCTCTTGATACCCCTCTACCTCAAGTAGTACAGTTCATTTCCAACATAGTGTCTAGTGAGTATCACTGCTGAATTTGTTCACTCTTTGTCCCACCATATCTGTGCAAGGAAGCAATTATTAAAGATTAGATAACTGATACAGTTTGAATGAAAATAAAGAAGGTATGAATCTGAAATTTATTAAATTCTAACTAAATGACTACTCTCTCTCCCTTTCTAGTTACTCTCTCTCCTCTTCTCTTCCTACATACTCCCGTATGCACACTATAAATTCTGTTAAGCTCCTATCGTTTTACATTAAAAAATGGAGATAATGTAAACTGAAGAACTTGCTTGAGTTGGGTAAAAGTAGTTGGAAGCTGGCCTGGTTCTACCAGCTGTGTTTTGTTGATCACCTGTACAAATCAATACATTCCTAGAATCCACAACAAACAAGGGCATTTAATGATGGATGAAGCCAAAACTAAACTACTTTGTAATTGCATCTGTAAAAACACACAAATAAATGAACATTGTCCAAATCACAAATGGATGGCAACTCATCCTTACAAATGAGCTGTTGCTATTTATTTAGCATTGCAACTTTGGCTACAGCCTATTCCTCTTTCTTTCTATAAAAAATATGTGGTATATACACGCACACACATATGCACAATAGAATTCTACTCATCTCTCAGAAAGAATAGATATTGTGCTATTTGTAAATGAAAAGACTTAGATAAAATGATACTAGGTGAAGTAAGACAGACCCAGAGAAATGCAGGTTGCGTGATTTTTCCTCATTGTGGTAGCTAGAATATACCTAGAAGTAAATCTAGAAGTAAACACACTGTGTAGCACCCAAGCAGTTGTAAATAAATTTTCTGAAGTATTGCAAACTACATGGAGAGCTCAAATAGCAAAATTCTTTTGAAAGACTAAGTCAAAGCCACAAAATAATTACCAAGAAATGGGTATATGTAAAAGTGGAAATGTGTACTTACAAGGTTGGAGGGCCTACCACTAAGGAAGGGGTAGAAGAATGAAGAGGGGCAGCAGGAATTCATTGTATAAGAATTCATTGTATATACCACAGAATTGAGAAATATAAGAGAAAAGGTGGTTTGAAAGGGGTGGGGGAGAGACATTGAAGGTATTATATTTGTGTTATGTGTACTTTGGTATACCAAGATCAAGATGCATTGCATATATAAACTATTCTGTTAAGTAGAAAAAAAAAACACCAAGAAGCCTCAACACATAACCTAAGGATTAAGAAAAGTCAGGCAAGGGGAACCTATGCAAGAGCGATACTCATAAGACAATATGTTGGAAATGATCTGTACAACTTGGGTGGGGGTTGAGGGGAGGAAAAGAGGGAGAAAAATGAGGGAAGGGGTAACAAGTTAGACGAGAAATGTAATCACTGCCTTGCTTATGTAATTGTAACCCCTCTGTACATCACCTTGACAATAACCATCTCCCATTGTGTGTGGGGGGAAGTGAGGCAAAGGGTGGGTTGAGAGGGGTCGGTGAGAATATTGAATGGGGCAACATTGATCAATGTGTACTATTTTCAGAAACTTAAAGATAAATACTTAAAGATAAAAAATATTCAAAAAATAATACCAAAAATAAAATAATATGTATGAAAAATAAATGAAAAATAATTAGGGGTATGAGAACTCATGTAACTAACCATATTCATAATAGCACCTACTAGAGAATAAAGTTTCACTTAAACTTTCTTTAAACCTAATGCAACTCTTAAGTCTTATTCTCATGATTATCCATGGGCTTTTCCTCATTGCAACAAACAAAATACCCATATTATCCAGCTTGATTGTCACTGGCTATAGGGGGTTAGCAAAGCCAAATATATATGTTTGTTTTAAGATCATTTGCAATTAATAAAATAATTCTTTTTTTAATTTAATTTTATTTTATTTGTGAACATACTGTACAGAGGGGTTACAATTGCATGGGCAGGATAATGCGTACATTTCTTACCAAGCATTGCATCCTCCTCCTTTGTTTACCCTTACTTCAAGGTGGAGAGGAGATCATGACAAGGAAAATTCAGAGTTAAAAGTTAAGGAACATACAAATGTAGTAGATTTCTGTTCTGCACAGTGTCATGTTCCTTTTCTTTTGTTCCTTTGTTGTATTTAATGATTTGTTTTTTAAGTAATGTCTCACTATGTAGGCCAGACTACCTCAGAACTTATAATGATCTTGTCTGAGTATATGTGTATCCCCCAGTCCTGCCAAATTCCTGTACTTTTATCATGTTAATGCAGCCATTTTATGTATAAAATCTAGGACATAGCAACAGTTTTATTATCTCAAGGAAGTCATGTATATCCATTTAAAGGTTGGATAATAAAGTTAAAATTTATTGCTTAATTTTTTTGCATTTGTTTAGAGGTACATTAGCAACAAAAATAAGTGCTCACAGCAACTGTCATGCTCATTAGTTTTTCCTTTCTCCTCTCTCTTAGCTCTAAAAATCTTATGAAAATATATATTCATGTTCTTGTTATTGACACATGCTATGTGAAAAAGGCATCCCAGTAGTTCCATAAAACATTAGATCTCCAAAATGAGGAGAAGTAATGAAGATGAACAAGAAGAGGAGAAAAAAAAAACATAAGCTAAAGAATGACAAAAATGATGAAAGCAAAGAACAGAGACTCAAAGGTATGCTGGCCTCAGTTAATGGTCTGTCTTGCTTTGAACTCCCTGAGTTAAGATGTGATTAAACAATTTTAAAGTCAGAGCCAATAGAAAGGTTGGTGAATCTATGAAAATGGATAAAAGAGGTATTTTAAGAATGTATAAATAAATTTATATAATGAGTTAAATCTGAAATAAAGCTTTAAAAGGAAAAAAATAAAGAGAATTTTCTAATGTTTTCATCTTAAAACACAGGGAAAATGATGTGGTGGTTTAAAACCATAAATTGAAGCTCTTTTTTTTTCTTTTTTTTTTATTGTGAAAATACTGTCCAGAGGGGTTAGAATTACATAGGCAAGATAGTGAGTACATTTCTTATCAAGCATTGTAGCCTCCTCCTTTGTTTACCCTTCCCATCCGTTCCCATCCTCCCTCCCCTGCCACCCAATCCTCCCCCACCCCCCGAAGTTGTAAAGTTCGTTTTTGACATGACAACTTGTACTTTCATTGTTGCAACAGGTCCACCTGTATCCTTATTTAAATGACTTGTTTTTCCCTTTCCCCTCCACAAATTATACCGACATCAAATACAGTGAAAGCATGGGTTGTAATGTGGGGGAGGGACATACAAAGCAACAAAGAAATAATCTTATAAAAAAACATTTAAAATACATATCTTAGGGTTCATTTTCCTAACATCACCTTATCTGATCTTTTCTGCTTGACTCATATATATACTAGTTATTGCAAATAAGGGAAATCATGGGACCTATGTTTCTTTGGGCTTGGCTTACTTCACTTAACATAATTTTTTCCAAGTCTTTCCATTTCCTAATAAATGGGGCAATGTCATTCTTTCTGATGGAGGCATAGAATTCCATTGTGTATATATACCACATTTTCTTGATCCATTCATCTACTGAGGGGCATCTGGGTTGCTTCCATATCTTAGCTATGGTAAATAATGCTGCAATAAACATAGTTGTGCTGGTAGCTTTAGTGTGGTTTTGTTTGTAAACATTTGGGTAAATCCCAAAAGTGGGACTGCTGGGTCATAGGGGAGTTCTATATGGAGTCTTTTGAGGAACCTCCATACTACTTTCTGAAGTGGTTGAACAAGTTTACATTCCCACCAACAATGAAGTAAGGTTCCCTTCTCTCCATATCCCCTCAAGCATCTGTTGTTATTAGAGTTCTTGATTTTTGCCATTCGAACTGGGGTGAGGTGGTATCTCAATGTTGTTTTGATTTACATTTCTTTTATGGTTAGGGAGGTAGAGCATTACTTCATGTGTCTATTGGCCATCCTTCTTTCTTCTTCAGAGAAGTTTCTCTTTAAGTCATTAGCCCACTTATTTATCCAGCAGTTATTTCTTTGGAGATTTGTTGTTGGGGGATTTAATTTTTTGAGTTCCAAGTATATTTTAGATATGAGACCCTTGTTCGTTGTGGGCTTTCTATTGATCTTGCTAGCTATGTCCTTTGCCATGCGGAAGCTCTGCATTTTCTTGCAATCCCATTTGTCCAACCTTTCTTTGATTTGTTGTGTTTCCATGTCTCTATCAAGAAAATTTCGGCCTGTGCCAAGGAGACCTAGGGTTTCTCCTATTCCATCCTGTAAGGTTTTCAGATTGTCTGCTTTGACTCTGAGGTCTTTGATCCATTTGGAGTTGATTCTGGTGCAGGGTGATATATAAGGATCTTTGATATTTGTTCCATGCACAAGTGGATTAGACGTTTCTCTCCTTGAACATGGTCCATGCCCTTCTACCTATTTCAATGAGTAGATTGCATTGCAAGTGATGGTGTGTGACTTCTAATGTTAGCTTAGAAAAATATATTTAGCATCTGCTGATTTATCTGGGAAATTTCACTTTGGGAGCCTTCAACAACCACATAAGAAATCCTTCTATGCCATTGAGGAAAACTTTTATGCAAAAATGAATGACAGGCCTCCATTTGTGCATGCATCATTTATTAGTTTTGCTTGGCTATAATAAAACACTTGAGTATGGGTACTTTCTTTTTTTTAAATAAGTTTCCTTATTGTGAAAATACCGTAAAGAGGGGATACAATCACATGAGCAAGGTAATGCGTACATTTCTTATCAAGCATTGTTGCCTCCTCTTTTGTTTTTCTTTTACTATCCCTTCCCTCCCATCTCCACAACTACATTCTCCTCCTTTTATTGTTGCATTGTATGTCCCTCCCCCACAGTATAACCCCTGTTTTCACTGTATTTGATGTTGGTATAATTGGGGGAACAGAAGGGAAAAAACAAATTGTTTAAATAGGGATACAGGTTAACCCATTGCAACAATGAAATGTATAAGACGCTATGTCGAGTCTGGGTACTTTCTAAAGGAAGTATTATCACAGTTTTGATGGCTGAAAGTCTAAACATCCTGCAATAGTGATTGTGAGGATGCAATTGGTGTATCACACATGGCAGAGAGAATAATGGAAGGATCAGATTGGAGAAGAAAAGCACATGGTGAGATAGAAAGCTAGAGACAAGAAGGGGCCAGTCTTGCTCTTATACAAAATGTCCCTCTTGAGAACTAACCAGAGTTTCATAAAACTACATCAGTTCCGTCTGAGTGCAGCACTCCCCAGTGACTTGCTTCTCCTCATTATGCCTGGCTCCTAAGGCTTCCACACCATCTCTCACGGATGCCACACTGAGAGCAACAAGATCTGAACACATGAACACTCCCCAGCTGGTATTCCTATCCCATCCTCTTAGATCAGGATGTCAAGCAACATCTGACTTCCAAATAATTTGGATTCTTCTTCAAATAAGATTTCCTGCTGAACCCAATAAATTTTGGATTTGTAATGCAAATAAGTCTTCTTGCTTCTTCCACTTGAAGAGAGTGGCTTGATAGAGCATGAGATAAACAAAACATAGGGTATGCTACGGATCTCTCCAGAAGCTTATCTTAGTATAAAATGGTAGCCAAAGATGTTATATAGCACATTTTCCTCAACTTCTGTTTCTTGTTCCATGGAAAACTCTATTTTAAACAGCAACAAATAACCATATATAAAATTAATTTTCCATAATTAATATTTTCACATTTAGAAAACATATTATGTTTTTTTTAACATATCTAACATTGTTGAAGAAGCTCAAATGCAGTCAGATTCTTAGTATTTTATTTATTTAACAAAAGAAGCACTATGTGCTGGGTATCAAAAGTTCATACCTATAAGTCCTAGATACTTAGGCAACTGGGACCTGGAGGATCATGGTTCAAATTTATCCCAGGCAAAAGTCTGTGTGACTTTATCTCCAACATAACCAATATAAAGCTGTGCTGGAGCTGTGGTTCAAGTAGAAATGATAGAGCAGCAGTGTGAATAAGCAAGCCAAGCAAGTATGAGGCCCTGAGTTCCAATATATACTATGTATATATGTGTGTGTGTATATATATATATATATATATATATATACTATGATATATATATATACATATATATGTATACATTCTATGAACCCTTACAAGTGTTTACCCATTGTGACTGGATGATGCTCTGTATGATTCTTTTCTCTTTAATAAGTGATAGATGTCATGGCTTGACTTCTAAATAATAACATCACAAAAATGACATACTATCAGTTCTACAATTAAATTATGAGTATTATGATTTCAGTCTTTCTAGAAAATTCTTCTAGTTTTGATGAAGGAAACTGTTACATTAAACTATCTACCATGGCAACTATCTGATGTCAGGCTCCAGAAAACAACCAGGTAGATAATGTGGCCTTCCATAGATGACCCCATGAGAAAATAAATTCTTTCAACAGATATTTGTGTGTATTTGGAAGCAGGTCCTTCCTGGATGAATCTTTAAATTCAGCTTTGTAAAAAAATGAAGAAGCTGAAGTCCTAGTTAAACCATGATCAGAGTCCAAACATGAAGGAACTGAAATGTGAAATTTGTACTGTTTGAAGATATTGTGTTTTGGAATAAATTTTCAAATGCATCAATAGATAGATAATCTACCTGCATTGAGAAAACTAAAGCACAAACATATTTACTAGTTTATGTGCTCAAAATAACTATTATAGGTTTAGTATTAGAGAAATTATCCATTAACTTGAATTAATTCTTTCTATTCTATTCTGTTATTAAATTGGACCTAAGACATAGCTCAAAGCAGGGCAATTTATTAGAGATTTCAGTAAAAAAAAATGAAAACCTATGCCCCTACTGCTGTCTCCATTAGGTAAATTCATAAAGATTAAAAATTTAAAGGTAAGAGATTCAAGTCAAGTTAGTGTCAAAAGACTATAAAACTTATTTTGCATTTGTTTTACACATGTCAAGAGGATTTTTTATTGTATTGTTTGGCAGTTATTTCTTCTTTCTTTTCTTTAGCTGCAGTTTATTCCCTTTATTCACTGTTTTTTTTTATTTCTGTAATTTTTGTCTTCTATATAAGTTCATCTGATTTAAGGAGGGGAAGGGGACTGGGACAAGGGGTGAACCAATTCAACAGTGATACTAGACACTATGTCAAAAATGAACTTTACAACTTGGGGGGGTTGGGAGGGGTAAAGTGAGAGATAATGAGGGAGGAGGGAACACTGTTCAAAACTAAATGTACTCATTACCTGACATATAACCCCTCTGTAATCACCTTTGTAATACAATTTAAATTAAAAAAATTACATCACACATATTCAGTTCTTGAAACAATGGCTTTGGTATCTAAGTTTCTGCAGGAGACTCATTTCATAGAATACTTCTAGATATCATCAACCTTTTATTTCATCATTCTTGGAAAGATCTGAAGCATAGGCACTTTTATTACAAAGTTAGATTAATGTGTTTCATCCAGAATAAAATCCATATACAAGGTACATATTTTAGTTTTGTAGTGTAGAAATTACTATTAACTTGCCTGTTGTGACCTGTTCACTTAAATGGCACTGTGCACACTCTAACCTGCCTCCCAACTAAAACCTTGCAATACCATTGCTTCTGAATTCACTATGCTAGATCTGCTATAGTTCTGCTGAAGGTAGGGTGCAGAATACCTTTATATCCCTACAGAGGGTCACTCTTTGTTGGTGTAAGTGCTTCATTGTTTCACAAACCCCATACTGTTCACAGCATGCATTAAATAGTGGCTGGAGCAGCATATCCTCACTGATGCATATCAGCATTCTTTTTCTCTCTGTGCTTCCTTGTTGCAGACTCGGAGGTGCCAGGAGCTGGCTATGTGTGAGCACAGGTTCCGTGGCCATGGACTCCAACCCTCGGGGCTGCAAGTACTTGCTCTTTGGTTTGAGGAAGTGTTCCTTTCAGCTTCTGGGTCTGGGGGCTTATCTTCGGAAGCATGGTAGATAAAGTTTGATTTAAATTGAATGAGGAAGAATGCATACTCTTTGCACTTGTTGGAGCAGTGGTTTCTAAAAGGTTGTGATGCAAGCATTTGACAAAATAGAAAGTGTATATCGCTGAAGCTTTTTCTGGAATAAACAGGGTTGTGCCATCAGCCTTCTTTCCATCTCCTTCATCAATCCCCTTGCCCCTAGGGAGCTCCTGTTCCTGGTGCAGGTGAAGTACGGCACCTCCTTGTGGAAATCCACATGTGTTATCATCACTGCCTAATTTCTTTTCTTCAGTTAGCTTCATATATTTTAACACAAGTTAACCCTAGCAGGAAATTTGATCTCTGTGAACTGCATTAAAGCTACTTGTATCTCTCCATTTGTACCTCAACATGTTTACAGGGGTCACTTCTGTTCATGTTATTATTCTCACATGGTCAAAACCTTTCATGGCTGACATTTATATAGAATGTCAGGGAAGTGCTCTTTTTCATTCAGAAGCTGTGTGGAATTGAATAAATGAGCATCTCACTTTGGCTGGAATAAGAAAAAAAAAAACGACAAATTACTGCCCCCAGAAAGAGATCTTGAGCAATTATCTTCAGAGAGATGAGAAAGCACAGATACGATTTTTAGGTGGCTGAACAAAAATAGCTGAAAAGTAATTCAGGGAAGTATGAGGAGAAGCATGAGTTTTTTCTGATGAAAAGACTGAAGGCTGAAAGAGATCATAAGGTGGTTATTATTTTCTAGGAATTAAAAAGGACAGAATTTCCTGTGATGTGGGAATGCTTGGTGAGTTAGTTCTAGTTTCAGTTCAGCTAAACCACATTCTCTATGACTTAACAGCAGACTTAAGCTTTCTCAACTCCACTTTTCTTTTCTTTTTTTTAAATTTTATTTTATTGTAAAGATACTCAACACGTACAAATATATAGGCAAGAAGAAGCTGACGTTAGGATTATCATGAAGGTTAAATATGACAGAAATGTAAAAAGCTTATTACATTGTTGTGCAGAAAGTAGTTAATTATGTCCCTTCTTCCTTAATTTCCCAGAGTAGCCTTGTCTGCAAAGTTTTACCCTTTGAATTTTACCGAGGCAGTGAAATATCTAATTAATTATAGTAACTTGACAAGACACTGGAAATAAATTGTAAGATAACTGTAAAATAAGCAATGATAGCCATTTCTGATAGTGCACAAATGAGGCAATAAAAATGTTGAACTGAGTTCCTACTCACCATCCACATTAATTGGTCCTGCATATTCATAAATGCATTACAAAGACACGATGTTATAAGCATCAAACATGCATCACATTTTTCATTAGCCGTTCCACACAGTACAGGATACTTTATTATGGCATCCAGAATTCTGACAAAGGTTAATTTGGGACTGAGAGTTCTGGATGCAGACCAAACTACCAATCAAATGTGAAACAGTGTACACATTTCAAATCCATAAGAATGTAGAACATTGAACTTTCAGTTACATGAGAAGATGACAGAAGTTTACAGAGCACAGGGAAACTGGGTGAACGGAAAGAAATGAGGCTGGTCTCTTTTAGAAATTAAAACATCTTAAGGATATTGAGAGTAAAGCTATATATCAACAGCAGTCTGGTTACCTTTTCTCCAGTGTATTAGGTAGAGTTGAGTGAAAATAAATATTTCTTTTCAATTATGCTAATATTCATGACAATTGTAAATGGCATTACCACTAGAAAGATATCTGGAAGTTCTTTACTGTAAAAAGAGTCTAGTAGGGTACAACTTGTTTAAAGAGTATGTTTTGTACGCATACCCAAGATAATAAATATATTGAGCACACCTAAGTAATTTATGTGTTATAAGATGGAAGAATATTGAAGACTTCTTTTATGTTTATCAAAATTTATATTTTACTATATCAAAATTTATATTTACATATATATAGTAAAACAAATAGTATAAATAGTAAAACAAATATAAAAATACTGTTATTATTTCAAATATATGAAAGTATTGGATTTATTTGGGAAAATAATGTTCCGGGCATGCCTGGTGCTAATGTTTCATCAGACCGAATTATTATTCAAACTTAATTATTTCATCATGACCGAAATTTGGTATTGAATAAGAGCCATGATTCAAAAGCTGGGTGTTTGTTTTCAATGCACCCACCATTCATATTAGCACAGCATTAAACATAAATGAAGCAAAAAACAATTTAAAGCAATGAATGTATAAGAAGAGTATTACCACAACCACTTATCCCATAGAAAACTATACATGCAGTCATAACAAAATAAAACCTTTATTGATTTTTCAATCTCTAATCAACATGGTAGGCCAAGCATAGATCATAAAATTATATTATAAAATATAATTAATATGCTATCAATATTGACAATAAAAACTAAGATAAAACGAATTCAGAGGAAGAAGAGGAACACAATCAAAGAAAATGGTTGGTGATTTTGCTTATCTTACAAAATGAATAGCTCAAAAAGAGCTGCCAGAAAAACCAAGATCTGAAGTAATAACAACTTGATAAAATTACTAATGTAATAAGCCAAAAAAATGTAAATAGTGCTTTGTTTAGGAAAGAATTTTTCTAAATACACAGAGTTCTCAGTGGTTTTAGAACTTAAATAGGGATGCTACAATTGATTAATAAAATCAAAATCTTGTACTAAAAAACTCAAGACAGTGGCTATATCTTGGAACGAGGACTATGACAAGAAAAACAAAATATAGAATACAAACATACACAGATGAGACTGCGTATGCTACATGAGTGTCATATAAGCACAAAGATGACTTTGACTGTATACATATTTACATGTGTGTTTGAGTGTATATGTGAGTATGTATGCATCAAAGTAACTTAGATATAGAGAAAGAAAAAGAGAGAGTAGGAAAAGGAGGGAAGGGAGAGAGAGGAAGAGGCAACTAGAAAGTGGAGGGAAAATAGGACTTAACAAGACCCTTGGATTTTTCCTGAGCTCTGCTAGTAGTTAGCAACATTGATACAAAATGACTATATTTTACTTCATGATAATACTGGAGGAGAAAATTGGTGGTAAAGTTTAATTGTAAGAATGTTTGTCAAGTACTTCTACTTGTACTGAGGCTTCATATCTAGAAAGGATTTTTAACAACTGTAACTGAATGATCACATAGGTCAGAAAACAAATAGCACATGTGAAATGTATATCAAAATCTCAGTGACAATAAATTAATTTTATATCAAATCCTCATTATTTTTCTTTTTTGTATGTTTTTATTGTAAAAATGTTGTATAGATGGGTTATAGTTACATGAGTAAGGTAATGAGTACATTTCCTATTGAGCATTGTTGCCTCCTCCTTTGTTTTCCCCCTACCATCCCTTCCCTCCCACCTCCACAGCTACCTCCCCCTCCCCATGCCAAAGTTGTAACATTCATTTTCAACATAGTGTTTTGTATATCTCATTGTTACAATGGGTCAACCTGTATCCTTATTTAAGCATTTTCTTTTTTCCCTTCCCCTCCCCGAATTAGAGAAGTGTATATATAAGATGCGGGACACCGACATCAAAAACAGTGAAAATAGGGTTATACCATGGGGCAGGAACATAAAAGCAAAAACAAAATCACATGGTACATTATAAATGTGTTAGAAACCAAAGCAAGAAAGAAAAAAACATATTTTTGTCTCTATCTTGGGGTTCATTTCACTTAACATCATCTTATATGTTCCTATGTACATAGCTTTTGGCCTTTTCTGCTTGTCCTATACATATACGTACTAGTTATTGCAAATAAGGAAAACCATAGGACCTATGTTTCTTTGGGCCTCATCATTTTTATAATGTTAAGTTACCCTCATAAATGATACATTATAGAAATAGTTAATAAAGAGGGGTGTCAAGAATTGAAGAACTATGGATCAATGGGCTCATTTTTTGATGTAAGTGAACAGATTGAGAAGTAAGCCCAACAGAACAGTATCATTTCTAGTTTCTTCATATAGTGCATTAGATAAACTTCCATGGACCAAAAGAAGTCACCTTAGCAAACCAAAAGTCAATTAGGCTTAGCTTATAGAAGTAGAAGAAAATGTAAAGACACATGTAAAAATGTGTAGCTAAGAGGAACCCAATTAATTCAGATCAATGAAATCACCCATAATGTGTCACAAAGGCCAGTTACTTGCAAGTAAAGAAGACAAACAAGTATTTGTATGAACTTTCTTTGAAATGACTTTCCTTCTTTAAAATTTTTTTCAGGGAAGTTGCTCTGTGGCTCGAGTGGTAGAGTGCTCGCCTTGAGCTGAAGAGCGCAGAGACAGTGCCCAAGCCCAGAGTTCAAGACACATGACCGACCAAAAGAAAAAAAAAGAGAGAATTTTTAAAACAATTTTCACTATACCCATTCTCTACAAATAGTGCATTTTTTAATTTTTAAAAGACAACTTGGAATATAAGAAAGCCTTAAACAGCATAAAAGAAGACATATTTAATTTCGAATCCACTAAAAAAGAGGCTGCACAAACTTCTATTTGTGACAAACATGTCAACATTTCACTTATGCTGACTTGGCAGTAATAATTCATCTAATCTGTGTTTAGATAAACAAAGTAGCTTAAAATTCCATATTTATGTGGCATGTTCTTGCTTTATTTCTATAGGAAAAAAACATCTGCATTAATGTGTATCTTAATATTGAGCATTTCTCAAAGTGTTGGGAACACTGGGATGTATGTTTATAGTGATGTCAAGGCAAAGGCCACAAGGTAAAGGCAGTAAAGGAATGGCTGAAATTGATACTATAAATAAAGCTGTTAACTCTAGAAGGAGACAGCTATCCATTGTTTATCAAGAGCAGGAAAAAAAAATTGAGGTGTTCAGTAGTAAAGTTGGAAATAGTCCTTCCAGAATTGATTGCTCCAAGTCACATGAGATTGGACAAGACATGGGAAGCATAAAGAGTGGGGTAGATTTTGTTCTGGAGAGAAGCAGCTACTATCAACTAATACTTCACAAGAAGGAACAGAGAGTAGATTCATTTGGTTCATGTCATACAGTAAATATTAGGAGTAAATCAAAACACTTTAGCATTAATGTTTGATCTAATAACCAATATAGGAGATGATAGCATTGTTTAATTTACAATAGTAAGTAGTTATTATTATTGTTGTTGTTGTTGTTGTTGTGGGGCTTGAACACTAGGCCTGGCCACTGTCAAAAACTCTTCAGCTCAAGGCAAGTGCTCTACCACTTGAGCCACAGTGCCACTTCTGGTTTTCTGAGTGGTTTATTGGAGATAAGAGTTTCAAGGAGTTTCTTGCATGGGCTAGCTTTGAATCAGGATCCTCAGATCTCAGGCTCCTGAGTAGCTAGGAATACAGGCATGAGCCACAGGCGCTGAGCTAGTAAGTTATTTTTTTAAAGTCTATTTGCTCAAATGTATAAGTATGACTGCAACTTTCTCAAATACATCAATGTGTCTAGATCAAAATCCGTGCATTAACATTTTATCAACAAAATGATTGCAGTTTAATTAGTTATTTAAATTGTTTTTGTTTACATAAAGTCACCCTAGATCCTGCCTGCAATCTCACATAAGAATTTGTGTGTGCATCAGCAGAAACATAGTGCAATGGGGCATCTCTCACCCTGACAGCTGGGGGAAGCTTTTCCAGAGACTGCAAAAATGGAGGTGTCACTTACAAACACAATCAAGTGACAGCATGGATATTTGATATATTTAAACGATGCCTTTTACCTAACTTTGGAAAACACTTGACCAAGCAAATTTTCACTTATCACAGCATGATTTTCAGGAATGAGAGTATATGTAGTTTTGGTTTTGCTTTTTTTTTTTTGATATTACCTCAACAAATTTGTTTGAACATCTAGTTTGAAATCTGACTCATGAATTCTCATGTCAATAATGAAGACTGTCCTCATAAAGAAGAGGCAGATGCACTGATAATTACTGTTATTGCTATAGGAGGCTGTCCTGAGTATTCAGCAATATAAAGGAATAGCCCCAGTCTGGCCTGAAGTAACTCTGGGAAGTTGGGAGAGAAACTTATAATTGAATTGAGTCTTTAAGGAGACATAGAATTTAGCCCAAGAACCAGGGGATTATGCTCTTGACACTGAGGAAGCATATGCAAAGGAACAAAAACAGAAAAGAGTTTGCTGTGTAAAAGAGATACCTAAAATCTATGGTGAGTGAACTTGTAGAAGACTAAGTCTGGTAGAGAATGAGGTTGTTGAGATTTTATAAAGGCATCATGGACTCACTGAAAGCTTTGTCTTTGGCAACTGGAGATTACATCATTTCTGTATGTTGATTACTAAAATACATTAGGAATATACATTTGATTGTTTGTTATTATGGGTCTTAAACTCAGGATCCTGAGCACTGTTCCTGAGCCCTTTGGCCCAAGGTTAGGAGGCCACCACTTTGATCCACAGCTCCTCTTTGGGTTTTTGAGGGGCTAATTGGAGTTAAAGTGTCACAGAGACTTTTCTGCTCAAATTGGCTTCAAACCATGATCCTTAGATCTTAACTTCCTGAGAATTATAGGTGTGAGCCAGTGGAACCCTGTTTAAAAATATACTTTTAATATGAATATGTATCTAAGGGTGATATTCCAGTATTATTATGCCAAAATAGTAGGAGTAATATAAAACATTCATACAAACAAAACATGATTTACAATGACAAGATAAAATTATGATTTGGCCAATGATATTTTCTTTCCACACATTAATAATTCACCACACATATTATTGGGAGGTATATACTCATTTTGGAAGTCTACTTTATGCACAAACATGAAGAGTTTATAGCAGAGAGAACAGACTTGTATTGTAGCAGAATGGGGGTGAGAAGCAGGAGCCACACTCAGAGAGCAGAAAGAAGCAAAGGTGATAAGGATTAGACTAGTAAGATGGGAAGCAAATACATTTTTGATGAAATAAAAATAAGTTGGACATACTCATTGTCTCTGAATGGCAACTTCTGTAATTATATCTGAGTGGTAAGTGTATGTATCATTAAAGAATTCAGAACTATCCTAGATATATACTAATAATTACAAATGAGGAAAACCATAGAGCTTATGTTTCTTTGGGTCTGGCTTACTTCACTAAAAAGATTTTTTTCCAAGTCTTTCAATTTCCTTACAAAAGTGGCAATGTCATTCTTTCTGATAGAAACATAAAATTCCATTGTGTATATATACCACATTTTCTTGATCCAGTCATCTACTGAGGGGCATCTGGGTTGGTTCCATATCTTTGCTATAGTAAATAATACTGCAATGAACATAGTTGTGTTGGTAGCTTTAATGTGGCCTTGCTTGTGATCATTTGGATAAATGCCCAGGAGTGGGATTGCTGGAGAATCATTATAGCTCAATAGCTATGTACATATGACCATACAACATGATGCTTAATGAAATGAACTCCAAGACATGGAAACAAAAGGTTTTTTTTTTTTGGATGTTGTCCTTGTTGTCACCAATGTACTGTTTCTAGTGCTTTCTTCTTATTTTATTTCATTTTTCTTTTCCCATTGGCTTATCCCTTGCAATCACTGTATTTGAATCTGGTGCTTCCTTCTTGTATATGCATTTATCTGATTTGGGGAAGGGAAGGAAAATAGCAAAATGCTGGACAAAGGGGTGGGGGGAGAGAGAAGGGATAGTGAGAGAACAAGAAAGGAGTGGATAACAATGTTTGACAAGGAATGTACTCATTACCTTGCTCTAGTAACTGTAACCCCTCTGTACAGCATCTTTACAATAAAATGAAAAAAAAAGAAAAAAATTCAGAAAATTTAAGAGGTCAAGGCACCATATCTTCAGAAACTTGCTTTCCAGCCAAACAAACTCAAAAAATTGCTAACAAAATTTTTGTTGCACTTTGCTATTTACTTAATAGTTTACCAAAATAAAATGTCCATTTAAAGGCTTTTATTTAGCTCTTTAACTCACTAGGGAGGAGATAAGTGGTTATTTGAGACAGGTTGATACTATAACAGCAGAATGAAAGTTTTAGTATGTTTTCCCCAACCCATCTCTCAGACTCACTAGCTAAATACCAGTGTGTGTCTAGTAAGATACAGGGGCTGAGCATGGGGAGTCTAAAATAGATAACTTGGGAATATAAAGGATATTATTAAAATTTCTTTTCTGAATTCCTATTGAATTCCAATGCTAGACCTCTGATAAAAATCTAAAAAGAAAGGCAGATTTTTCCATCTTTCTAGTCATCTTCTGCAACTCTGAAATCATTTGTAGCACTGGAGAAATCCCTAACACCAGACTATAAAAGTAATTTTTTGTGATCTAATAACCTTTACAGAAGATCAAAGCCCTTTATAAATGTTTGTTTCAATCTTGCAGCATCTCTGAAACAACAGAAACCTGAAAAAAGGCCAATTTGAGGAAGGAAGCAAAAATATAGACAAAACAGAGCTAAGAATGGGAAGACTTCTGGTGATTGTTTTTGGTCTTCAGCAGCATCATTGTAATGATGTTGAAAACAATAGAATTTTTCATATTATTATGAGAAAAGAGAAATGGTAATCTGTGGATAAAAGGAAGAAGAAGTAAAAAGGATAATGGGTTAGTAGTCAATGAAAATGCTTTTTTTTGGCATAGGGGAAGAGCAGTGTTAGTTGAAAAGAGGGCCACCTGAGACAAGTTTTCTTCTTTGTAATTCATTTTTGAGTTGATTCCCTTCACTAACTTTTCCACAGCTGCTTACAACATAATATTCCTAGCCTCTGTCTCCCAAGTATCTGGGACTATAGGCATGTACCGCCAAACCTGGCTCATTACTTCTGATGATACTAGCTAAGTATAGAGTAAACTCAAGCATTATGGAGGACATATTAGATACACAGATAGGATTTTTCCAATTTAGAGTTTAAAAAGCATAATTGAGAGGATGACTGAGAATCTTGTGTCCACAAATCATGATTTATTAGTGAGGGCACAGAAATTAGTTCACCTATGTTTTTACAATAAACCTGAGTTAATTTTCAGCCAAAGGTATTTCTTCATAAATTAAATTATGTTGCCTACCCTAACATGTTTTGTTATATTTTTTAAAAGTTGTTTCTTTATACAGTACATAAACCTTTAATTAATGTATGTTTTTAAAATCCCTATTTGACTTGGAAAAATTATATTAAGTGAATTAAGCCAGGCTCAAAGAACCATAAGTCCCATGATTTCCCTTATTTGCAATAACTAGTATATGTCTGGGAGAAGCAGAAAAGGTCAAAAGCTATGTACATATGACCAGATAAAATGATGTTAAGTGAAATGAACCCCAAGATAGGGACACAAGTGGTTTTATTTTCTTTCTTGTTATTGTTTCTAACATATTTATAATGTACCATGTGTTTATTTGTGTCTCTTTGTATATTCCTCTCCCACAGTATAACCCTTGTTATACTGTGCATATTCTTCATATACTTCTCTAATTTGGGGAGGGGAAGGGAAAAAAAACAAAATGCTTGTATAGGGATACAGGTTGACCCATTGTAACAATGAGATGTACAAGACACTGTTGAAAAACAAAGTGGGGAGTGTAATTTTGGAGGTGGGAGGGAAGGAATGGTAGGGGAAAAAACAAAGGAGGAGGTAACAATGCTTGATAGGAAATGTATTCCTTACAATTACATGAATAACTGTAACCCCTCTGTACAGTATGTTTACAATAAAAATGTATAAAAATCCCTATTTGATTAAATAAAACCAAAGACCTTAAATTTTATCCAAACCTATCTTTTTTTACAGAATCAAATTTTAAATATATTTGTCTTTTATATTCACCACATGATGTTAACAACCTAATTAAATCAAATGTAGAATATCTGGTGTTTTTCTCCTTCTAGGCACTAAGTTCCATCTTTAGTGCCAAAAACCAGTGAAAATGTAAGGGATAAAAAATGATAAGTAGACAAGATACATACCATTCACTTTGCAAGGTCAGACATCACTTTGAGGGACTAACATCTTTTTTGTTAATTACATTTTTATTAGGATAAGCTTCCTTGTTATCAGTCTTCTTACCCCCTTCCTTCTTTCAAATACAATTTCAACAGATTTCTTGTCCTGTTTTCATACATTTGGGTAGTATATTTTGATAATATCCATCCTCTTTCACCTTCATTAACTAATATTCTCACCTCCCCAGCAGAACCTGTTTTTCTTTCTGTTCCACCCTTCTTGATCAAAAGCCTCCCTGTGGTTCTTTAAGCTTTTATCACATATAGTTGTATTGTATCACTTTTCCTTTTGGGGGGCTAACATCTTTCTGTCAGCTTCCCAAACAGCCCTTGGTAATTAATTACCTTATTACAGTCTATAAGTCTTAAGAGAGAGGGTTAATTTTGGGAAAAATAAGTGATTGAGAAATCAGGAACCAAATTCACTTTTGGGGAAAATGATTTTTGAAAACTACTTATGAGACTCAGCTTTGGTTAGAAAGACATCTGTAGTTATTTTGCCATATTTCTTCTTATGGAATATTTTTATTACCTTCACGTACTTATACAAAGGTATTACTATTTACTGAAGCAGTTTATGAATACAGTGCATCTTGATCAATGTCATACCTTTCAACATTCTGACCACCCCTCCCAACCCATCTTTTCCCTTTCTTATCTTAATTTTAGTTTATATATTGATTTTTTGCCAAATAACAAAGCCATTTGTGTGTACAACTATATTTAATAAATAAAAGTGATTTTTAAGTGACTAATTTTCTGTACTCAGAAATTCTTAACTATTTGTGCAAGTGGAAATATTAAAATTCATTAAAAATTGAATTTGTTATGGCATATGAGAAAAAAAGAATTAAAAAAGGCATATTAGCTTTTGTCACTCACTACAAAGTGACATCATTTTCCATTATACAGTTTGAAATTAAATATATACACAGTCAAATTTTTATAAAGTTGGGGTTGAGATTTTTTCCTTTATAGAGAGCAGTAAGAGCATGAGGATATAAAGATGAGAAAGTGCTTAGATTGAAATATATTGTGGACTCTCTCTTAAGAAATATAAATCCATGAGGTTTTAAGGCAGGTATGTGAAAATATCAATTAATTTTACCCAAGGAAGCTGACACATAATCATTACTGATCATTACTGAAACATTACTATGGGAGCTTTTTAAAAATTCTCATAATTTTCCCAGACTCAGGCAAGTTAGTTGATTTTTTTAAATATATGTTAAATTTACTCATTTGTAAAATGAGTCAAGTGTCAACAAAAAGGCACAGCCATCCTGAGGTTCTGCTATCACAGAATTTGTTTCAAGTCAAAAGGGAATGGTTAGTAGGATTTAATTTCACACAGGCATCAGGATGGACTGAAGATTAGCTCTGTATGTGTTTGTTTTGGGCTAGATTGCCCATCGGGTCCCTGGAGTCTCTTTCAAAGGGCATTTGGCTTCCATCACCTCAAATGAGAGAAATGAGGATGGTCAACATGGAAGACAGCTCGGATGTGGCATCTTCTCCCTGTTCTCCGTTCCTATTGATTAAAAGCAAATCTCTAAACCTCAACCATGCTTAAGGGAAAGGGATTACACAATAGTATAAATAATAGGTTGGGAGTCATTGACCTTCAAAATGAAGCATTATGAGCTTTCTAGTAATTTCAAAGAAACATTACTAATTTCGAATTGTTCTGCTAACTCAAAATAACACCAACACATGGACAAAAGAGGTTTTTCTTTTTTTTTTTTTAATGTACTATGTAATTTCTTCTTTCTTTTGTATGTTCTGCCCCCTATAGTTTATACCCTGTTGTCACTGTATTTGATTATGGTACCTTGATATTATATATACATGTTTATCTGAATTAGGGAAGGGAAGGGGAACAACAGAATGGTGAGACAAAGGACAAAAAACAATGCAACATCGATGTTCAAAAGATATTATGTTGGAAATGATCTGAACAACTTTGTGTGGGGGGAGTTGGGGGAAGGGAAAGTAGGAGAAAAATGAGGGAAGGGGTAACAAGTTGATAAGAAATGTACTTATTACCTTGTTTATGTAACTGTAACCCCTCTGTATATCACCTTGACAACAATAAAAAGGGAAAAAAAGAAATTTATATTAGAAAAAAGGTATTCGAAAAAATACATTTATTTTCTTTTTTATTGTGAAAATACTGTACAGAGGGGTTACAATTACATAGGCAAGATAATGAGTACATTTCTTATCAAGCATTATAGCCTCCTCCTTTGTTTCCCCTTCCCATCCCATCCTCCCTCCCCTGCCCCTCCAAACTTCCTCCCCCCACCACCAAAGTTGTAAAGCTCTTTTTCAACATAACAACTTGTAAGTCTCATTGTTGCAATGGGTCCACCTGTATCCCTATTTAAACGATTTGTTTTTTCCCTTCTCCTCCACAAATTATAACATCAAATACAGTGAAAGTGGGGGAGGGACACACAAAGCAACAAAGAAATCATCTTATAAATGTGTTAGAAACAATCGCATGAAAGAAAAAAAACATTTGAATACATATCTTAGGGTTCATTTCCCATTCTGATCAAGATGCACTGGTATACATGATACATTGATGATTGAGTGACATGAATTATACTTATAATCTGACTTGTGGAACTGGAACCTCTTTGTAAAACTACTCATCATAAAAAAGTAAAAAATAAAGCAAAATTAAATTAAGCTGAGTTCTAATGTGTTATGTCTGCAATCCTAGCTACCCAGGAGGCTGTGATCTGAAGATCACAGTTTGAAGACAATCAAGGCAGAAAAGTCCTTGAGACTCTTACCTCTAATCAACCACCAAAACAAGCTGGAAGTGAAGTTGTGTCTCAAATGGTAGAGTGTGATCCCTGAGCAAAAAGCTCATGGACAGTACCCTAGGACCAGCACAAAAAACAAAATTAATTTAATTAAAATTTAAAAATGTCTGGTATGATAGAGATCAATTTTAAACCTGAATTTAGTCCCAAAGCTCGTCATTTTCTTTTCTCATTTAATTTTCCTGTATCATCAGATGTAATTGCTGTGTGCATCTGTGCATGTGCAAATGTGGGGGGCAGGCCATGTGTGCTGGTAGTGGGGCTTGAGCTTAGGACCTCATTCTCTCACTTAGCTTTTTTGCTCAAAGCTGCCACTCTACCTCTTGAGCCACAACTCTTTCTCTAGCTTTTGACTGATTAATTGGAGACAAGCTTTTCATGCCCTTTTCTGCATATGATGGCTCTGAACTATGATCCTCAGGTCTCAGTCTTAGTAAGGCTATAAACCACGAATGCCCAGCTCTAGTTATTTTTTCAAATTGGTGATTCATGTTACCTTTCCTTTAGAGTTGTTATAAATGGAAAGACTTTGAAAAAATTATAGTAAGTGAAGTAAGCCAGGCCCAAAGAAACATAAGCCCCACTGTTTCCCTTATTTTTGATAACTAGTATATGTCTGAGTCGAGCAGAAAAGGTCAGATATGTTGATGTTAGGTGAAATGAACCTTAAAATAAGTATTCAAATGTTTTTTACTTTCATGCGATTGTTTCTAACATATTTTTATGATGGTTTCTTTGTTGCTTTGTATGTCCCTCTCCCACAATATAACTCCTGCTTTCACTGTATTTGATGTTGGTATAATTTGTGGAGGGGAAGGGGAAAAACAAATCATTTAAGTAGGGATACAGGTGGACCCATTGCAACAATGAGATGTACAAGTCGTTATGTCTAAAAACGAACTTTACAACTTTGGCGGAGGGGAGGATGGGGGAAGGTGCGGAGTGGGGGCAGGGGGATGGGGGGCGGGATATTCGAAAGGATGGGAAAGGGAAACAAAGGAGGAAGCAACAATGCTTGATAAGAAATGTACTCATCTTGCCCATGTAATTGTAACTCCTCTGTACGGTATTTTCATAATAAAAAAAATTTAAAAAACTTATTAGATTTTTCTCTATAACCATTATTATTTAGCAATTTTTGATTAATATAATAATCATGTATATTCTTTTTTGTTGGTGTTGTTTGGCTGTTTCTGCGGCTTGAACTCAGGCCTGGGTACTTCCTCTGAGCCTCTTTGGGCTCAGAGCTAGCACTCTACCATTTGACCTGCAGCAGCACTTTCAGCTTTTTCTGAATAATTTTATTCGGTGTAAGAGTCTTACAGGCTCCACTGCTTGGGCTGGCTTCAAACCATGAACCTCACCGTACATGGAAAAATCTACAACATGGATTAAGGACTTAGATGCAAGACTTGTGACAATGAAACCACTGACAGAAACTGGGGAAACAGTTCATGATGATGGTCTAAGCAAGGGAGTTGTTTTTGTTTTTTGTTTTTTTTTTTGGTGAGTCATGGGGCTTAAACTGTGGGCCTGGGCGCTGTCCCTCAGCTCTTCAGCTCAAAGCTAGTGCTCTACCGCTTAAACCACAGCACCACTTCCAGTTTTCTAGTGGTTTATTAGAGAGTCTCACGGACTTTCCTGCCTGGGCTGGCTTTGAACCATGATCCTCAGATCTCTGCCTCCTGAGTAGCTAGGATTACAGGTGTGAGACACCCGCCCCCGGCTTAAGCAAGGGGGTTTTAAATAAGCCTTCAGTAACACAGGCACAAACAGATAAATGAGATTATGTGAAATGGAAAAGTTTCTTTACAGCAAAAGAAACAACAAAGTGTAGAGAGAAATATTTGTGAATTATACAAGTGGTAAGTATACAAGTCAGTATCAATCAGCAAATGGATATATATATATATATATATATATATATATATCCATTTGCTGACAAATGGATATATATATATATATATATACATTTGCTGATTGATACTGATTGATATATATATATACATGCTTCTTAATTGAATAGAAATCAGTTACAATATATTAATATAAATATGAATTAACCCATATTTAATTGAATATAACCATACTGGTATGACATGCAAATTTTCATGAAAATGAGAATTTCAAATCACAAAAATTGGTGGATGTATAGTATATAAATATTTTGTATGTTATTCTTAAATTCAGTGTGCAAATGTACAGAGTGACATGATTTTCTTCTTTGTAACTACATAATACTCCATTGTGAATATACCACCTTTGAGTTTATTACTTTGTTTTCTCTTCCTTCACTGAGGCTTGGGTTTAAAAGTATCAGCTAATTATCCTCATTTTTTTCTTCTACTTATATCTAACTTTTCAAATTAATTTGTTTCTTTATGACAATTCAGGTGTCCATCCAGTGGGAGATTGAAAGAATATGAAAAGACAGAATCAGTCTTATAAAGAGGACCAATTAAAAATGATGAACTTGTATTCAAGTGATCCTTAACACAGAGGTGCATTCTCTCTAACATCTGGTCTCTTCAGCAATTGAGAAAAGTGTTATTTTTAGTAATATTGGTAATAATGTCTCTTTTTTGTGCCTGCATTTTGTAGCATTTACCAGGAAAGAATAGAACCAATAGACGACAGGAAGGATAGCACTAGCTCCTTTTAGAAACTCAATGTTCCACTCAACACCTCTCCTTGAGGAAAAGACTTTGAGGAGTCTCTTTTTAGAATCATGTCACTTGCACTGTAATTTAAGATTATTATTGGAAGAAACTCCTTCAGATGAATGAGGAAAGAATGACACCAAAGAGAAGGGATGTCTTAGTATGTATGTACTGCTGTAATGAAATACATGAAACTGTATTATTTGTGAAAAAAATAAATTGAATTCTTTGTAGTTATGGAGGCTGGAAAGTTCAAGGTCAAGAGGTCAACAAGTTGTATTTTCTATTGTGTGTTTCTTCTTCTAAGGAGACTCTGCTAGCTATTTCCTCAGGAAGAAAGGAATATTGGACTCTCCCATGTGGGAGGTAGAAGTTCATGACAGCCAAACACTGCATGGTGCTTCTTTCAGAGATCTTTAATCCTATTCGTGACTCCATCACTTACTCCATCACATATGAATTGTGGAAAGGATGCATTCAAAGCACAGAAGGAATGTAAGCAAGAGGTGAATATGTATGTTTCTTTCAGAGCTCCTCTTCCCAGCTTGGAGTCACTTAATTTTACACTGTCGGGTAGTGAGAAGACAAAAGGATTCTTGTTTTAGCTCCAGCAGCCATGAGAAAAGAAAAAAAAAAATCAATGGATGTGTGGCTTAAGCTAAGAAAACACCACCACCACAACAACAAACAACAATGTTTTCTCACAGTTCTGAGGTTAGGATACCCACAATTAAGATGTGGACCAATTCTTAGAGAAAGTCTTCTTTTATATGACCAGCGTGATACTCTGTTCTCATCTGATAAACAAAAAAGCAAAGGGCACTGGTGTTCTATTATAAGGTCACTAATGCCATCAGAAGGAACATTTCCCATGTCTTCATTTGAACTTCCTTCCCTTCAAAGACAAATCACTTAGCTTCAAGTTGTAGGGAAAATACTCAGCCCACAGTGATCCTACCCAAAGAGGAAGAAGATGTGCAAGCAAGGATGCTGCCATTGATAGCTATGACTTTGAACAGATCACCATACCAGTAGGAAATTTTGTTGGCCGCTTCATGGAATGCCAATTGAATTGCCTGATTGCCTATATACAGCAGGATGTCAGACTAGCTTGATTTTCTCAATCTATCTGCAGGGGATAACCAAAGTGGGCACTTAAAATCTCTTTCAGATTCTTAACCAGTGATTGACTTATGCTAAAATCTGTGCTTATTTTTTCCCTTTCTTCTGACATGATGGTTAATTTGATGGCAAACTGAGTTTGAATATATCTGAAATCTGAGAGTTGACTCTTAACATCTGTTACCATTTCCATCTACAAATTAGTTTTCCACTTCTTCAGTGATATAAGCATCTCTTGCGTTCATTATTGCCACAGTTGATTTACAAGATTCTCTCCTGCTGGAAATAAACTGTTCCCAGCTGATTCCTCAGAAGAATATTCACCCACATATACTGAAGCCATACACTTCTTTTAAGATTATGTCTAGATCTTCATCATTGGAGCTGTGGACATAAAGACATATATGAATAGTCAAGTATGCATATGGAAAATAAGCTAGGGAGAGGCATGGAGGATGGAATTTTAAGTACTTTACAAAAGAGACAATGCCTTATCTCTCATTACATAGAAGTTCAGCATCACTCTGCCTAAACTTGTAAAACAACTTCTATTTAATTGTTATGGAAGATTGAGAAAATAAATGAAACTCTTTGACCTCATTTCCTGATCATTAAAATATATTAATAAGGTCAACATTCTAGATTTATCAGTGTGAAATATGATCAAGTATATTCTTCATAATTTATTTAATTCAGTCAATAGGTGCTAGCATTTCATCATTGTTATTATTGACAACATTCTCATCTCTTGAAGATTCAGAGCTCAAAAGTCATGGGAAGTTCTATTACACTAGAAGACATTATAGAGAGGCACTTAATATCTGAATTTTTGTGAAATTTTTAGGTAAGTGATTGAAATTGAAAAGAGTGGGATTTTTACCTTAGAGAAGTAATTTAAACATTGTGGGCTTAATCTTTTCTTTCTAGATTAAAAACTTCCTAGGTATAAACTTTCTTTTCATAAGAAAAAAAAGGTTATATAAACATGGTATTTGGGCAGCTTGCTATTTTGTACAGAAAATTTACAGGTAGAGTAAAATGATAATATTAAGAGTTGACAATATTATGGGGTTATATTGATTGTGTTAATTTATCTTGCTGTATTTGGCTGGTGGAAAATATTGTTTAGACATTGAATAAAAGTTCACTTGTACTGACAAGTGATTAAGAATTGCCTCAGATGATGAAGAATCAAGAAATTTTTATGGAGGCCACTTTGCTACCCAGCAAAAATGGAGCTACTTACCACTCATTTTGTATTGAATATACTGGATCTTCAGTAAATAATTGTGTTTATGATCTTCACATTTCATCTTGTTTATTTTCTTTACCCATAGCTGTTGTAAAGATTATTTTCTGCAAATTTAGCCTTTATTTAATCAAATCTAAAGTTCAGCTGCTTAACCACCTCCCCAACTAAATTCTAAGGATTTTCAACATTGAAACTTCCTACTTAGAAGCTAGTATGCGTTATGAATACCCATATTCTGATAATTAGGTTATGTTTTCTTCCTAAAACTTGAACTTTAGCTCATTAGTAAGTTCTTTTTTTGGGGGAGGGGGGGCGGTCTGGTCATGGGGCCTGAACTCTGGGCCTGGGCGCTGTCCCTCAGCTCTTCAGCTCAAGGCTAGCGCTCTACCACTTTAGCCACAGCACCACTTCCGGGTTTTTTGTTTTTTGCTTATATGGTACTGAGGAATCGAACCCAGGGCCTCATGCATGCAAGGCAAGCACTCTACCACTGAGCCACCTTTCCAGCCCTCATTAGTAAGTTCTTACAACAGTTTTTTGTTCCTTTACCAAGGCTCTTGGTTCTGTCTTTGTAAACAGTACCCAAGATTCTCTGAAGCAGACAGACTCAACAATCTACAAATGCTACACCACCAACTGCCCTTGCCTTTACTGGGAATGTTCACATATCATATTTTCCTCATGTTTCCATGTCTAGTCACACACTTTCCATCCTTTGAGTGGATCTTACAGCTATGTTTAAACTTACATGAGTCCCATTCTGTTCACTGTGTTGTAATTCCTACAACAATCTTTCTTCTGCTTTGGTTGCTCTTCCATTGAGCCAAGTTTCCAAACCCTGTCAATCTACTTAATCCTTTTTGAAACTAATGCTCTTAGGTATGAATGGGCTTTATGTACATTTTCTCCCACACTTATTCCCAGTGGGAATTTGGTATGCATACCTTGCAAAAGGGAAGAATTGAGGTACTAGAATATAAATAAATGTAAGGATAGTAACATTGTATGTTGTCAGGTGGCATTCCAAAGTAGGATCCCTATTTTCCAGCTCTAGAATTCTCTACTCAAATAAATGGATATATTTAGCTATGTAACACTGTTGTAAAACGACTCTGAACCATTTTATAGAAGTCCACATTGCATCATCACAGAGGATGTGTCTTAATACTAAGACTTAGTTCTTATCCTAATAAGGTTATAATCAGTAGGTTGAAATGACATAAGATCTATAAATTAAAGCATGGAGTTAGGAGTAAACAGAATAGCCTATTTCTTGGCCCATTTTTCTCATATTCACATTTAACATTTTCCTTTACGCTATCACTCTTTCTGACTTTCAGAGGAGGAAGTTATTGGCAAGACCTTTACTGCTTGACACATGGACTTCGCCTTCTACTTACTAATTCATTTTTCCTTCCTTCTTTCTTTCTTTTTTTTTTATTATTCTGGAGCTCTCCTCGATAGAACTTTCAGATCTAACAACCGTACCCTTCAAAGAGGAATAAAAGTCAACATAGAGAATCATTTAAAGAGAAATAGAAGGTATGTTTTCCATTGATAATTTTTTTTGCTCTTAAAGTTTTACTCAGTATGGTGTTTTCATTTTATATTCCTGATAAATGTATACTGGCATTAACCATATCAGAAGTCATTCTCTATATGGTGTTTATGTTTATATATATATATATATATATATATATATATATATATATATATTTGTGAGTGTGTGTTCATCATGCAACAATTTCAAGTTTTGTGATATCTATGTATAAGAATAAGAAGGAAAGAAAATGTAGATTAAAGAATTTCTAAAACCAGGGATGTTGGTGAACACTTAGAATCCCAGCTACTTGGAGGTAAAAGCAGGAGGATAGCAGGTTTAAGGCTATGTATTGGTGTGTTGCTACCTTGAAAACAAAGTAAAACAAAAAAGAATTAAGGCTATGGGTCTAACAGTGATAGTGGTCTTTCCTACCAAGTGCAAGACCCTGGGTTCAATCCATGGCACCACAAAACTGGAACAAAACAATGGAAAACACCCTAAAATATACCTGGAACTTAAAAAATTAAATCCCCCCAAAACAAATCTTCAAAGAAACAACTGCCCAATAAATAAGTGGGCTAATGACTTAAAGAGAAACTTCTTTGAAGAGGAAAAAAGGATGGCCAATTGACACATGAAGAAATGCTCAACCTCTCTAGCCATAAAATAAATGCAAATCAAAAAAACATTGAGATACCACCTCACCCCAGTTAGAATAGCTATAATCAAGAACTCTAATAACAACAGATGCTGGAGGGGATTTGGACAGAAAGGAACCTTACTGCATTGTTGGTAGTAGTGTAAAGTTGTTCAACCACTTTCGAAAACAATATGGAGGTTCCTCAAAAGACTCCATATAGAGCTCCCCTATGACCCAGCAATCCCACTTTTGGGCATTTACCCAAATGATCACAAACATGACCACACTAAAGGTATCAGCACGACTATGTTTATTGTAGCATTATTTACCATAGCTAAGATATGGAACCAACCCAGATGTTTCTCAGTAGATGAATGGATCAAGAAAATGTGGTATATATACACAATGGAATTCTATACCTCCATCAAAAAGAATGACATTGCTCCATTTGTTAGGAAATGGAAAGACTTGGAAAAAAGTATATTAAGTGAAGTAAGCCAGGCCCAAAGAAACATAGGTCCCATGGTTTCCTTCATTTGCAATAACTAGTATATGTCTGAGACAATCAGAAAAGATCAGATAAGTTGATGTTAGGGGAATGAACCCCAAGATAAGTATTCAAATGTTTTTTTTTGTTTTTTTTTTCCTTTCATGCAATTGTTTCTATCATATTTATACGATGATTTCTATGTTGATTTGTATGTCTCTCCCCACAGTATAACCCATACTTTCACTGTATTTGATGTTGGTATAATTTGTGGAGGGGAAGGGAAAAAAAAAAACAAATCATTTAACTAGGGATACAGGTGGACCCATTGCAACAATGAGATGTACAAGTCATTATGTCGAAAAACTAACTTAACAACTTTGGTGGCGGGTGGGGAGAGGATGGGGTGGGGGGAGAGGAGGAGTATGGGAAGGGATGGGAAGGGGAAACAAAGAGTAGGCAACAAATGCTTGATAAGAAATTTACTCGTTATCTTGCCCGTGTAATTGCAACTCCTCTGTATGGTATTCTCACAATAAATAAAAGAACAGAGATAACTAAGTACTTTATATTCATCCTCTTACTTTACTATATAATAAATCATGATTTTGTAGGACACCTCTTCTGAATGCCCAACTGAGATGCAACAACTTCCTTTACTGTTTGAAGGACTCATAGACCAATGGAAAAAAGAATAGTATCAAATAGTATCTAAGCTTTCTCCACTCTTTCAAAATCATTCTTCCTAACAAGGCTCTACTCATACTTCCATGTTTTCCATGAATATATACACCTGGCTTAATTGCCATAAAGTCCTGAGCTTACCTATTTTATATTTTGGAGATAAGTGTTGGATTTTCAAATAAAGTACATTCTCCTCATCTGTGTTTTCAACTTCGATAATTTCAGGTGCTCATAATGAACTGTAACTGAAACTTGTACCATCAAAATGCCAGTTTCAGCCTATACTATCCCACAATGCCAACCCCATAGAGCTCATGTTATGTTATCCTGATGACAATGAATCATCTCATATTCTTCTTACAAGGACAAAGTGTAGTACAGTAATATATTTGGAGAGAGAAAACTCATAGTCATATAAGTTTCATAATGGTATATTTGTTATGATTATTAATTTCCTTATTATATTGTTAATATCTTAATGTGGCTAATTAAACATTATCACAAGTATATATTCTTAAGAAAAAAGCAGGACTGTAAGGTTGGTTCTATCTGTTGCTTCATGAATCGATGGATTAGTTTTCAGGATGTCCATCTAGGGATAAAGGAGACTAGTGTAGAATTCCGGGAAGATGGTGGAGGAGAAGCTGGAGGCTAAACAAGCTCTCACATAGAAAGCAGTTTTAGAGTTCCAGTGAACAGTCCTAAGCCAGAGAATCACACCAAGTGTGCCATCACAGGACAGAGAGGGAAAATCCAGGCAAGGAGACAGATCTGAGCTCTTGCCTGCAGCTGTCACTGCCGTGGTGGTAGCGGTGGTGTCAGTGGCCACAGTCACCATACCTGAATCACAGATAGTCCAGGATGAAGGAGCCCGACCCAGCGGGCGAGAGGATTCTACTCAACACCAGCCAGAACCAACAAGGAGCAGACATCTTCATCCTGCAGTTCGCAGACCAGAGACGACCCAGGAACTAAGACTCGGTTTGAGTAGAAGCCTGATGTCCTCACTCCTTAAGGAGCAGAGGTGGGAAGGCCACCCCTCCCCCCACACCAGTACCGGAGATCTCCATCTTGGATACTGACAAAGCTCAGCGGAGCTGCTAGCTCCAACTCAGGCGTTGGAAGAAAATTAGAGTCATTTAGCAGGTCACAAGAACCTAACAGCATGACCTGCCAGACTCAGCTCCACCCAGGGAAAAGTCACCCAGCTTGGGCGCCAGCCCTAGGGGTGGCTTTCTTCACTGGGTAATCAGAGCCAGAGGTTGCCCCTCCCTTTAGCAGCCTTGACAATCAATTGAAATTCAGTAAACAGAAACCCTGAGAGTGGCTCCAGGCTAGGCTCTGTGAGTTTCTCACAAACTAGTCCCCAGGAAAAGCTACTGTTTGCTGAAAGACCACAACTCTACCCAGAACCTAGCCTCATCACAGCATCTCCAAACTTGAGGAAAAAGCCATCTCCCTCTTTTGAGATACTCCAAGTCGATCTCCCTCCCATTGAACTAACCTGGGAGGAGGATCACAAAATCCTGGGTAAAGCAGAGCATTTTTCTGCCTGTTCTAACAAACTGACTTAAGCCACAGGACCACAAGCAGACTAGAGACTCCAATAAGAGGCTGGTTACTGACACAAGGGAGATATAGGATTTTTCCAACTCCTCCAAAATAATCAAATAACTTTTTCTTTTCTTCTTCTTCTTCTTCTTCTTCTTCTTCTTCTTCTTCTTCTTCTTCTTCTTCTTCTTCTTCTTCTTCTTCTTTCTTCTTCTTCTTTCTTTTTTGGTACCTTTTATTAAAATTTTTTATTCTTTTCTAAAACTTTTAAAATTTTTACCTTTAAAAAAATGTTTTCTAGTAACTTTTTTTCCTCTTATAATTTTTATTTTAGGGATACATGTGTGTGTGCGTTTTTCTTTCTTTTTGTTTTAAATTCTTTTTGTTTTTTGTTTAGCTCTACTGAACTTCTGATCTTTTTTCTTCCTTTCTTATCCTTTTCACCTTTTCTTCTCTTTCGTTCTTCTTTATGATACTTAATTGTTGTTCTGCACATCCTCAGATAAACCCGTAGTTGACTATTAGACCCTATCCCCCATTGTGTACACACTTAATCCACAAATTTATTACTCAGTTCAAAACCTTTGAGACTTAAATTCCTTAATAGCAGTACTACCTCTTTATACCTATATAATATTTTAAGTATTTTAAAGTTTTTCACATCTCCTTTATATCCCTCCCCTTCTATCATTATATTCACGTTCTTCTCTAAATAGTTTGTTTTAAATATGCATAATATTATTAATTTTTACTTTTCTATTTTTTCTGGTCTCTTTTCTTTTCCCTTTCTCTTTTTTCTTTTTTTCTCTCTCTCTACTTTCATCCTATCCAACCTATTTCCTGCTTTGAGATTAGGACTTAGTTAACTCCCTGTGCTGTCCCACATCACTCTATTCCTATTTTTACACACATCTCTCCCTAACCCTAATAATTTCTGGTTTTCCAAGTTCTTCTTTGTGGTTCGTAACCCATTAATATATAGTTGTTTGATGTTGAATAGATGTATCTGTTGAACTAGATTGTATCTGCAGACTATTGACTGTGCAAATTCAGACTTTGGTTGGTGCTTGCCTTAAGATAGGGTTCTAGCACAAAACTGGTGTTATTTTCATCCCAAATGGGCAGAGTAAGCCGGAACAACACAAGAAAAATGGCAAGTCCGGGTATCTTAACTCCCACTCATGATAATAAGGGGACAGAACAGATAATGAATAATCCAGACGAGAGTTTCCAAATAGGTCTACAAACACTGCTGGCAAACATGATAAATGAAAAGATTGAAAACATACAAAGGAATCTGTATGAGCGTGATAGGGAGAGAGAGGAGGCAAACAAAAGGTCAATGCAGGAAAAGATTGAAAACCTACAATGGACTCTGTATGAGTGTGAGAGGGAGAGAGAGAAGGCAATCCAAAGGTTTATACAGGAATATCATGAGTGTGAGGAAGCTACTCAAAAACTGATACAGGATTTGCATGAGCAGCTTGAGAATACTCAAAGAGAAAGGCAGGAATGGCGTGAACAGGACAGAAGGGAACCTTACCTCATTGGTGGTGGGAGTGTAAACTTGTTCAACCACTTTGGAAAGTAATATGGAGGTTCCTCAAAAGACTTCACATAGAGCTTCCCTATTACCCAGCAATCCCACTGTTGGGCATTTACCCAAATGTTTACAAACAAGACCACACTAAAACTACCAGCACAACTATGTTCATTGTAGCATTATTTACCATAGCTAAGATATGGAACCAACCCAGATGCCTCTCAGTAGATGAATGGATCAAGAAAATGTGGTATATATACACAATGGAATTCTATGCCTCCATCAGAAAGAATGACATTGCCCCATTTGTTAG
>NW_012267360.1:2690836-2696278 GCF_000151885.1 Dipodomys ordii
ATTGGGTGGGGGGGTGGGGGGAGAGGCTGGGAAGGGATGTGAAGGGTAAACAAAGGAGGAGGCTGCAATGCTTGATAAGAAATATACTCATTATCTTGCCCATGTAATTGTAATCCCTCTGTACAGTATGTTCACAAAAAAATAAAGAAAAGAAAAGAAAAAAAAGAGACTAGTGTACTGTCTTTGGCCAATGTAAGGAGGACTTAATTGTTATATTACTGTATTCTGGTCACTTTTGAACGTACTCATCTCTTAAAGTGACAATAAGTTGGAAGAAAACAGGACCAATGAAAATCAGTCTTATATGTACTCACTTGAAATATAGTGAATTGTCATAATCAATTCACAAATTTTCTGCAGCAATTGTATGTTCACCTTCATATCTTTGTGGTCTCCCCTGACTTTGACTTGATGCATGGTCATATGGTTTGTTTACAAAACAAGTTATTACTAGGCATTCAATATGTGATTGTTAGATTGACCTTGCACCCTCTCTTCCTGTCATTTGATATCAAACAAACCATCTTATATTGTCAATAATCTGAAGGAAAGGAAGACTGGTTGTTGGAGCAGACCCAGAACAGACTCAGAGCTTGGAAGAACACATAGGTAAGTCCAGCCAAGATACACTGGGCCTGAGATCATCTTGAGATTGTATTATAAAGAAATAATTATTTGCTGTACTGCTAATATTTTTGTCAGCTTAGTTTGCATCATTATATTTACATTGCTTTGTAATTTACAATATTAAATTGGAAAATAATCACAATTGCTATCATTTAACCAAAACAGTAAACAGTTACTGTCATGACAGAATATTTGTTTCAGAATTCCCTTAGGTATCAAAGCTTTATTGCTCAATTCCCATATGTGTAAAAATATAGTATTTGAATATAAATGCTCCATATTCCAACACTTCAAATAATCATGTTTATAATACCCAGTGTAATAAAAATGCTATGTAAGGAGTTCTCAGTGTATATTATTTCAAGGAAATATGATTACATATTTAGAAAAGATTCACTTAAAAAATTGATCTGTGGTTCTTTGAATCTGAAAATGAGGAACCCATGCATTAAAAATTTGATATCATGCTGAGCAGAAGGAACCATATTCTATTAATTTTGTAATGTCAGTCCTGGGGCTTGAACTCGGGACCTGCGCACTATCCCTGAACTTTTATGCTCAAGGCTAGAGCTCTACCAACTTGATCCACAGCTTTTTGATAGTTAATTGGAGATAAAAGTCTCAGTGACGTTCTTGCCTAATCTGACTTAAAAGCAAATCCTCATATCTCAGCCTCCTGAGTAATTAGGATTACAAGTGTGAGCCACTGGTACCTGGATTAAAGTCATAGACTTTAGTGTGTCCCACCACTTGGCTAAGTACTAAATAGTATTGTCCAAGAAGGAAGATGATAGGTTGTTGACTCTTTAACAATGAAGGGGAAAGACCAAGCAGTTGGAGAACTAAAAGTACAATTTCAAAGCAAATGGTGAAGTTAATCATGTATATAATTATCATATACTTAGTACTGTTCTAGAAAAGAGGGAGGGGCAATTAGGAAGATGTAGATCTGGGAGGATGCCCTCCATGTATGGAAAAGAAGTAATACTTGAAAGTAAATCAAAAAGCGAAACAAAAATAAATAAATGTTTGCATGAGTTTGAGAAGGACAAAATACTTAAAACTATTAACAGCTAGAAAAAGTCTAATAATGGACTACTTAGAAAAAGACAAACTGACAGTTTTTAGGCCAATGTATATACTATTGTTAAAGTAAAATTAAATGTTCCATGGCAAAACAAATTTGGCTTTATAAACTCAATTTATTTTGCATGTGACTTCAAGGTTATTTTCCTGATTAAGAAAAATTTCATGCTATTGCATGAGTTAGAATGGCTCAAAATGAACAATCCTTAGCTACATCTTGATTTCAATCAGATTCTTTCCTATGCTTATATGCATATTTGAATCACTGGTTTTAGAGACAACACCAATGCTACTACATGTACAAGATAAAGGGAGTTTTTATTTTCTGTTCCAGAGCTTGAACTCAGGGCCTCAACTATTTTGTCTAATTGCTACAGCTCTAGCACTTGGTTCATCTCCAATCAGACATTTTAATGGTTAATTGGTGATAGAAACTCTCACCCTTTTCTGCCAGAGTGGTTTTTAGCTACAACATTTGGATCTTAGCTCTTAAACAGCTAGGACTTCAGGTGTTAGCGACTGTTGCCTGGACAAGACCAATCTTTCAAGGTAACCTTCAAGAAATTTTAATGAAAGGATAGATTGTCGTTGTTATTTGATTTTTTTACATGAGGCATTATCTTTTCTACTGAAGTATTTTACTTAGTCCTTAAAGATTTACAGGTGACAGCTAGGTTTTCATAAATTGCAATTCAAGTATTAAAATTTTCAGTTATTTTTGCTGGGTAACATACAAAGACAGTTGTTATGTGAATTAGAAACCATCTAATCTCTGAAAGAACATAGTAATGATGGCTTCAGTTATGACATATTTAAGATGTATATGTGTGTAAGAGAGTATGTGTATGTTCATAAATAGTTATGTAAAAGTTTTAACAGTTGACTTTTAGACATATATAAACCATGACCAAAACCTTCCTCTCTACATTATATTTCCAAAAAATCACTGCTACTTGTTAATTTTAGATACATTTCATTAGATAGTATAACCTTACAGCTGGAAGGGAATTCACAGAATGGCACCGGTGCAAGGCATCTTCAGCAGTGACAACATGTCACCACATGTGTCAGAGATGACTACTATCTTGGAGGGGGCTGCAGTGCTTCTTATTGTAGAATTTCTTGTCCACATGGCCACTGTTCAAATATCCTTTAATTACTTAACACCTCACAGTCAACTACAACTCACTTATTGATTGACAAAAAGAAATACCCCTCTTTTATTTTGTAATTTCTTTTTGCTGCAAGTTTTTCTTTAATTGTTATTGTAAAGGTGATGTATAGAGGAGTTATCATTATATGTCAGGTAATGAGTACATTTCATTTAACAGTGTCACCCCTTCCCTTGTTCTCTCCCAGTTTCCTCTGTAATTTCATTTAAGCATAAATTGCTTAAATTCATTTGAATTTACAATTTGTACATAATAGACTTTGATCAAATTCACCTCATTTAAGTTATACTTGCTTAGTCCCTTTCTTTCCTCCTCCTTCCTTTTAAACAGTGTTTCGTGGGCTTCTTTGTGCTATTTTCATATAAATACATACATATTTGTATATATACATACCTATACACACATACAAACATCTATATGTATATACAAATATATAAATAGTATTTCTACAATATCCATTCCCCTCCCATCACTTTCTCTTTTCCTCTTTATACACCTATCAGTTCCCCCTACAAAACAGTCCAGATTTTATAATCATATCATATTGATTTATTCTGACTAGATTCTGTCTCTGAGCTCAAACATGTGACAACTTCATTTCTAATATGATCATATTATCTCAATATGATCAATCTCCCTTTGAATCACTCTGATTTAAACTTCCAGTCTCACATCTGGACAAATTCAACAATCTTATAATTCCTTTCTATGCTTATTTCTACCTATTCTAAATGTTTCTGCATTGTTCTTGAACATCACCCTGACAATTATATATTTCATAATATATCAAATAAAATTCAAATATCTAATTGGTAATATCAATCTTTGATGTTAGCTAAACACTTTTTATTAATCTTATGTCTAATATATATGGCAAAATTAGTTTAAGGCAAGTACTGATTATTTTACTGGACCAATATACCTCATATTTTCCAATTTCCATAAAACCTTATGGTACCAAGATAAGCACTTATAGCATCAAGATGAATTGATTAATATTTGATATTTTGGGAACAGAAGACAATTATGTATATGACTAATAAGTAAGCATACATATTCTAGAATGATTATGATCCTAGTTTCTAGTTATTAACACTTGCATATTTTAAAATTTAATTCTAGTTATGATTAAAATAACTATGATATGCTTAAGTGTCTTAAATTTGTAATTATTTAAATATACCATCCTAAAAACTACTCTTTTCTCTTGTTTTATTTTAAAACCAATTAGCTTTTCACTTTAATGCCACAGAATAAAATCCTTTAATGGAGAATTAGTCTTCTGAAATTTCAGTTGTTATTCTACTGCTGACAAACCTATTTTTTTTACAAAAGTGAATTTCTTTTCTTTGTGTGTTAGAAATAGCTATAGTTCAAATATGGCAAGTCATTCATTGTTGGGGTTAAGATCTGGGGCTCTGCAAGAAGACTGCTTCTTTGCAAGTGTAATTCTTCCCCATTCTTAATTTAATGGCCTTGAAGAAACTATCTAAACTGTGATGTCTGATTCCTACAAAAATAAAAATCCTTCATGTTTTTTTGCGAAGATTGGCTGAGACTGAATATATATACATATACACATGTACAAACATATACATATATATGTACAAATATATTCTTAGACTATATATATACATATATGTATATATATTCCATTTGATGGCATATATATACATACATATATATACCTAGACATATGTGTAGGTATATATATATATATATATGTACATATGTGTGTGTGTGTGTGTATATATATATATATATATATATGCCATCAAATGGAATCAGAAGCCAGCATTCAATGAGAATATTACTCCTCAGGATTAGAGGCCTTGAAGCTGTACATGAATATTCAGATATTCCCTTGAGCTCTTCTAGTTTCAAGTCCTACTTGACACTCATAACATTCACACAGGAGCTTTCTAAAGACATGCCACATTATGTTTTAGTAAAATAAGCGAGGTTTACCAGAAAAAATCTAACTTGCTAAAATGGCAGGTTAAGTAAGTAACTCTTGTAAGAATGAAAAATATTACTTGCAATTCTTGAAAGAGAGAATCAGGCCTCTGAAGAGGTAGAGAAAAGGGGCTGGGAAGGTGGCTCAGTGGTAGAGCGCTTGCCTTGCATGCATGAGGCCCTGGGTTTGATTCCTTAGCACCATATAAGAGAAAAACCGGAAGTGGCGCTGTGGCTCAAGAGGTAGAGCCTTGAACTGAATAGCTGAGGGACAGCATTCAGACCCCACAACCAGACCACCCCCACACACACAAAAAAAAAGAGGTAGAGAAAATTTAGTGATAGAGTATGACTAAGATGTGTGGACTCATAATCATTCTGATTCTTGTGAACCTAGCAAGTATTTTCAATGATTTCAAAAAGTGACCAAAGGCTTGGGACACTTAGATACCTAGATATTATTATTATTATTATTTTATTTTATTTTATTTTATTTGTGAACATACTGTACACAGGAGTTACAATTACATGGGCAGGATAATGCGTACATTTCTTACCAAGCATTGCAGCCTCCTCCTTTGTTTACCCTTCACATCCCTTC
>NW_012267360.1:2703358-2732094 GCF_000151885.1 Dipodomys ordii
GATCACCGGTGCTGGGGGGGGAGGGGTGGCCTTCCCTCCTCTGCTCCCTGAGAAGGAGTGAGGATGTCGGGCTTCTACTCACGCCGAGTCTTGGTAGATATTATTTTTATACCTGTGAGATTGTACTTGATATTGGAGATTACCCTTGTCTAATGTAGACATATTTTACTCATACAATTTAGCTAAAATGAAAAGAAAAAAATTGTAGTTATTCTCTTTCAGTGGTTCTTTAATATCATGATGTCAGTATTACTGGAGGGCTTGGTAAAATAGAGATTCATGCTCCCTCAACCAACCAGAGATTAGCTGAATTTCTGAGTGAATTTCCAGAATTTACATGCATAACAACTCCGTAGGCAATACTGTTACTGTCATCTAGGATCTTCAGTGTGGAACTGCTCTAGTCTCTTGAAAGCTGTGTTTTTGCCAATACACCATTGTCTCTTCCTATTCCTGTTCATTATTCCTGTCGTGTTTTTCTGTCTGCCTAGGGGAGAGCTTGGGCTTCTGTTACACACATTTGATACTGTATTGTACTTTCCAGTATCTCAGACATAGGGAAGTGAGACACAGCTGAAAACAATATGTGTCACAGACAGGCTCACTTTCCTACTGCTCATCTACTCCACTCCTTGATTACATCTTCCCTCGCTAGTCAATGCTGTTTTGATTGTCCTTCTTTTCTCACAATCTCATACTTACTGGCTCATTTTCTTCTATTATTCACTGTTATTTTCATGGGTTATTTTTCTCTGCCTGACTTGATTAGAAACTGGGAGAGTAAAGGACTTGTCATACATTTTTAGAAACTGAGAGTAAGATACCTGTCATAACTTCTTTTGTAGATTATTTCTAAAAATGTAAATACTATACTACTACTTCTCAATATGTTCTAATTTTGTTGTCAAAATTCTTCTGATGGAGTTTTTCATGGTATCAAGTAATTTGCAGGCAAAAATGTATAGAAATTTGATTAGGTCATGTAAGAAGATAGCAGAAGTAGTAAATAAAAAATGCACAACTCCACGTTTGAAATTCAGATAAACAACATATTTTAGTATAGTTTTTGTACTATGTTACATCTTTATACACAACCATGGGAATATTATGGAATTCAAACTTTATTGAGCATAATATATTTTACGATTTTTGTGTGTTTTCATAACTTGATTTTTTAGAATGTCATTAGCAGGATCCTATGTACATGTCCTTCCAGAAAAAATATACTTCTAGAATATTTTTCCATGTCTTTGTATGTCTATGATACCAGTTAAAACATCTGATAGTTGATGATAATGAATATAACTGTCCAAAAATATGAATATTAATATCTCTTGTGATCCCTGTATTACTATAAAATGTGTTACATGGTGACCATTAATATCATGTGAATTGGTCATCTAGGATAAATCCATGATACATGGATATCACTTTGTATATTTAATGCTCAGTATAAATATTCTTAAGGGATATTTTTGCCTTCTGAAAACCTAACAAAGTATTGGGTAGGCCTTAGAATGTATAATAGTCAAAGAAATGAGCCATGCAAAACTTTAGGGACCCAGGGCTACTGCCATCATGATTTGAAGCCAAGTGAGCTCATAAAAAATGTAAAAATCTAGACGCTGGATATTTTCTATATAAGCCTCTGCAAGATCAGAGAGGTCCCTGCATTATGTTGTTCATATTCTTACCACTGCTGAAATATTATCACAATTACTCAAATTGATTTTGGGGGTTTAATGTCTGATTATATCCCTGAGATAAACTGACCTCATTGACATAGAATCATGGATCTGACCACAAGGTATTATAGTGAGTTTTGTTTCTCAAAGTATAACATTAACCGCAGTAATACTGTAGTGTTATATTTTTAAACTAGGTGACAGAAATCTTAGAATAAGGCTTCACAAAACAAACTTAGAAAACAGATGCCTGTGGAGAAGTTAGAAATTGTCATATGATTAATACACAGACACCTGATAAAAATTTTGCTATCCTTTACTTTTTTTTCCCCATGTCTCTGTCCTTGATGTAAGGACAACAATGAGGTAATCATAAGAAGATAAAAAAATACAGAAAGATAATCAACTCTACCCTTTTGCACATGAGTTGATGGCTGTATGCTGACTTAAGTTTGCTTTATGAATACTACACATTTGTCTACTAACAATTATTCTTATATAGTTAGACATCTTTCATAAAAGGAATGTTCACTCTTTTGTACTTTACTAACTTTCAAAACAGAATTGTGAATACTTAAAGCCTTAGAAAGTCCTATATGTTCAAACTGTGATACCTTAGTGAATATAAATTAGGGTATCCTACTGTTTGCAATTATTTCTCAGTCAAGAGATGATTTTTGACTGTTTCCTTTGGGTTTGAAGTCTCTTTGTTTTGTTTTCAGTCATGTATTTAGTCACTGTTGGTGAGATAAACATTATTTTTCCTTTACTTTTCTTTCTAATGCTTTGCAGTCAGGTTGTGATTGTCATTTCCTTTCAGGTTTTTATAGCAGACTTGTTTCAAATGAGTTCATTCGTTTATTGTAAAATTATTATTTTCCTCTAAAAAGTATAGTGTTTGGCTTTCTTTTTCATTGCATTTTTATGTCTTCTTTTGTTTTAAATTATACCATATCAAACAATAAGTGTTCACTATGTCTTCCCATTTGAGGAAATGTTCAATAAAAGCACTCTTATGGTACAATTGCATATTGAAAGACACATTTATTCATTGTAAAATATTAGTTATGTACAATTTAATTATTTCTATCTTTCCCTCCAATTAAACATAACTTCAAACTTGATGTTTTGAATTCAAAGGAACAACATCAAAATCAAAATCTTTTACCTTTTTTTTCAGTTAAAGATTCCACTAAAACATAACAAATGTTGGAAGTAGTGTCATTTTAGTAGAAATCATAAAAAGGTTGTATCACAATTTCTTATATAACTAGAGATTTATTCCAGAATTGCAACATAATTGTACTCTCCAACTTAAATATCTATGAAACTAAAGATTTTATCAGTCATCCTTAAGGTCCATGTTAATACCACTATCATGGGAATAAGCACTGAAATTCAAACATAAATTATTTGAATAATTCTTACAGTCTTCATTTGAGTGTACAATGTGAGGAATCTATAAAATTTAGAGTTTTGGACTGGATGTATAGAAATATTGTTCATACAGGCAATATGTATAAATAACTTCAGTCAATGTGGAATTTGATTAGAATTCTATTCAAACAACCAAAAAGAACTAATGCACAAGTTGCTCAAGGTTCATTTCATCATTTTTAAACACTGGATTGAATGTTTGTATTTTATGCATGTCTAGATTCTTAAGTTGTTAAATTTGTTGCCTTAATATCTCCTTAAAACTCTTCAACCCTCTTTCTTAATATTGTGCTGCAGAGTTTTCTCCTGTAGAGTTTCCACAATTTCTGAAAGCAAGAAATAAATTTTATAACTTTTTAAACTAAGGTGAGAAATGTTCACAACTAGCTATATTGGCACTAGATATATTGTAGGTAAAGTAGGTTTGAAAAAGCAGTGACCAATTAGGGATGTGAGGGGAAAATATCTATCAACTAATCAAGAAAAACAACTTTTAGTAATGCCACCTATGATCATAGCAGGCTGACATGTAGATTTGGGGTCATGTCACAGAGACACTGTTGAAAAGGTGAAGTTGCATCATTAGGGCTTCAATCTCTCCAAGTCTTCAAAGAGTCCAGTTCATTTTATACCATTCCAACAATTGTGCCACCGTGTCATTCCTTGGTTCCTTTACTGAAGAAAACATACAAAGTTGGATAAAGTCATTTTACTAACTCAGAAAGTTGTTCAAATGGAAAGGTTCAGTTGTTAATGACTGTGACCAGCTTCTAATGATGAAGACGAAGAGCTACATAAGTGATTTTAAGAGATATAAACTATATAAAACAAAATTCACTCACTTTAATTGCCATATAAATATATTTAAGTCTAAATAAGTAAATATCAAGAGAATTTCTAACACTTTCAGAAAGTCATTAAGACCCTTATTTTCCTCTTTTCCCCTTCCTGCTACTGTGATTTAAACCATAAATTGTTCTGTTTTCTTTTTTGTAGATACAAGAGTTCATCTGATGACAAAATATATTGAGCTTTCATGTGTTCTTTTGCAACCATAATAGTGTCCTTTTTGTTATGACTTGAATTCCCATTTTTATTGGGTTAAAAATATTGCATTTTAGATAGGCATTCTTGGAATGATATCTTTGTTTTCTCCTGTGGCTTACATTATTATTATTATTATTTTTTTGTCAGTTGTGGGGCTTGAACTGTGGGCCTGGGAACTGTCCCTCAGCATTTCAGCGCAAAGCCAGTGCTCTACCACTTGAGCCACAGTGCCACTTTCAGCTTTTTCTATTTATGTGGTGCTGAGAAATTGAACCCAGGGCCTCATGCATGCGAAGCAAGCACTCTGCCATTGAACCACCTTCCCAACCCTGTTTTGTTTTTTAACAGTAGTTTTTAACCAAAAGTAATACATTCATTCTAACAAAGCTCAATTTTATGACACATTTGCATGCTTTTTTATGTCTTTAAAAACATTTTTGCTAACTCTTATGTTAACAGTTTTTTCTCTCATTTTCTAAAGTCTTCCTCTCTTATGGTTAAATCTTACGTCATTGGACATCATGTGATATATTATCATGCATTAGTCTTATGAGAGGAGATTTTTCATATGTATGTTAACCTGTTGCTGCAGATAGTATTTGTTGATGAGATATTGCTTGCCCTTCTCAATTTCTTTGGAAGCTTGCTTCAGATCAATTGTTCTCACAAGTGTGGATCAATTTCTGTTTCATTGATTTGTCTGTATGCCAATATCACACTGTCTTTATTATTAGAGTCTTAGTAAATTTTGTATTCAGGAGGCCAACTTTGTTATTCTTTATCCAAAATCAACATGGCTACTTTTAGTCATTTGAATTTTCATGCACATTTTTTATTAATCTCTCTAATGTAAATACTTTTTGTGTGAAATTTCTATCAAAACTTAATTCTACACACTTTTATATGTTATGTATTTATTTCTTTTATTTCAAAATAAGTTTTGGATTTTAAAAAATGATTTTATCTTTGTTTTAGGTCTTTTTAAATAAATATTTCCATGCACACTATAAATACATGTGTAGTGTTTTCCACCTTTGCTTATCTTTTTTTTTCTTTTTTCTTTATTTTTTTTTTGCCACTTTGGGGTGTGATTCAAGTCCTGGGCACTGTTCCTGAGTCTTTTTAATGTTCAAGGCTAGTGCTCTACCTCTTGAGCCAAAGCTCCACTTCCGGCTTTGTTTGAGTAATTTATTGAAGATAAGAGTCTCCTGGGGACTTCTCTGTCTAGGCTGGATTCGAACCATGATCCTCACATCTCAGTCTCCTGAGTAGCTAGGATTTCCAAGCGTGAACCACTGGCACACTGCAACCATTTTTCTTTAAACATAACTGAACTTCAATAGTTATTGAAGTCTTATGGTTTACTATGTTTCTATAGTTAATCAATTACTGACAAAGTAGGTTAAACTTTAAAAGTTTAAAGTTTATTTGTCACTGGTTGATTTCCACTTGTTTATTATAGCATTTATTTTGCTTCATGTTTTATCAAGATCTGCATTACCTATATAAATAGCATTATGTCTTTATGTGCTCTAATTTTTCTTTTTTGACATTTTCTCTGATAACTTTCTTTGTTAAGCATACATTGTCTTTTGGTAATACGTTATCATTGTCATATAACTATTTTACAGTATATTTTCCCTTATTTACTTTTTATTTTTGGTTAACATGTATGAATTGCACATGTTAAATGGGACATACACAGCATAGCTATTAAAAACCAAACAAGCATTTTATTCTTGCAAGGATGGAAAGCAAACGAACTCTAATACAGTGTTGGTAGAAATGTGAAAATTAGTACAACCATTATGAGAAGCTGTACATACTTTCCTCAAAAATATAAAGTATTGAATTACCATTTCACTCAGCTGTCCCACTTCTAGATACACATCCAAATGAAATGAAAAACAATATAGCTATGTCTTCATGTTTTAAATGAGTTCCTTGTGCATATATTGTTTGGTTTGTTTTCTATATCCTTAAGCTTCTGCTTCTTAAAATCTTTAGATAATTAATACTTAATGTTATTAATAATATAGTTGAGTTCATATCTGGTATCATCCTTTGGCTTCTTAACTGTCTCACTATATGTTGCTGCTTTTTTCCTGATAATCTTTTGAGTATTACTTCATATTTCAATTTTATTTCTCTCTTGGTTAATGAACCAAAAATTTTATTTTTAGTAGTTGCTATAGAGTTTCTAGTCTATTTTAAAGCCATCTTTGTCTGCAGTAATATTCATATTGCATAGCAACCTTAACACAATGTGTTTTTCCCAGCCTTCTTTCTATTCTTTTGTAATACCTTTGCCATAGCTTTACTGTGACATTGATTTCAGCTCTTCAGCTCAAGGCTAGCACTCTAGCAATTGAGCCACAGCACTACTTCCAGTTTTCTGGTGGTTAAGTGGAGATAAGACTCTCACAGACTTTCCTGCCTGGGCAATCTTTGAACTGCTATCCTCAGATCTCAGTCTCCTAAGTAGCTAGGATTACAGGCATGATCCACTAGTGCCCAGTCTGGAACCTTTAATCTTGCCTACAGAAGTTATTATTTGAAACACATATATTAGATATTTATTAAATGTTAAAATAATGTATTTGGTCCTTAAATATGCATTTCCACATTTACCAATATAACTTACTTTGTACAATTTCAAATCCCTATCTTGTGTTCTTTTTCTTCTGCCTGAATAATTACCTAAGACTTCTGCCAATGTAGACAGCAAGCATTGATTTCATCATTTTCTATTGCCTATAGGGATGTTTATTTTTCTTTCATTGGTTTTTCTTTCATCAAGTTGAAAAACATTAGAAAAAATGTTTAAATACAATTCCTGTTGCTTTTCTCTTTCTACTTTCCCCATCACCTATTAGGTAACATTTACTATTCTATTTTCTGAGGTTCTGTTTATTTCTTTGATCTTCCCTTATTGTGTATTGTATTATATTGTATTATTGAATTTTCCTTATTTGTTTTATATTATATCACTAACTTCACCAATTGTTTTTTCATAGTATATTGTATGTGATTAAGTTTACCATAATAATTTTTAGAAGTTAAATTTAAAGATATTATATTTTAAATTTCTAGAAGTTCCATTTGGTTATTAATTTGGGGCTCTAATTTCCTTACAGTGCTCACATTTTTCTCTATGTACTTAAATATATTTTTAAAGACTTGTAAGCTTATTTAACCTTGATTGCCATCCATTTAACTTTTGTTTCCTAGGAGAGATTCTTTTCTTGGATCTAGGTCATATTTTTACCTTCATGCACCTAATAATTTTGTTTTTCATTTTAGATTTTATAAAACGTGGTATGGAAGAATTGAATGTTGGATTCTGCTATATTCCTAAAAAAGTTTTTTGAATATTGGTCTAGCACATAATTGAGTTAACTGGAAACAGTTTATTTCAAACCTTGAATCCATACTTTATGTAGCAGTATTCTATAGCTAATCTTGTATTAATAACACATAGTTTCTCTGAGGACTCTGAGGATCCTTGTCACCTCAGAATTTGGTGAATGTTTTCATAATGTTGCTCTTTTTATATAATTGGAGAGATTCATCCATTCATTCTTGTATTGGAATTCACCAAAAAAATGGAGAGGAGAATTCTGTAGTTCTCACAATATGTTGTTCAGGGTAGTCCTTTGCTATATGTCTCCTACCAATCTAAACTTCCCCAATTTGTGACTTGGTCATAGTAAACACATTATTTTTTAAATTAGTAAAAGTCTCAGTCCTTGTATAACTTTCTTTCTTCTTACTGGGTACATTAATCATGAGTCCCTCCTTTCTTCTTTATAAAGCACACATTGCGACGACATGTTATAGCAGATTTTGGGAGACATCCATCCTATCTGATCATTTTGTCCTTCAGGTTTAATCCTTCAAGTTTGTAATCATCAGTAGGATTTCATAATATCAAAAGGTGTGACAGACTGTTCTTCTTGATAATGTTTGATTTCTTAGTTTAAGCATTAAAAAATAAAGTCATACTTTACATATCCTAACACTAACGATACAATTCACACAATTAAATGAGTTATGCACATTTATATGGTTGTTCAGCAACACTAGTTGCAACTAGTGTTGTTCAGCAACTAGTGTTGCTGAACATTGCAATTGCCTACTTTCATAAAGACCAACATTCAACCATTCCTTCTTTCCACGTCCTTCTAGCCCCTGATAGTTTTTCAGGAATTTATTCTATATAATTTATATAAATGAAATTATACTGTATGTAACATTTTGTGTGTCACATCTTTCACTCAGGATACTATTTTCAAAGTTCATCTTTCTTGTAGCATTTTGAGGGACTCCTTTTAATTTATGGCTAAAATGTTCCATTTTATGCATATGCCACATTTTATTAATTCATTCATCCACTAATGGTTATGTCTGTTGCTTGCATTATAATTGTTCTAGTATTAATATTATTAAAATAATTGTATGAGTCCTATTAATACTATTGTTACTATAAATGTGCTGGTCTTTATTCTCCCTTCCCTTACTACTGCAGGATTTACAGATTATCAGCCCCATCATTGAAGTACTAGAGTTAAAGCAGGGCTTTTCTCTAAATCTGCTTCCATCTAATAATGAAAAATAACCCTTCAACTCAAACTAACATACTATACTATAGGAACCTTAACTGTATTATTCACAGTTTATGTGCTCCAATATAAAAAGTTATTTTAAAAATTGATGTTTTTTTCCCTACCTCAATACAACTAAGAATTAACAATACCTTTCTTTCTAATAAGGAAATACATATGAGCACAAACACACACACATATTTTCAGTTCTGTTAGATGGATATCTATATTTGAAATCACTAGGCAATATGGAAAATTATTGAGCTGAATGCCAGTGGCTCATGCCTGTAATCCTAGCTACTTAGGAAGCTGAAAATTGTGGATTGCAGTTTGAAACTAGCTACAGAAAGAAAATCTGTGAATCTTTCCAGGTAACACCAAATTAACCTCCAAATAAGTACCCAAGAAGCTGGAGTTAAAGAAGGGATAGCCTTGAGCAAAGAGGTTGTCCCCTCAGGGAGAATGTCCAGGCCCTGAGTTAAGTCCCAGAACTAGTGCACACACACACACACACACACACACACACACACACACACACATTACTGAATTTTGAAATTAATGAATTCTAGCAGTTATTATGTTCTGGATAGATTCTAATAAGATAATTTTTATGTTTTTATTGTAAATATACTGTACAGAGAGGTTACAGTTACAGGAGTAAGGTAATGAATACATTTCTTATAGAGCATTGTTGCCTCCTCCTTTGTTTTTCCCCTACCATCCCTTCCCTCCCACCTCCACAACTACACCCCCCCCCACACACAAATTGTAAAGTTCTTTTTCAACATAGTGTCTTATACATCTCATTGTTACAATGGGTCAAACTGCATCCTTATTACAGCATTTTGTTATTTCCCGTTACTTCCCATATTAGAAAAATGTATATACAATATGCAGGGCACCTACATCAAATAGAGTGAAAACGGGTTATAGTGTGGGAGAATAACATACAAGAGAAACAAAAAAATTACATAGTACATTTAAAATACATTAAAAACAATATCAAAAAGAAAAAACTACTCGTGTCCCTATCTTGGAGTTCATTTTACTTAACATCATCTTATATGGTCATATGTACATAGCTTTTGACCTTTTCTGCTTGTCCTAGACTTATACTAGTTATTGCAAATAAGGGAAACTATAGGGCACAAGTTTCTTTGGGCCTGGCTTACTTCTCTTTCTATTTCCTAACAAATGGTGAGATATCATTCTTTGTGATGGAGGAATAGACTTCCATTATATATATTATGAATAATATATATAATGTATATATAATATATATGTGTATATATAATATATATACATTATATGTGATATATACTGTATACATAATATACATATATATGTATATACTGTATACATAATATATATAATATTTTATATATAATATATACTATATAGTATATGTACTATATAGTATATATATACTATACATAGTATATATATATATTCTATATATACTATATACATTATATATAATACATATATACATCATTTCCTTGATCCATTTATCTACTAAGGGGCAACTGGGTTGGTCTGTAATAAGATAAATTTTGAAATTATAAATATATTTTCCGGCTAGTTGGGTTGTATTTTAATGCTAGGGATGTCATCTGAAGCAAAAACTGTATTGAATTTTGATTACATATACACTTCTTCATGTTTTTGGTTGTTTATGTTTAATTTATCAGAACTAATCTTGCCTAACCCAAGAACAAAAAGAATGTATTTTTTTTCTTTTTTTTTTCAAAAAATTTTTATGGCCGGGTGCCAGTGACTCACTCCTGTAATCCTAGCTAATCAGGAGGCTGAGAACTGAGGTCATGGTTCAAAGCCAGCCTGGGCAGGAAACTGTGAAACTCTATCTCCCATAAACCACCAGAAAACCCGAAGTGGTGCTGTGATGAAGTGGTAGAGTGTGAGCCTTGAGTTGAAGAGCTGAGAGACAGTGCTGAGGCCGAGAGCTCAAGCCTCATGACTGACAAAAAACAGAAAAGAAAAAGAAAAAAATATATATGTTTTTTTGTTCTTTACTCAAGCTCTTTGATCAATTTTAAGTTAATATTTTGATGTTCACAGGCAGGTATTTAATTATATGCTTTTACTATGGATGTTCTGCTTTTACAGAATTATTTGATAAACATAACTCTTTCCTAAGACATGGCATGGCATCCTTACAAAAATTCAATCAATAATAAGTGAGTTTATTCTTTGGCTTTTATATCCATCTACTAATGCATGGGTTCATTTTTATCTCCAATCAATGGGCTTTATTATTGTTACTTCATAGAAAGTTTTAAAATAAGTTAGTATGATTTCTAAAGATTTACTATGCTTTCCCAGTATTTTTGCCCCTTTTTACCTTCATTTTCATATGAATTATGAAGTTATTTCATATATTTCTCTACAGCAAAGTGGAAAAATTCAACATATATTGCTTTGCAAAGAATTTCTTGAGCAGTTTTAAGATTATTTCCATTTTGATCGCAATAGCCCTTGCAATTTATGGACAGAGGATGAATTTTCATTTATTTGAGAGAACATTAATGTCTTTCAATAATGTTTTATAGTTCATTTTTATATTTTTATGCAGTACCAGGGATTTAAATCGGAGCCTTGAGTTCGTGTCCATGGTTGAGCATTTACCACTTGAAAATACCTTTAGTCTGGCATTTTTCTAGTTAAACATAAAATAAGTGCTTCAGAGTTTTTCTGCTGCTCACTTGCTTTCAGTTATAATTCAGATTTTACCCTCCACAAAGTTATGATTACATTTGTAAGTCACAGGCATTAGACATTTTCTTTAGTTTCTTTTTCTTTTTAATTTTTTTAAAATTTTATTGTAAAGATGGTGTACAAAGGGGTTAGAGTTACGCGAGTAAGGCAAGGAATAAATTTCTTGTCGAGTATTATTACCCCTTCCTTGTTGTTTTCCCACTATCCCTTCTTTCCCTACCCTCCCTCATTACTCCTCCCCTCCCACCTGCCCGAAGTTGTAAAGTTCATTTCCAATGTACTGTCTTGTAAATATCATTGTTACAATGGGTCACCCTGTGTCCTTGTTTCAGGTTTTATTATTCCCCTTCCTCTCCCCAAATCACACAAATGTATATACAAGATGCAGGGTACCAAAATCAAACAGTGACAACAGGGAATACACCATAGAGGCAATAACATGCAAAGCAAACAAAAAAATCACAGAGTACATTCAAAACAACAACAACACAGAAAGATCTCTTGTGTCCATATCCTGGGGCTCATTTCATTTAATATTATCTTATATGGTCATATATACATAGGTTTTGAGCTTTTCTGCTCATCTGATAAAATTATGCTAGACGTATACCTGAAAGGAAAACCATGGGACCAGTATTACTTTGGGTCTGGCTTACTTCACTTAATATGATATTTTCCAAGTTGCCTTGTATGTTTTTGTTAAAATTCCCCAAGTATTTTGCTTTTATGATGGTTTATTTATTTATTTATGCTCACATGCTGTATTGGGGTTTGACGTCAGGACCTAGTGCTTGCTAGGCAAGTGTTTTGTCATTTGACCTATATATCTCAACGTTTTATACTTTGCTATTTGCAGGTACAGCCTGGCAGTTTTTTTACCCAAGTGCCTATTATTTATGCCTCTCCCCTCATTGGAATAATGAGTGTGTGGGACCAAGTCTGGTGTTTTTGTTAAGATGAAGTTTCATTAACTTTTTATGTGGGCTGACCTTTAACTTTATTTCTACCTCAAGAGTAATTGGAATTATTGAAGTGAGGCACCATGCTTATAGTGATTTTAGGTTAAATGTAATTGTTTTATTCATTTGAGTTTGTTCACTGGCCAATTGTTTATCAATTGTTCAATGTACAACAACTGTAAGGATAAAATTTTTATTGGTATGTTGATCTTGCATACAGATATCTTTCTGAATTCATGTATAATCTATCATAGTCCCATAGATTTCCTAACAATTTCTATTACTATTATTTAGTTATTTGCAAAGGTATTCTTATTTCTTCCTCTACAATCAGAAATATTGGGTTTACTTTTGTTGCAAATTTGCCTAGTTTTATTTTCCCATGTTATGTTGAGAAGAATTGGTATAAGCAGATATCTTTCCTTTGTTTATTGTTTTGTTAACAGTAACATTATATTCAAGAAATTTTCAGCTACCATCTGACTTGTTTTATAATGGAAAATGATGAATTTCATCAAATTTTTCTTGTATCTACTGAGATATGTCTTTTTGATTCTTTCTTCTATTACTATAATGCATAATTTATTTGTAATTTTAAATGTTTAAGCAATTTTCATTCCTAGAATAATTCTATTTGGTCCTGATATAGAATACTCTATATATTTGTGCTTATTTCATGTAATCATAAATGATGGTGTAGGCAACTATATTCATAAGAGGTATTACTACATACATTAAAAAAATGTACCTTTCAGGTTTGGGTAATACAGTAATACTAGCCTCACTAAATGAGTTTAAGAACATTTTCCCTTTCTGGACAGAAGGTTTTGTTAAATACTGTTATTAATTTTTCTATCAGATTTTTATATTTACCAGTGAAATGATATGTTCTTGGAGGAAAATATTTTGATTGATAGTTTATTTTCTGTACTTGTAAATCAAGTTTTTCCCCTACCATCCCTTCCCTCCCACCTCCTCAGCTACCTGCCTCCCCCCTGCCTAAATTGTAAAGTTTGTTTTTCAATGTAGTGTCTTGTACATCTCAATATTGCAATGGGTCAACCTGTATCCATATTTAAACATTTTGTTTTTTCCCTTCCCCTCCCCAAATTATACCAACATCAAATACAGTGAAAACAAGGGTTATACTGTGGGGGAGGAACATACAAAGCAACAAAAAAATAACATGGTACCTCATAAATACCTTAGAAAAAATAGCAAGCAAGAAAAAAAACATGTGTGTCCCTATCTTGGGGTCCCTATCTTTATAAATTCTTATTTCATTCTGGAAACTTGCTCATTTTATATATGGGTTTCTAATTTGTCAGCATGTATTGTGCCGTGTTCACTTGTACTATTTTTTATTCCTCTGAATAATGGAACACATAGAAATCTCACATAACAGAATTACTTAGACATGTTAGTATGTTCATTTTTCCTTTGTGCATCTTCTGTTTATACAGTAGTTTGTCAATATTTTTAATCTTTCAAAAACAATATTTTATTTTGCTGGTTCATATTAAAATAGAAATTTAAATTATTTACAGAAAGATTTATTGTTTCCTTAGTTTATTTGATTTTGAATTTAAATATAGATTATAAATGCAGCCAAAAATTCTTTCTGTAGCTATAAATTTCTCCTTGAATTATTTTAGATTTGTTCCATAGTTTTCGTATGCTATACGTTATATGTGTTTATACTTGCAAAATTTTCTAGATGGATCAAACCTTTTATAATTATTAAAGACTATTCTTTCTTGAGACCAATAATTGCAAACTGAAAACATTTTGATACACTTATAGGTCACTTTTTTTCTCATTACTGTCTGCATAGTAAATCCTCCAACCCATTGGCATTTTGAACTTAAATATTTTCATTGTATACAGAATAAAATTTAAAATTTTCTATCCTGATAATCTCCGAAAAATTTAATTCTTTTAAATTTGGCACAGCTATTTTAAAATTTGATCTTGCATCTTCCATTTCCTTATTTCTTTTCTATATCTTTTTCTTCTAGGCTCCTCAATTACTTCATTACAACATTCTTTTTATATTAAGTAGGTATTTCCTTATGTTTTCTTTTACTGCTCTTGTAATTTCTTATATAGTTTAAGTTTATTTTCTGAATGGTTGCCTGAGATTCACTATTATCATTTTTAATTTATAACAATATAGTTTAGATTGATATCAACCTTGTTTCAGTATTATACAAAAAATTCTCCTTTATAGCTTCCTTACTTCTTCTCCTTTTATTGCTTTGAATATCATACAAATTACATCTTGATATATTTTGTGACAATCAGCTTAGAATTAGATTTATGGCTTTGTTCGGGGATCTTTTACATTGGATAGAAAAATAAAAAGTTACACAAAAATTTCAATAGCTCATCAGTTGCTAACTTCAAGGTAGTTTTGTGTCATATTTTTACAAAGCCTCAATGAGAAAGGGGGTGACACTGTTCAAGAAGAAATGTTCTCATTACTGACTTATGTAACTGTAACCATTCTGTGCATAACCTTTACAATAAAATCTTAAAAAATAAATAATATAAACATTTGTTACATGTAAAAGCTTAGGACATTCTTAGGTCATTTTTCAGCACGTATATATGGCCTGACCTGGCTGGGCAAGCGGCCTATTAGAACCAAAGAATTGCTAGAGATTTTCAAAGCCTTAAAAATCTCATTCGTCAAAGCTTCCTCTTATTATCTGGTTATTATAGAATTTCTAGCCATTATTATCCAATATAGTAAAATCATTAAAATTAATAAGTGACTTTTAATTAATATTCAGCAATTGTCCTTGTAGAAAATGCTTTGCTTAAGAGAGCAGTTCCAAATCAAACCAGCTGGAGACAGGATGATAGTTAACGGCATAAAATATTTTGAAATTAATCTAGTCCCATTCGCCTTCTCACAAAGCATTTCCTCTAGTGTATGGAAAACTAGTTTTTGTATTTATCAGTATGCATTATTTATACAAAAGTTTCACTGTTTTATTTCCTTAGACGTGTACAATGTATTTGAAAAAAGTCACTCACTCTATTACAGTCCCTTAACTGATTTCTTTCCTGCCTCTTTTGCATATAGTAGTGACTTTCCTTATGCTATTTCATATGAATATACACATGCCCCTCCATTTCACCCTCCATTCTTCCGGTGTCCCCTTCAACAATCTAGTTTTGATGCTCATATATGTTATTAATACTATCAATCCTCATATGAACAAAATCATGTGATACTTTATGAACTTGACATCCTACATCCTCTGTGTTTACATAGATGAAAGGATGTTGTCAATGCTACCATAAAGCTAAAGAGTAGGGAATGAGACAAGGGAAACACCTCTGTAAAGCTCATAGTATACTGAGATTTGTCAGCATTTGTTTAGCTAGTTTTTCAAATTTTGAAAACTTGCTGCTGAGATTCTTTGTCTTTTATCTCATTGCACTGAGTAGAATATTCTGAGAGTCTGTATTCTGCAATTTCTATCTATATAACACTTGAAATAAATCTGGACCAACATCCCTGCTGTGTTGTCCTGAGTCAGTGCTGAATTTTGGTGTTCAATCACCACTTTCAGATGAACCCCAGCATTGCTTCTCATTGCCTGACTACCAACTCTCACCCAGCCATCTTCCTAGGTACTCTGCTGATTACCTATGCACCAGACTTCCCTGTGGTAATCAGGAAAGCTTTTGTTCATGTATTGCGACTTTAAATTTTGACTTCTTTGCAAGAAATTTTCTTTTAAAAATTATTTTATGTGCTGGGCACTGGTGGCTCACACCGGGAGGCTGAGATCTGAGGATCATGGTTCAAAGCCAGCCCAGGCAAGCAAGGCTGTGAGACACTTATCTCCAATAAATCACTTAGAAAACCAGAAGTGGTGTTGTGACTCAAGTGGTAGAGCACTCGCCTTGAGCTGAAGAGCTGAGGGACAGTGCCCAGACCCAAAGTTCAAGCCCCATGATGGACAAAAGTTATTTTTTAAATTTCATTTTATTGTCAAGGTAATGTACAGAGTAGTTACAGTTACACACATAAGGTAAAGAGTACATTTCTTGCTGAACATTGTTACTCCCTCCCTTGTTTTTATCTCTCTTTCCATATCCCCCAGTCACCCTGCCCCACACAGTTGTAAAATTCTTTTCTGACATACTGTCTTGTGCAGATTGCTGTTGGATAGGTTCACCCTTTGTCTTTTGTCTCAGCATTTTGTAGTTCTTCTTCCCTTCCCCAAATCAGATACACATATATAAAAGACACAGGGTACCAAAATCAAATACGGTGACAATAGGATATAAACCAAAGGGGAAAAAAGAACAAAAGAATAAAGGAATAACTTGACATAGTACATGAAAAACAAGAGCAACAAAGAGAAACCTCTTGTTTCCATATCTTGGAGTTCATAACACAAGCATCATCTTTTATGGTCATATGTACATATTGAGCTATTATGTTCCTCTTCTAGGACTATCCTAGACATGTATTAATTATTACAAATGAGGGAAACTATGGAGCCTATGTTTCTTTGGGTCTGGCTTACTTCACTTTAGATTTTTTTTCCAAGTCTTTCCATTATCTTACAAATGGGGTGATGTCAAGAAAAATTCATTTTCTTTAACTGTAATGAATCTTAGTGCTTCAACTTTAGAAAGTGCTTTTCACACAGTCAGTCTTCTCTCCATAGCTTCAGGTGAGAAATTTACATGCCAAGTTCTTCCACATTTTCACTCTTCTCCTCTTACTACTCTTCCCTCTCTCCTCTTTTCTCTTCCTTCTTGTTTCTTGTGTACTCAGACAAGACTTGAACTTGTAATCATCTTTCCTCAGCCTCCTGGGGCTACTCCAGGCATGTACCACAAGGCCTTGTTACAGAGTTCTACATGACCAAAGCCCCTTATTTTTTTATGTCAATTAGTCAAAACCACCTTTATCTTCTAAACATACTAATAGGCTTCAACATCCAGTGAAAGATTCTAGTGTTCTTAATAATATCTTTTAGCCAAAGGGTTACTGAATCTTTCAGTATATTTTAGCAGCAATTACTAAATTATAGAGGGAAATTAGGCTAATTTTTTTTGGGCCCAGTTGTGGGGCCTGAATTCTGGGCCTGGGCGCTGTCCCTCAGCTCTTCAGCTCAAGGCTAGCACTCTACTACTTGAGCCACAGCGCCACTTTTGGCTTTTTTTCTTTTTGCTTATGTGGTGCTGAGAAATCGAACCCAGGGCCTCCGGCATGCAAGGCAAGTGCTTTACCACTGAGCCACCTTCCCAGCCCTAGGCTAATCTTTCTACAGGCACAAGTAAACTAAAAGTCTTGACTATACAGCTGTGAAGGGATAGACCTTAATCTTTCTACAAAGTTCTGGGTCTTTGAGAAACTCTGAATTTCTTTTTGATATTTCATATTCACATATTATTATAATATTATATTATATTATTTATATTATATTATAATATTATAAGGTCACTAAGTTAAAACAAGAATCATAAATATCTCAAAATAAAAAATACCTGTCATAACTGTGTGCTTATGCATGTTTAGACACTAATAAGTGAATGATTATTTGCTAGTATAATTTTGTACATTTATTTTAAGTATTATTGTTTCCTTCTGATGTAAGATATTTATAGTAGTCTTTACTAATAAAATCACAAGTATGTGTCACCACACTCAGCTTATTGATTGAAATGAGATTTCTCTATCATTTACCCACAATCTGGCATTTACCCCCTAATCCTCTGGATCTTTACCCTTTGAGTACTATCCTCCTGATCTCTACCTCTTCTACTTTTGAGTAGTGAAAGTGTTACTATGTGACTTCTGAAACAAAGACATATTAGTGCTCCACATTTCTATTCCATTTGCAGGGAGGGTGTTCACAGTTGGAGTCTAGGAATCATGCCTAATAAAGTTTTAGCAATCTATGTAAGGAACACATCACACAGCCTTTGTTGTGAAACTGTCACATAAATGGTTATGGACAACAATTCCTGAGATCTCAACACATACCCAACACAAATTGTCTGTCATGTGAGTAAAGCTATCTACAGATTGTAATGAATCAGCTTTGAGGTTTCCCCAAATGATGGACCATTTATGTTTGCAAAGAACTAAGCCATTGACTAAATTTTTTTTCAAAATTCTTTATGTACAGATATTTTTATTGTAATAAAATGATAGTTCTGCACACTATCATGTGGCTTATGTTCATACCCAGTGGTAACTGGAACATTTTGCCTTTGTTTCATTGAATTGCAATGATTATCACTGCATGTGCTATCATATAAAGACAGGTTTTGTTCACAACAAATAGAGTTCTGTAGCTAGTAACATGAGTTTAAAAAAGGTAGGTGGCCATAATTTTCAAAGACAAGAGGGTTGTCAAAGAGAAAGAATGAAGGGTAGCAAGAAAAGAGCTGGAAATAGAGCAGGGATCTCGGAATTTGACCTCTTGTGGTCTCCATCTTCCTCAATATTTAAAAAAAAACTCACTAAACTCTATAAAATAGAGGTAGTATAAATTTAAAAAGCTTTATTTAACTTTTTCTTTCTTATAGTATATATTCTGCTTAGTTGAACTTTTGTACTTCATATATACATAGATTCTCTCTGCTTTTTTGATCCTTCTGACTACTTCACATCAAAAAATAAAAAGACAAGCTAAGAAGTCTGGTACTACTGAGCAAACTGCCCCCCTCCAATGGCAGCAATCTGGCTTTGAAGCAAATATAATAATGCCATGGGTGGAATGATAACTTTTTTTATTAATAATGTGGGAACAAAAGGGAAGAGGACTAGATAGATTTTAGAAATACTTTCCTAACAAATACTCTAGAAAACCTTGGGAGAATTCCAGACTATAAAACAAAATCTTACACCTCTCGGCCCAAGTGTAGATATGCATATTTTAAAAATCAGTGAATCAGATTCCCTGAGCACCTCCTAATAGCACCATGAGAAATGTAGAATGTAGATGTGAGATATTGAATTTCTGTCTTCACAACCTCTCTTTAGCCAATACACACCCAATGGATGATGAGCAATTACTAATACACAGGGGGTTAAGTTGAAGCTTAGGTGCGCTTGATGGAGTTATGAAACTGGGCAAAATCCTCATCAATTTAATTTGTATCAGCAATGTTAAAAGAGACTTCAAGTCCCTAAATATATGCTCATCTGCCCTTTAATATCTGTAAGTTGTAAATGCTACACATTAGAAATGTTTTAAATGACATTAAACTCAGCAGGGCTCACACAGAATGAGTAATTTTCAACCACTCTCAATTATTTCCCTGACAGACTAACAGATTGTTTACAAAGATTCCTAGATATGGTGAATACCAGTGAGATAGTTGTCATAGTGCCTTGAAACAGCTTATTCTATAATAGGAAATGTATAGAAGGGCAGCTGGTATAGAATGTAATTACAAGACACTGGGCAGTTATCAAAGTATTGCCAATCTAACTGGTGCTGCTAGACATTTGTATAAGGATTCTATCCTGTATACTTTCATATCCATATCAAAGTAGTTTTTACAGTCACAAATGAAATGCACTGTTCAAAAGTAAAGAAAAATAAGCTGAGACAAAATATGAATCCAAATATCCCTGAAGGTCTGGACAAGAGATAACTGTGATACATATGTTAACAAAACTAAGTTTTTTTTGATATATTGAGGTTAACTACTATATAGACTGGAGCAAAAATAATTTATGGATATTACTTTTTTCCTTAGGGAAATTGAAGTTAATTTGAATGACACAGTGATGAAGCCCCTATTACTTCATTTTTGGTGTTCATTTCAATTTTGAGTAAGTACTAAGAAAGCTGCAATAGATAAATGGAGGTTATATAATAAATAAATAACATGCATAAAATGCAATCCCATATGCAGAAACAAAAATGTAAGGTAAATTGCATGTACTACTGTTAATAAATCCCAGGAATCTACTATGTTGTTGGGGAAAAAAATCTCTCCAGTCATAGCCAAATAAGTTATTGTTACATTTATGCAAGTTTTTCCAAAACATATAGCTTACATATAAAAGTTTAAAATAGGAACAGAATTATAGAAGGAATTGCACACCAAATGTGAAAATATATTTTTATATAAATGTGGTTCATTGAAATATCACCCTTTATTTCTTACAACTAATAAATATAATTTGCCTTGAAGATTTGATAAGAGAATTAGTATAAATAGTTGGGTGTCAAGAAACCTTATTACAAGAATGATAAAATTTTGGATGGGAGTTTTTAGGGTTAATTTACTTCAGTTAATGTGAAGTCCAAAATTATCCTGATAGCTTGATGGGATTTTCTGGGAACCGAGTATTATTTTTATTGCCAATATTTATTGTTCTTAAGTTTTAATCAATGCAGTCCCAGTTGATCTGTGCCTGTATATTTCTTGAGACTACTAAATATCTGGTTTTTTTTTTGTGCTTCTCATCCATGAACCCCTGAGAACTTTTCTCACTGATGGGGCATAATGTTCTAGATAGAATGTCCCCAAATAATGTCATATCACTTCTTCTGGGAAATTAACAGAGTCTCTTTCATGTCAAGCCCAATCTCATCAGACTAGGAAAACAGTTATCTTTTGTTTCTCACAAAATGGAGTTTTGGGTGTGACAATGAATCAAAGATCCATGTGATAGCCATAGTGTATCATATATTGGAGATAATAAAAATGGTCATTTTTTTCTTTTTTTCTTTTTTTATTGTGAAAATACCATACAGAGGGGTTACAATTACATGGGCAAGGTAATGAGTACATTTCTTATCAAGCATTGTTGTCTCCTCCTTTGTTTCCCCTTCCTATCCCTTCCAATCTCCCACCTGGCCAAAGTTGTAAAGTTCAGTTTTGGACATAGCGACTTGTACATCTTATTGTTGCAATGGGTCCTTAAAATTAGCTATAATTTTCCCAAAGCTAGTTCACACATATTCATCAGTGTATTATGGTTCTTATTATTGTAATGTCTTCTGTGAATATATGAACTTAGTGTTTGGTAAATGAAATGATTAATAAATGCACCCTTAACCAAATGAATAAGATAAATCTCTGGTATAAACATTATAGGAAGATTGAGAAGTTAATACAAAATTAATGCATCTCTTCTAGCTTTATTTTTTAATTATGAAAATACTGTACAGACGGGTTACAAGTACATGGGCAAGATAATGAGTACATTTCTTATCAAGCATTGTTGCCTCCTCTTTTGTTTCCCCTTCCCATCCCTTCTCATTCTCTCCCCCACCCCCCCACCCAATCCTCCTCTCCTGACCACCAAAGTTGTAAAGTTCGTTTGCAACGTAACAACTTGTACATCTCATTGTTGCATGGGTCCACCTGTCTAGCTTTATTTTTTAAGAATGATTAGATCACATTTATTAACATAAAACATCCATAAATAAACCGGCCCTATGAAAATACAATTCATTTAAACCATATAGGCCTACAATGGTAAATATCTGGCAAAAGTCTTTTTCTAAGTTTCAAAGAAACAAAGCACCAATTTTTACAGTATATTCAGAAAATATCACCAGTTCTATTTTCCCAAGATATATTTTTTATTCCTGAGACAAGAAATTATCTTAATAGGAATACTTGTCTAATATATATGCTTTCTGGGTGTTGATAGCAACAATTGGGTAGTTTGGATAAAGCAATAATTGAATATGTTATCAACATACAAAATAGAGTTATATTACAATATTTTACTGTAGAGAATTTATCCAAATTGCTAGTCTCTGCTCTTCTGTCATACTTTCTAATATTTCCCAGTGAACTTTAACAACTAATGCAGAGAACTGTAATATTCAAAATTTCAGTTTGACTTTGTTTTGCCAGCTACAGCTTTCCCTACATGAAGTCCCATTTGGTTTAATGACTACAACATGTAGACATTAAACTAGAAGAGAATATGTATTATATTTTCTAGTACCTCACAAAAGTAGATTAGTCCTAAATAAACATATATTAAAAATTCATCATAATGGCACAATGTCAGATACCTAAGAAGAAGATTAACATCAAAGAATCTGCACAGATGAATATTTAACTGTGGTATATCATTGAAAGATATAGTAACTTAATGAATAAAATTAAATCTTGGTTTCTCTTGACTGTAGATTGACAATGTTCCTTGGGTTGGAGTTGGTTTTGCCCATGAGGGCAATTCCATTTCTGTTCTTGTGGGCTTGTAAGAGTTGACAAACAAACAAGGTCTCACAAACAGTTTCTCCAACATTTGAATATTTATATGAATCAGATAGAGGGAAGGTATTTCTTTCATGGGCTCAGTAGATAGGCAATGCTTGCCAATGCTAGTGTTGTTATGATAACAGGGATTTTTTTTGGCAAGGTATCAAATATGATGTTATTTCCACCTGATTACATGCATCATTGTGATAAATCATAGTAAAAGGCAAATTACAAACCATTCATTTATCTTACAGATATAGGAAAGATAGATTGATAGATTTGGATAATGAAACAATGTGGCCTCATGAAGTATATAAAAGTCACCCTCTTGATACCTCTACATTTCTGAAACCTGTGATCCTAATTTTAACAAATTAGTTTCTGCATCATATTTACCACTTCACTTATTTCATTATCCATCTGGAGACCATACAGCCTCCAGAAATAAAGAATGGAAGATAAGACAGGTTTCTAAGTCTGCCTATAATAAAGGAGCTTTTATAATGTTAGCAATCCATTCCCTAGAGACAAATAAATTAGGAAGAAAGGGAAGAAGGAAGTATAGAGGGAAATAAATGAGAGAGGGAGGTAGAAAGATGGGGGAGGGAAAGAGTGGAGGGAGAGAGGGAAATAGTGGAGGGACAGAGGGAGAGAGTCTATTTTTTTGGTCTAAGAAAGATCTAATCAAGTAATTAGCTTGATTAAATGAAGTGGGCATTATCCTCAAGAGATATGCTGGTAATTGATCTACACTTCCAGACATAGATGTAAAATAATGGGAGGAAAGTGAGTAGCTAAGTATTTGGTACCACTTGCATTTCTTTTCCTTTCTACTAAAAAATTATGCCAATGTTCAATGCTCATGCTATTAGAGATTTTTCAACCCTATTTAATTCTTCAAATTTGGTACACGATCAATCAGTAATTCACAACATATATTTATAAATGACATATTTATTTATTTATTTATTAAAATAAGTTTTTATTGTGAAAATACTGTAGAGAGGGGTTACAGTTACATGAGCCAGGTAATGAGTACATTTCTTATCCAGCATTGTTGCCTCCTCCTTTGTTTTTCCCCTACCATCCCATCCCTCCCACCTCCTCAACTACATCACCCCTAAATTGTACAGTTCATCTTTTGGCATAGTGTCTTGTACATCTCACTGTTGCAATGGGTCAATCTGTATCCCTATTTAAACATTTTTTTTCCCTTCTCCTCCCCAAATTATACCAACATCAAATAAGGTGAAAACATGGGTTATACCATGAGGGAAGGACATACAAAGCTACAACAAAATCACATGGTACCTTATAAATACGTTAGAAACAATAGGAAGGAAGAAAAAAAAAACACTTGGGTCCCTATCTTTCGCTTAACATCATCATATGTGGGGTTTTTTTTCTTGTCTGACACATCTACTAGTTATTGCAAATAAGGGAAACCATGGGACATATGTATCTTTTGGCCTGACTTACTTCACCTAGGTCTCCTTGACACAGGCAGAAATTTTCTTAATAAAGACCCAGAAATACAACAAATCAAAGAAAGGTTGGACAAATGGGATTGCATGAAGCTGTAGAGCTTCTGCTTGGCAAAAGACATAGCTAGCAAGATCAATAGAAAGCCCATGGACTGGGAGAAGATCTTCCCTAGCCCTACAACGGACTAAGGGTCTCATGTCTAAAATACTTGGAACTCAAAAAATTAAATCCCCCAACAAAAAATCTTCAAAGAAATAACTACCAGATAAATAAGTGGGCTAAAGACTTAAGGAGAAACTTCTCTGAAGAAGAAATAAGAATAGCCGATACACACATGAAGAAATGCTCCGCCTGGGGCCAGTAGCTTATGCCTGTAATCCTAGCTACTCAGGAGGCCGAGATCTGACTACCGCGGTTCAAAGCCAGACCTGGCAGGAAAGTCTGTGAGACTGTTAACTCCAGTAATCCACTAAAAAAACGGAAGTGGTGCTGTGTCTCAAGTGGTAGAGTGCTCTCCTTCAGCAGAAGAATGCAGGGACAGCGACCAAGCCCAGAGTTCAAGCCCCATGACCGACCAAAAAAAAAAAAAAAAAAAATGCTCAACCTCCCTAGCCATAAAAGAAATGCAAATCAAAACAACATTGAGATACCACCTCACCCCAGTTAGAATGGCTACAATCAAGAACTCTAATAACAGATGCTGAAGGGGATGTGGCCAGAAGGGAACCCTACTGCATTGTTGGTGGGAGTGTAAACGTGTTCAACCACTTTGGAAAGCAGTATGGAGGTTCCTCAAAAGACTCCACATAGAGTTCCCCTATGACCCAGCAATCCCACTTTTGGGCATTTACCCAAATGATCACAAATAAGACCATACTAAAGCTACCAGCACAACTATGTTAGCAGCATCATTTACCATAGCTAAGATATGGAACCAACCCAGATGCCCCTCAGTAGATGAATGGATCAAGAAAGTGTGGTATATATATACACAATTGAATTCTATGCCTCCATTTGTTAGGAAATGGAAAGACTTGGGGAAACATATTTATTTCTTACAGATCCCTTTTGAACCTGCTCTAAGAAGAACACAGCCAGGGACCATATTGAATTTGCATTGTCCTTTATTAACAATTTAAGGACATCCTGAGGAAAATGATGAATATAAGCTTTGCTTTAAGGGATGGTAGGGGAAAACAAAGGAGGAGGCAACAATGCTCAATAGGAAATGTAGTCATTACTTTCCTCATGTAAATGTAACCCCTCTGTACATCATTTTTACAATAAAAATGTACAAAAATAATAAATGAATGATAAAAGCCTACGTCCAGGCTTTGATGTACTCAGTTCATTCACTATGAAGTTCTAAAGACAGATGTGGTCAAAAGTAGCATTTAGAAATGTGAAAATGATGATTTACTCTGATGTGTAGTAGTCTCATGTCCTTAGAAGGCACTGATCAACTGATCAGGATCTGTATTTGAGGTAGCTCTTTCTTTCCTTTTTTTCTTCTTTCTGTCTTTCTTTCTGTCTATCTTGTCAGTTGTGGATGCTTGAACTCTGGGCCTGGGCACTGTGCCTAAGCTTTTCAGCTCAAGGTGAGCACTCTACTAATTGAACCACAGTGCCACTTCCAAAGGTAGTCCTTCTTTCTAACCAACATCTGGCAACTGGTTACAACATTTGATGGTAATGAAAATTGAAAAACAATAACAGCTTTTATTTCCTCTAAAAGTGATGTCATTAATCAAAACAACACTTTCAAAGTTACAAATCAGAGATAAAATGCTTACATATGGATTTTATAGCAGGCATATGTACAAAAATGCAGAGCTTGCTAATCATAAAATTTCTGAAAATAAAAACAAAAAAGTGTTACATTGATATATATTGTTTTACAATAATGTAGGTATAATAGAAATAAAAATATTACTGTAAATAATTGTGAGTTATTTAATTTACCTATTGAAGAGAAAAAAGTGTTTCAATAATTAAACTCTTCTATCATTTGAGTTTTGATTATCACTTATTTTTAAATGGCTTTTCAAGTACATGATCCTATAATCTATCAGCAAAACAATTTTATCTATCTATAGCTCTTGTCTACTTTCATGCTTTTATCTACTTTGACAGACTTAATTTTGATGAAGAGTAAAAATGAGAAGGATCTTTGTGTTGTTGGAATGCAATTGGAAATACACATATAAACTCAAACTTCAAACATAGAGAAAATAGAAAAAGTTATACATGAAGATGGATAAGATGCCTAAGTGAATGGACCAGTGTGAATGGGCCATGCACACCTGCATGGAAATGCATGTATCAATTATCATGCTGTCTACATTGAAGACACCTAGAAGGAATAGAATCCTAGTATGTGCATGATTAATACCTTTATATGGATTTAATTGTAAAAAGAAAAGTGGATCCTCAACGAAATAACCAATCTATGAGGTTAAATATTACATTGAAAAACATTTACTTAAAGAGTGTTCAAAGCAGTATAAGGCCATACCAAAGGGAAATAAGCTGGTCTGAAAGGGCTTCCATTTGTTGAATGGGACAATTTTACACACAAACATAGGTTTATGCATGTGTTCACAAACAAATACACATGCTAGTCTACTGAGCATACAATAAGAAAGGTAAAAAATATGATATTAGAAAATTAATATTTAATATGCATAATTAGAATGATCAATTGACCCTGAAGCTAAGAAAAATAAATGCATAGCTATGAAATATCTCATCAAAGGTTATGCAATCCTTTCGCAGAATAAAATAGTAACTTTTTAATGGGGAAAACTGGCATTCACAGCTTAACAAAGTGATAATACTTAACATTGACAGCGGTGACAGCATATACTTTTTTAATTTATTTTTATTGTAAAGATACTTTGCAAGGGGTTACAGTTTCATGAGTAAGGTAATGAGTACATTTTCTATCAAACATTGTTAGCCCTCCTTTGTTTTTTCCCTACCATCCTTCCCTTCCCACTTTCCCAACTTCCCCCTCCCCAAAGCTGTAAAGTTTGTCTTCAACATAGTGTCTTTTACATCTCATTGTTACAATGGATCAACCTGTATTCTTATTTCAGCATTTTGTTATTTCCCTTCCCCATCCACAAATTAGAGAAATGGTTTAACCACTGTCTTCACTGCAGTAGTATATACTTTTAATGTTAACAGTGGGGAGAGAAAACTCAGTCTCATTCTGTGGGAACAGACAAGTTACATACCTGAATCTCTTCCAGTGAAAGACTCAGACAAGTCAAAATAAGAGGTATTCCACAAGTAACTATTTTTTTTTTCTGCTAAAACATCGTCAATGTCATGAAATACTAAGATGAGTGCATGAACGGTTAGGCAAAGGAGGCACAATTATAATGACATGAGGATAAAATCAGAAAATGTTTTCAAGGTGAATTATTGGTCCTTTCTTGATTGAGTGAAAATATGAGCATATAAATGCCATAAAGATAAAAAACATTAGAAATAAATATATTATTACTAGAAGGATACGGGAGTGACTACCAAGTAATAGTGTGTGAAGAGGCTCCCTTTTTGATTCCTGATTAGGATTCCAGATTCAATTGGTTTCCATAACATCTACAAAATGAGAACTGTAATGATTTACGACAATACTTCCATCCTGCAGTTTCTTGGAATTCTGAAAGAGATAACATGAATGAGCACATCTGCTGAGATTGAAGATGAAGGAGCACCAGATTTAGAGTCTAGGGTAGCTAGTAGAGGCTATGACAGAGAAGTCTGTATGGCAGGCCCTAGGAGACTGTATAAGGTCACTTATTCAGGGATCAAACAATATAATGCATGTAGAAAACTTTTGAAAGTGTAATAGCCCAATCCAAATGTGACATTATTCACAAAGCTGACACTGATGCAGGGCACAAAAGTACATGAGATCCTTCAAGCTTTTTACTATTCATTTTTTATAAACATATGGAGTTCTTTTTACAGAGAATCCAAACAGTCCAGGACATTTTTAAATTCAGCACCACCAAGCAGCTTAGTTGCCTGGACAGGAAACCTCAAAGGAGAGAGGCCTGCAGAATCTCTGCAAAGAAGAAAGTTACCCTTTGGAAAAAAAAAAGAAATCTTTTCTTTTTCATGGTCTATTTCTCTTTTTTTCTCCATGATTTATACTACTTTACTAATTAACATTTGAAATATTGCTACTATTACTAATTCTAATAAAATAATAATAGGCATTTTATTAGTGTAAGGATTTCATAAATCTTTATGATAAAAGTGAAATGATCTTTAGGCTTGTTAGTGTCTTTCATTAATATATTCATTCAACTAATATAAAAATCATTATTTTTTGAAGATTTGTTGTTGGGGGATTTAATTTTTTGAGTTACTAGTATATTTTAGATATGAGACCCTTGTACATTATATGGCTAGTGAAGATCTTCTCCCAATCCATGGGCTTTCTATTAATCTTGCTAGCTATGTCCTTTGCCATGCAGAAGCTCTGCAATTTCATGCAATCCCATTTGTCCAACCCAAAGAAACAGCTGCCCAATAAATAAGAGGGC
>NW_012267360.1:2733144-2734652 GCF_000151885.1 Dipodomys ordii
GGAGATGATTGGGTGGGGGTGTGTGGGGAGGATGGGAAGGGATGGGAAGGGGAAACAAAGGAGGAGGCTACAATGCTTGATAAGAAATGTACTCATTGTCTTGTCCATGTAATTGTAACCCCTTTGTACATTATTTTCACAATAAAAAAAACAAAAGCATCATTATATAACCAGCAGATACTGTGTTAGAGAAATATCTTTCAAATACTATTATTAAAAAATTGGCACTGGAGTAAAGAATTGTGTTAGAAATCATTCCACTTCTCTAAAAACTAAAGCTGATCAGCAACATCATAGACAAGATACGAAAATTAAACAAGACTCTCTACACAAAGCTTAGTTTATATACGAATACTGTAAGGGCTCAACCAGAGAATAGGAAGTATAATGCTGTGCTTTTCATTTAATAATAATTGTAAACCTTACTATACTTTTAATGTTTACCTCAGTAGAGTAATTTGAGGAAACAGTGCAAATTCAGTGATGTAAGAAATAAAATGACACATACAAGTATATTATGATATTCTTGACCAATACATCATGTATTGTGACTGGAACTGAATACTTTAAGATAAAAATGTATTCATCTTAACTATCATACTTTGATCTTTATTTTAAAATTACATTTTCTAAATGGCATTGAGGACTCATCACAATAGAACACCTTGGTGATCTTCAACTATATGACAATGGGAAAATTCAAAGGAAGCAATTTTTACTGTTTTGGTTTTTTTGGGGGGATCCGGTCGTGGGGTCTGAATTCTGGGCGTGGGTGCTGTCCCTCAGCTCTTCAGCTCAAGGCTAGCACTCTACCACTTGAGCTACAGCACCACTTCTGGCTTTTTTCTTTTTGCTTATGTGGTGCTGAGGAATCGAACTCAGGGCCTCATGCATGCAAGGCAAGTGCTCTACCACTGAGCCCCATTCCAAGCCTTTTTACAGTTGTTTCAGAAAGTTTCTATATTTTAATAAGGTTATCTGTAGGTGAATAGTAGTAATATCTTTTGTATTCTAAGTGTATGTATCAGATCAGACATTGTTAAAAATTTCCAGAAAAATCTTTCTATATGCCCATTAACCTTTTGGTATATTTTCTGGAATCTTAAGCAATAATTTATGGGAAGCCATTGCTGTCAGATGGAAAATTCCCTTCACAAATAATGTGCTACAAAATAATATAATAATATCAATAATAACAGAAAGCTTTAAATGTTTTTCACATTTAATCAACTAAGAACTTCACTATATAATTTCTATCATTTTTTTTCACTCTGTAATGATCTTTATTTATCATACCAAACATAATGTCATTTTAGGTGAACATTTGTTATGCTGTGTTTTCTAGAAAAAAAGTCTGTACATGTTAACTACAGAAACAGTTTCTGTCTTTGTTTTATTTTTTAGTTTCCAAATATTTTCAGTTTGTGCTTCATTGAATTCACAGATACAGAATCTACAGATACAAGAGGACCAACTGATTATATGAATGGACATGCATGAATGTTTTT
>NW_012267360.1:2744107-2746271 GCF_000151885.1 Dipodomys ordii
CTCCTCCGCCATCTTGTCGCCTCCTCTCATTTCTATCATTTTTAATATGGACAAAAATCAAACTTTAGAGAACTCAATTCACTTAACCAAGATCACAAAGTAACAAGACCAATAAGTGGACTCAAGTAATGTGATTACCCAACATTTTTATCCAGCTCTTCTCCTTCACTAAAAGATAGCAGGTCAAATATTTACCAGACTTGGGAAAATGTTGAATACAGAAAAAATTAAGGCATACTTGGGGCAACAAGTTTATGTTAATGATGTCTTTTTATGTTAAGTCACAGTATGTAATCATAATATGTTGTTGTTGTTTTTGTTGTTTTAAAAATCTCAGTTTTCGGGCTGGGAAGGTAGCTCAGTGGTAGAGTGCTTGCCTTGCATGCATGAGGCCCTGGGTTCGATTCCTCAGCACCATATAAGCAAAAAGAAAAAAGCCGGAAGTGGCGCTGTGGCTCAAGTGGTAGAGTGCTAGCTTTGAGCTGAAGAGCTGAGGGACAGCGCCCAGGCCCAGAGTTCAGGCCCCATGACTGGACCCAAAAAAAAAAAAATAATCTCAGTTTTCATTATTTCCACACAATGGGCATGGGATACTGTGGAATGAAAACTACTTTATGTTATTATTCTGAGGTCTGAAGGTACAGAGCTGCTAAGATTCACAATAATTACGTTTCCTTTTTTTTCTCCAACTTTTTTTTCTCTTTTTTGAATGTTTGTATTATCTTTAACTGGCTGTAGAAAGAAGTTGCCATTTGACAAAGCACTTAATGAATCTACATCTTGAGGTAACATTGCCCTTCTCAATATTCTCACCCACTTCTCCAAAACCACCCCTTCCCTCACTTATCTTAAGTTTTAGGCTATGTATTGAATTTTTTACCATTTAACATAGCACCTTATGTATACAATGCACTTTGACGTATGTCATCCCCTCAATATCTCCACCCCTTTTTGATCCACCTCTTCCCTTATATTTCTCAGTCCTGTGGTATATACAATAATAGAACAGATTGAGAAATTGTTGTCTCAATTATCCTCAAAAATCTCAACACCCCCTCTCTCTTTTTCTCAGAAACATTTGCTAGAACACCCAAGAGCTAGTCAGTGGCATACCTTATAATTAAAAAGGTGGGCATTCTGTAGCTTAAAGAAATAAAGCCAAATGTGTTAAACATTCAAAGACAGCAGAGTTTTTCAGGCACTTTTCAGATCAACAGTTCACCTACTCTTCTTTAGAATCCCACTAGACAAACTCCTGTGGAATTCTGCTGGAGATGTTCTCCAATCATAATTCTTAGCCTTCTTCTAAACTGCAAAATCTTCCACAGTTTATGTGATTCCTTGGACTCCAACATCTCCGAATGGCAACACATGTGGATTCTGTAACTTTGGCCCATGGAGAAAAGAGACAGACTCACTTCCAACTATGTGAATCAAATTTAAAATCCTTGGACCGCCAAGATACACAGTGCCTCCATGTGATTGTGCCACAGGGACCATTTCTTCCCAAAGCCAGATAATAAATGGGAATTCAGCCTTAGCATCTGCAATTCAGATAATCCATTTACCACCATCTGGACAAGACTCTATAATGTTCTCGGAGGCAAAATATTCTTATAAAATTATTTGTGTAAAATGGTAAACCCCAGCATTTCTTGGCTGAAATGCCTGCCTTAGTAGTAATGTGCTGTCCTCCCACCAAAATAATTTTGAAAATTTTTTGCTCTCTTTCTCATTTTTTTTTCTCATTTTTTTCTCTGTTTTTCAAATTGCATATTACATACAGATACAATGGTATATGTACATATATTATATTTAAACACATGCATGGATTTTGACCCTTTTGTTCTACGAAATAGGCTAGTATAATGCGCACATTTTTATCTCATTAGTCATCTACCACTTGGTCATCCCTTCCCTCAAATAGGTCATAGAAAAAAATGTAAAATTCTATTACCATTAAAGAATTATTGAAGCTAAACAACCCTGATCACATGAGAGAAATTCAGGAAATCTCTACTGGAATGCCCAGTGCAGTTTGAGCTATTTCAACACAATATTGCTTGGGCCTGGGAAGGTGGCTCAGAGGTAGAGTGCTTGCCTTGCATGCATGAGGCCCTGGGTTCAATTCCTCAACACCACATAAGCAAAAAGAAAAAAGCCG
>NW_012267360.1:2746321-2761992 GCF_000151885.1 Dipodomys ordii
CAAAAAGAAAAAAGCCGGAAGTGGCGCTGTGGCTCAAGTGGTAGAGTGCTAGCCTTGAGCTGAAGAGCTGAGGGACAGCACCCAGGCCCAGAGTTCATGCCCCACGACAGGACCCTCCCCCCACAAAGAACCCCAAAACAATCTTGCTTCAGTTTTATCTTCATGTTGAAAATACAGAAAAATACCAATTGGTCAAATTTTGAAGTCTTAACATCTATTTGAGTAATATTCCTATATAATATGGAGAAAAGTCACATTCTGGTGATGTGCATTTTGCTGTTTTCATTAGATAACTATAAACACTCTCAAAGAAAAATCTTTGGAAAAATTAACTGTTAAGCACTTTATTTTCTTGTCTCAAATGCAAAAGCTTTTCAGATTTAGTTTCATTTATTAGAACAGATTGAAATTGCTTATTGGAAATTCTTCGCATTCTGTTAAAAGCCCAATGAACAGTTGTAATTGTGTTTGGTATATTAATTCTTCTAATGTCTGGAAAATATGCTAGAGTTACCAAATAAGAGCAAACATACTGGTCATTTAATTATATCAAGTAAATCTATGACTTTGACAGAAACAATCAATTTAAAATGAAATAATAAAATCTTACAAGTAGGACAATCTATCCAATTAGTTAGATTTGCTTTTCCAAAAATCACATTTGCCATTAATACACATAAATTCACCACCTCCACATTCCAGTGATAGATTTTTATCAGCATAGTGCATGTTAATTTCTACATTACTAAAATTCTACCAAAGCTTAAAATAGCTGAGAAGAAAGGCATAAGTGCTCATTTAACATTAATTACAGCTGTTTCTATCTGAATAGGTAAATTCTCCTGTTATGCTGTTTCACTTCCTGAAATTAGAATTATCTGATCAATCATGAATAAGTATCAAAGTAATACTTCATTTTCTTTTCAGTTCCCTCCTTTGCTAGTACTGTGGCTTTGAACTCAGGGCTATACACATAATATTAGCACCTTAATGCTTGATCCATGACTACAGCCTAGTTTTTGCTTGTTCATTGGATGACGTCTTTCATGCTTTCCTGCCTTGGCTGGCTTCAAATCTTGATCTTCTGGATCACAGCATCTTGAGTAGCTAGGGTTAAAGATGTGAGCCACTGGGGTTAGCTAAACATATCTTCACTGTTAAAGTGTCAAAGTATATATATACTTTCCCATGATTTGTTTTCTTGTAGTAATAAAAAGCATGAAGAAAATACAAAAAAAATCCACTCATATACTAATTTATTGAATGGCAATTCATCTTTATAACTACATATATATATATTCATAATTTACCTATGTACTAATACACTTCAATTTTAAAACATCATCATTTGAGCCAGAAGACATTCATAAACTCACATCCATTCTCCTAACCCAGGATAAAGATGATTGGTGGTGTGTTATGCACAAAAATGCCTTGTTTGCTGCTATAAAATCTATCAATTATATTAAATGCAACTCTGAATGAAGTTCCCTAGTTTTAGTTTCCAGATGCTTTTATTAACATCTAACAAGTGTTTTGTTCCAAAAAAAAAATAGGACAGGGAAGCATTACACTCAATTTAACAATCATATATTTAGAAATGATTCAGCAGCCAAAGCAATATTAAAGTTGTTACAATACAGCCATATCTATGAATGTATCTGTTCAATTAAATCAAAGTTATTGTGTGTGTGTATGAGAGAGAGAGAGAGACAGAAAGAGAGAGAGAGAGACAGAAAGACAGAGAGACAGAGACAGAGAAAGACAGAGGGAGATTGGGTGAGTATTCTACTTTTCTACTGCTGATCTATAGTCTAAGGAAAGATATGATTTCTAATCTATTTCTTCTATATAATATGGGGGAGGTCTCTGAATTGTTTGGTTTTTGAAAGAATGATGAACTGATATATTTAATATTAGGATTTAAATGATGAGGAAAAAATCATTAAAAGACAATCAACGCCAGGTGCCTGTGGCTCACGCCTGTAATCCTAGCTACTCAGGAGGCTGAGATCTGAGGATCGCAGTTCAAAGCCAGCCCAGGCAGGAGAGACCATGAGACTCCTATCTCCAATAAACCACTAGAAAACCGGAAGTGGCACTGTAGCTCAAATGGTAGAGCACTCGCTTTGAGCTGAAGAGCTGAGGGACAGTGCCCAAGCCCAGAGTTCAAGCCCCATGACCGACCGACAAAAAAAAAAAAAAAGACAATCATGGTTTCTGACTAATAATTCTTATTTTTATGGATAGGTCTCTAAATTGATGACAGAAATAAAAAACTACAGATTGTGATGTTGAGCAAGATAAGCCAAATTCAGAAAAACAACATGTTTCATTGCACATAAAGAATTTGGACATAAACAACAATAATGTGACATAAATGAAAAAATGGGATTTTTTGATTGGGTTAACCAGTGGAAGGAAGGAAGGTGAAGTGGAAGGGGATGGAGATGAATTGGATAGTGATGGAGGTGAATATGGTATATATGTATATATATACACATATATATATACACACTGTATGTATACACATATATGTATATACATATATTACATGCATAGGTACATATACATATATGAAGATATGTATATATACCATATTCACTATATATTATATACCATATTCATTATACATATATCACTTACATACCATGTATGCATATGTATATATGTGTGCATATATGTATATAATGTATATATGTATATATACATAGATATGCCATATATGTATATAACATATTGTATATATGTTATATATTATATGTTCATTACTTGTATGTATAAAATAGCACAATGATGCTAACTAAAATTTGAAAAAAAAGGGAGAAACTAGGAAGAGGAATAAGAGAATAATAGATTGAGAAAATTTGATCAAAGTAAATTATAATATGAGTGTTTAAAAATATCATAATGAAACACTTATATCATATGCTTATCCCTAACAGTTAACATATGCTGATAAAAACATATTTTAAAATAATCTACTTCTTCAAGAATTCCATAGGTTGTTATATGCATTTGTATATCATACTTCTCCAGAAAAAAAAATGGTTATGTTAGTGTTTCTTCATTGGCACTAAGGAAAGTTTGATAAAAAGGCTTACAGAAATTGTGTGTGCATGTTTATTCTGTTTAGGATGGTTAACTTCTATCATATGAACAAAATTAATGAGTAACCTTAAATCAGATTTGTGTTCATCTATGGAGAAAAAGAAGGGAAGCCTAGAACATTTCTACTATTGTGAAAATATGTTATTTCTTGACATAGGATGAGGTAATAAGTGAATTCCTCTTCTAGTGATTTATCTGTACACTCATATTTTATTTTCCTTTTGTGTGAAAAAATTAATATCAAAATTTCATGTTAAAGGTGAATAAGGAAAAATAAGAAATTTTAAAACTAACGGTAATTACTTCAGTTCTAAACATTTTGGATTTGAAATTCTAATTGCTGATATACAGAGTAATCAATTATGCATATATTACTAAGTCTCAGGGGAATATGTTGTGTCAGATTCAAGATTGTTAGTCATCATGACCTACATCCATTAAAATGGACAAAAGAGTTGAAATTTTATGATTAGAAAGCATGCTTAAAACATAGCTTTAGAATGCAGCCAGGTCTGCAATTAGTAAGAAGCACTTTTATTGTCTATCATTTTTCTCCATATACTTCATCAGGAAATTCAAGCAGAAATTCAAGCAGAAATTCAATCAGTTGAGAAGAATGGCACCAACATCAAGTTTCAATGTTTAAAGATTGTTGTTGAATCTTCTACATTTACTTGTAGAAAAGGTAAAATCTCATAAAAATAAAATTGCTAAATTAAGCTGTGGTGGATACAGTGTTACTTCCTAGAATCTTGTTGAAAATGAAAAATTCATTTCTGTAGCCAGTGGGATTGTTTCAGTAGGGCAGACTTCAGCTTTTCAACATCTGCAGGGATTTCTCTGGTTGAACAAAATAGTTACTGAAGAATTCCTTTTCTAAGACTTATAGGCAATTTCATGCCTATATGGTGAAGAGATCTAGACTGCTTTCATGAACTCAAGATAATTGAGAGCTGTCAAGTTCAGTCTTTCCCACAGGGCTGGCTGAGGAATCCAGTGAGCTTCCATCAGAAGCCAGATTCTCAATATTCATATTTTAAGTTTGATAGTATCAACCAATCAGCTACATATCTATCATTTATCTATTATAGGACTATGAACTCAGGGTCTCATAGTTGTTTGGAATGTTATCATTTGAGCTTTGTCCATTTTTTTTCCTTTTAGCTATTTTTCAAATAGGGTCTCACATTATTGGTACTCATTTCAATTTTAATTACATTTCCTGCATAGGTGGAATGACAGGTGCACACTACTACACTGATCTTCTATTGAAGTAAAATCTTACCAACATTTTGCCTAAAGAGTTCTCTCTCTATTTTTCCTCCTAAGTAGCTAGAATTATAGATGTGATCCACCATTCCTAAATAGGTAACTCTTAAAAAACTATTTCTAATTCCCTTAAATACAAGTAAGATTAATATTTTCAGTTGAGCATAATAAGACCACATTTATTTTATTATGAATAAACAAGAAAATTTAGCTTAAAATATTAAGCATCAGAATACACCTAAAGATAGTAGAACTTTAATGCAATGTTATGGACTCCAGAGAATTATACAATGGAATTAATTAATATAGAATTATGGAAGTAGTATACTAGAGAAAGAAGAAAATTTAGGCATGCAGTAGAGATAAATAATTTAGTAAGTTTTCACCTAATATTTTCTCTGTCCAGAAATGAGACAAAAGTTCAATAGAACGATCAGGAGACAAGGAAAAGCCAGAGCTGAGGATTGTTTTAGCTACCTAGTAAAGGATAGAATAAAACAAATATTTATATTTGACCGAATATGAGAGCAATGGGACTGCAGTGAACTATGGGAATAAACTTGCATCAAATCTACTTGTACATTTAAGATGGTAACGTAAGGTCCTCTGAAATGAAAACAAAGGAAGAGAAAGATATGGGTGCTATAGGCAGGGAAATAAGTGAGGTAGGATGAGGAAGTAAGAGAACTTAAATATCTGAGGGTCAGGCAGAGTATGTGATTTCTAATCAAGACATGGCCTAAGCACAGTGAATTCAGGAGAGAACAACATCCAGGGTATTTATATTTGTAGATCTAAATTCCCAGAGATGAGTATGGTCCAGCACTGAAGACTACAGTCTTAGACATGTCAGCTATCCTGAAATAATCCTTGGATCAGGATGAGAGTAGACATTAAAAAAATGGAGTTTGTTTTCAGAGATTTAAAATTATTTATTTATTCATTCACTCATTTTGTTATTTAATAATTGTACAAAGAAGTTAGCATTCATCAAATCTGTTTATAAGTACAATGTGTCCTGATCAATGTCACCCCTTTCATATTTTTCCCCATCCCTCCCAACCTAACCTCCCCTCAATATTCTTAATTTTGTAATATATGCAGATTTTATAGTGTTTTATAATAATAATATAGAATATTATAATATGATATTCTCCTCATTTACTACCTTTCTTTATTCAACTATCTCCCTACTCTTGAGCCTACTGTACCCATTTCCTGGTAATCATTTTGTTTGACTGTGAGTTAACCTTTCTAAGTAATTTATGCCAACTTAATTCCTGCCTAAAAATACCACATTTCTGTTAATATGTTTGTAGACACTTGCATAAGTGTTTACTCTACATTGATAAACTAGTTCTAGCTTCCACATGTGTGGAAAATGTATTACTTTATGAGTCCTTTTTCACCAGTATTTGTTATTTTGCTGTGCTACCCTTTCTAATTTGAGTGTAGTGCTATCTCATTGTAGTTTTTACATTTTATGATCGCTAAGGATACTGAACATATTTTCTTATAGTGTTGATCATTTCCATTGCTTATTTTGAGATGTCTGCACTATTCATTTGCCTGTTTTATAGTTAAATTATTTGCTTTTAGGTTGTTAAGAGTTTTCAGTTCCTTATACTTTCTGGGTATGTCTTTTCATTTCGCTCATTTTTTCTTTTGTCATGCAGAAGCTTTACATATTGATAGAATCATATGATTTTTTTGTTGCTTCCTGAGTTTTGGAGGGTCATATTTTTTAAGTCCCTTTACTTATAAATTATTTCACTAATGATTTCTTCTGGTATTTTCACAGTTCAGATTGTAAATTTAGGCAATTTATACATTTTGAGTTAGTTTCTTGGTAGATTAGGTCAACTTTCATTCCTCTGCTTGTGGAAATGTAGTTTTCTCACATTATCTGTTGAAGAATTTTGCTTTTTGTCAGTATTTATTTTGATGCTCCTTTGAAATACAGTTGAATATGGATGGAAGAATTAATTTCTGGGAGTGGTGGCATACACTTACGATCATAGTTACGATAATATACAATGATCCTGGTCCAAAGCTGGTCTCAGGAAAAATAAACATAAAACGTAAGCAAACAACCAAAAAACTATTACAGCAGAATAACTAAAGCAAAAATTGTTGGAAGTATGGCTTCAGTGGTATAGTACTTGCTTAGCAAGTTCAGGCTCTGAGCAAAAACCCACTTAGTCAATAAACAAACAGAAAATGCATTAAGACTTCCCAGAAGATGGTAGTATTGCCACAGATAAATTTGATGGGTCCTTACCTGGTATTGGGATGAGGGCTATGTTAGTTTCATAGAATGCGTTTGGTAGTAATGTTTCCCTTTCCCTTTAGTCATAGGTTTAGGAGTATGAAAATGAGTTCTCCTTTTAAGAACTTATAGAAATTGCCCATGAATCAGTCTGGTTCTTGGTTTTCCTTGGATGAGAGGTCATTAAGTCTTGTATAGGAGTTCAGTGGGTCATTCGGGAAATTACAGGGGAAATTCAAACATTTATGGAATTTAATAAAAAGGAATATACAAAATAACAATTCCTCTGGGACACAGGAAAGGCAGTACTCCAGGGGAAATTTTATAGTTCTGAGTGCTTACATCAAGAAATTGGAGAAAACAAATGGACACTTTGATGAGGCACCTTAAGCTCCTTGAAAGCCAGAAAATAAAAAGAAACCACAAACCAATAGATGGAAATAAGTAAGAAAAATTAAATTTGAAATAAGCCAATTAGAGAATAAAAAAAACATAGAAAGAATGGACAAAACAAAGAGATGGCTCTTTGAAAAAATTAAGTAAATTGGCAGACCCTTAGCAAATTTGACTAAAAAAAGAAAAAAACACACACATTAATAAAATTAGAGAAGGAAATGGGAACATCATAGCAGAAATATACCAGATTCATGATGGTATTTGGGAATGTTTTGCAAAACTTTATGCCAGTAAATTTGAGAATCTGGGAGAAATGGAAGCATTCCTACAGAACATTGATATATCCAACCTGAACCGAGAAGACTTAACCCAACTAGATAGACACATAACAAGTAATGAAACAGAAATGTCAGTAAAAGACCTCCCATCCAAAAAAAATCCCAGGACCAATTTCTATAAGGCTTTCAAAGGAGAAATCATTTGGATACTCCTCAAACCCTTTGATCAAAAAGAAAGGGAACAATCACTACCAAACTCATTCAATGATGCCAGCATAGAACTTATCCCAAAACCAGATAGGGACCCATCAAAGAAAGAGATTTATTGACCCATCTCTTTGAAGAAAATCAGTGGAAAAGTTCTCAATAAAATTCTGGCTACCTGAATTCAACAACGAACTCCCCCACCAAAAAAAAAAAAATCACACACTACTATGGTAAAATGTGATTCATTCCAGGGATGCAAAGTTGATTCAATATATCAAAGTCAATTAATGTAATTCAACACATCAACAGAAACAAGAACAACAACCACATGATCATCTAACTAGATGCAGAAAAAGCAAATAACAAGATATCATACCTCTTTATAATAAAAGCTCTGGTGAAGCTAGGAATCCATGGAACACCCCTTAATGTAATAATGACTGTATATGACTACACTACAACCAGAATTATACTTAGTGGTGAAAAGCTAAAATCATTCCTTCTAAAATCAGATACTAGAAAAAAGATGCCCACTTTTTCCATTCCTTTTCAATAACTACTGGAATTCCTAGCAAGATCAATAAGGCAAGAGACAAACACAATGAGGATCCAAATAAGAAAAGAACTAAAATTATCCTTCACAGATAACATATCCAGTATTTAAAGAACCCCATAGATTCTTCTCCCAAGTTACTTGAAGTAACTCAAAACTAGCAAGGTATAAAGTAGCAGGGTATAAAATTAACCAACAAAAATCAGTAACTTTTCTGTATGACAACAATGAGAAGAGCAAGGCTGAAATCAGGAAAGCAAATAAATTTGTAGTAGCCTCAAAAAACAAAACAAAACCATTTTAGATATGAGGCTCTTGTCCATTGTATGGCTACTCAAGATCTTCTCCCCATCTGTGGCCTTTCTATTGATCTTGCTAGCTATGTCCTTTACCATGCAGAAGCTCTGCAGTTTCGTGCAATCCCATTTGTCCAACCTTTCTATGATTTGTTGTGTTTCTGTGTCTCTAAAAAGAAAGTTTCAGCCCTAGAGTTTTTCCTATTGCTTCATGTAATGTTTACAGGATGTCTGCTTTGACTTCGAGGTCTTTGATCCATTTGGAGTTGATTCTGGTACAGGGTAATATATAAGGATGTAGTTTTCTACAGGTGTTTAACCAATTTTTCCAGCACCATTTACTGAAGAGGCTATCTTTCTTCCATTCTATATCTTTAGCTCCCTTATCAGATTAGGTGGCTATAGGTGTGTAGTTTATTTCTGGGTCTTCAGTTTTATTCCATTGGTCCTCAGGTCTGTTCTTGTGCTAGTACCAAGCTATTTTGATTACTAAGGATTTGTAGTAGAGTTTGAAATTAGGTATTGACATTACCCCAGCGCTATTCTTTCTGCTAAGTATTGTTTTTGCTATTTGGGTTTTTTTTATTGTTCCATAAGATTTTTTGATTGCTTCTTCTATTTCATTGAAGAATGATGTTGGGATATTGATAGGTATCACATTGAATTTGAAGATAGCCTTTGGCAGTATTGACATTTTCACAATGTTAATTCTCCCAGTCCAGTTTTTCCACTTCCTTAGCTCTGTTTTAATTTCCTTTTTAGATTTTAAAGTTTTCATCATAGAGGTCCTTTTCCACTTCTCTAGTTAACTCCTGGGTATTTTATTTTTTGTAGGGCTATCACAAAAGAAATTGCTGTCCTGATTTCAGCTGCAGTCTTCTCATTATACAGGAAAGCCATTGATTTCTGAGGGTTAATTTTATAAGCCGCTACTTTGCCAATTTTTCAAATCAGCTCAGGTAACTTGGGAATGGAGTCCATGAGGTGCTTTAAATACAAGATTACATCATCTGCAAAGAGGGAGTTTTACTTTAGCTTTCCCTATTTGGATCCCCTTTATGTTTGCATCTTGTCTTTTTGCTCTTGCTGGACATTCTAATACTAAATTGAAGAGAAGTGGAGACAGTGGACAACCTTGTCTCATTCCTGAATTTAGAGGAAATGGCTTTAGCTTTTTGTCATTAAGTATAATGCTGGCTGTAGGTTTGTCATACACAACTTTCATTATATTGAGGAATGGTCCATGGATTCATAGTTTTTAGAGCTTTCCTCATAAAGGGGTGTTGGATCTGTCAACTGTTTTTTTTTTCTGCATCTATTGAGGTAATCGTGTGGTTCTTATCCTTGTTCTTGTTGATGTGATGAACATATTAGTTGATTTGCATATATTGAACCAGCTTTACATCCCTGAGATGAATCCTGTTTGATCATGGTGCATGATTTTTTTTTGATGAGTTGTTGAAATTGATTGGCCAGGAGTTTATTGAGAAGTTTTGCATTGGTGATCATCAAAGAAATGGATCTTATAGTTCTCTTTCTTTGATAAGTCCCTGCCTGGTTTTGGGATGAGGGTTATGATGGCTTCATAGAAAGAGGTTGGTAGTGAACATTCACTTTCAATTTCATTGAAGATTTGAAGGATTATTGGTGTGAGTTCTGCTTTGAAGGCCTTGTAGAATTCAACTATAACTCCATCTGGTCTTGGGCTATTCTTGGGTGGGAGGTCTCTTATTGCTGCTTCAATTTCAATGCTTGATATGGGTCTGTTAAGTTGAATTAAATCATCTTGGTCTAGTTGGGAAATGTCAATATTTGCTAGAAATTTGTCCATTTCTTCAAGATTCTCTAACTTATTAGCATAAATGTTTGACTAGTATCCCCTTATTATGTTCTGAATCTTGGTTGTTTCTGTGATGATGTTTCCATTCTTATCTATGAATTTGTTTATTTAGGAGTTTTAGTTTACTTACTCTAGGGTTACTCCAGAAAGACCATAAATTAGGTGTGTGCAGGATCCAGAGTGTAAGTTTCTTGCATAGTTTTATACTATGGGTACCCAGGATCATCATTGATTACAAAAATGATCAGTTTGAGAGAAAGAGAAGGTGCTCATTTCAAAACTCTCTTTGTATTCCTCTGCATATCAAGATTACAAATAAATTCTCTACACCTTAATGCCCTGTATTTGATTTTGGTACTCTGTGTATTTATACATTTATCTGAATTAGGGAAAGGAAGGGGAGCAACAAAATGGTGAGACAAAGGACAAAGCGTGAACCAATACAACAACAATAATCACAAAACATGTGTGAAATAAACTTTACAACTTTGGGGGCCATTGGAGGGAGGGAAAGTAGAAGGAAAATGAGGGAAAGGGTAATAATGTTTGACATGAAATGAAAATGGAAATAATGTTTGTATGTAACTGTAACTCTTCTGTACATCACGTTGACAATAAAATTATTTTTTTAAAAAGAGAAAACAAACAAATAAAAACTCTAGGAATTAACAAAATATGTGGAGGACCTCTATGATGAAAACTTTTAAAACTGAAAAGGGAAATTAAAGCCGATTTAAAGAAATGGAAAAAACTTCCATGATCCTGGATTGGAAGGATTAACTTTGTAAAAATGGAAATACTGCTCAAAGCTATCTACAAATTAAATGCAATATCCATCAAAACCCCTACAATATCTTTCAATGAAAAAGAAAAACAATCCAAATATTCATAAGTAATAATAGAACCAGAACAGCAAAATAATCCTTAGCAGCAAGAACAGTGCTGGAGAAATATCAATACCAAAGATCAGACTCTAGTACAAAGCCATAGTAACAAAAACAGCTTGGGATTGGCACACATTAGAATAGAAGACCAGACTTATAGCCACCTAATATTTGATAAGGGAGACAAAAAGACAGGATGGAAGAAAGATAGCCTCTTTGACAGTTGGTGCTGTACTCATACAGAAAACTGAAGTTAGATCTTTATATGTCACCCTGCACCAGAATCAATTGGGAATGGATGGATGACATCAGTGTAAGACCAGATACCCTGAAAATACTATAGGAAGGGATACAGGAAACAGGATGACTCTTTGGCACAGGTTGAAACTCCCTAAGTACAGATTGAGAATAGCAACAAATCAAAGAAAGACTGGATAAATTAGGTGGATCAAACTGAAGAGCTTCTGCATGGCAAAGGCCATAGCTAACAAGCTATATAGAAAGTTCATAGAATGGGAGATTTTTACCAGCTATGCAACAGAAAAGACCTTCATATCTATAAAAAATACTTAGAGCTAAAAAACTTAATCCTCCACAAAAATAAATCATCAAAAAACTGAACAACCCAATCAATAAATGGGCTAAAGACTTGAAGAGAGACTACTTGGAACAAGAAGTAAGAATGGCCAAGAAACACATGAAGAAATATTCACCATCTTTGGTCATGAAAGAAACACAAATCAAAACAACATTGAGACTCTACCTCACCCCAGTTAGAATGGCCATTATCAAGAAAACTAATAATAACAAATGCTGGCAGGGATGCAGCCAAAAGGAAAAACTTTTACACAGTTGGTGAGAATGCACCTTCTTCAAACACTCTGAAAAGCAGTATTAAGGTTACTTAAAAGACTAAACAGAAGTATAATCCTGTGCCCCACTTCTGGGCATTTATTTAATAAAAGACAGACAACACCACACTAAAGCTATCAGCACAACCATGAACATTGCAGCTTTGCTTACCATAGCTAAGATATGCAATCAAACCCAATGCCCCTCAGTAAACAAATGAATCAAGAAAATGTGGTATATATATACATGTGTATATATATATATATTCAGAAAGAATGATATTGTACCATTTGTAAAGAAATGGAAATACTTGGAAAAATTATAATAAGCAAAACAAGCTAGAGCCAAGGAAACATAGGTTGCATGGTCTTCCTTGTTTATGGTAGCTAGAATGTGCCTTTAAATCTACAAATAAACACACTGAATGATTAATATATGTATATATATGCAAACATATTTGTATATACACACACACACATACACTCACTGCAACATGATAAATTATATGACTCTAGAAATTCACACACTGTGTCCAATAGAGTATCCTCATAGGAATGGTTGACAAATGATCAATAATTGTGTGCAAATGGTCATATAAAATATTATTTTATTTGATTTATTTATTTTTTGGGTCCGATTGTAGCACCTGAACTCTGGGCCTGGGTGCTGTCCCTCAGCTCTTCAGCTCAAGGCTAGCACGCTACCACTTGAGCCATAGCACCACTTCTGGCTTTTGTTTTCTGCTTATGTGGTGCTGAGGAATCAAACCCAGGGCCTCATGCATGCAAGGCAAGCACTTTACCGCTGAGCCACCTTCTTATCCCCATATAATTCCAAGAAATGAAAACAAGAGTTTTTTTGTTTTTAATTTCTGTTGTTGTTATTTTTGTTGTTTTTTCCTTTTGCCTTGTTTGTTAGTTTGTATTTAGCAGGGTAAGTGGAGGGACTCAGAAAGGATGTAACAAAAGATTCAACAAATTCAATAGTGGTACACACTAGGTACTATGTGTAAAGTGAACTTTGTATCTTGTGCGTGGAGAAGGGAGGGAAAACGTGGGAGACAGTGAGGAAAGGGGAGATAAGGTTCAAAAAGAATTGTACTGATTATACCTGATTCATGTAACTGTAACCCCTCTATATATCACCTCTACAATAAAATTAAATTAAATTAAAATTAAAAAAATATTTACAATAATTAGTGTATGTCTAGGATAAATCTTATTAGATGAGCAGAATACCTCAATAGCTATGCAAATATGACCATATAAGATGATGCTAAGTGAAATGAACTCCAAGACATGGACACAAGAGGTTTTCTTTGTTGTTGTTTTAATATACTAGGTGATTTTTTTGGGTTCTTTTGTATATTCTTCCCCCTATGGTATATCTCCTATTATCACTATTTTATTTTTTTACCCTAGTATTGTGTGTGTGTGTGTGTGTGTGTGTGTGTGTGTGTGTGTGTGTGTGTGTATATATATATATATATATCTGAATTAGGGAAGAGAAGAGGAATAACAGAATGGTGAGACAAAGGACAAGGGGAAACCAATGCAACAGCGACATACCCAAGACAATATGGTGGAAATGATCTATACAACTCGGGTGGGTTGGGGGGAAGGGAAAATAGGAAAAAAATGTGGAAAGAAGTTACATGTGTGACAAGGAATGTACTTATTACCTTACTTATGTAACTGTAACCCCTCTATACCTTGACAATAAAAAAATATTTTAAGTATCTCAAAAGTTAAAAACAAATGCTCCATGTTGATTTTTATTTCATAGCATGAATGTTTAGTTTCAATCTTCTACATGTGTAGCTAAGTTTTCCCAACACTGTTTAATAGTATATCTTTATTCTAACATATTTTTTCTTAGCACCTTTGTCATGAATCAAATGCTGTAGCTGCATGGATTTATTTCTCGGTCCTCTGTTCCTTTCCATTAAGCCATGATGTTTAAATGCCTTACACCCAGATTATATTAATATAGTTCCATAGCACCTACTGTATAGCTCTACCACTGTTGGTTTTTGCTCAGGACTGTTTTGGCTATTTAGCGTTTTTGTGCTTTCATTCAAATTTTGGAATTACTTTTCTTTCTAATATTATAAGAATGAAATAGGTACTCGGGTGGATAATGCATGGAATACACAGATGACTTTTGACTATACGACAGTTTTAACTTGTATAATTTTGTGTTGTACTTCTTAATTCTATGCTATGGACTTACATATTACTTTGATTTAGAAAAATGTATTTTAATTCTCTTTTTACTTGTATCACATTCTTGTTTGTTTTCTGGGGTTTCTAATATATGCATGTTATACCTTTTACATTTGCCTTATATTTTTATATTATTTCTGTAGCTTAAATTAGTTTTATATAGTGACCTTCTCAGCATATTTTCTTCTATATGTCATCAAATTCACTTTGTTTATTTATTTATTTATTGCCGATCCTGGGGCTTGAACTCTGGGCCTGGACACTGTCCCTGAGCTTCTTTTGCTCAAGGTGAGCTCTCTACCACTTAAGCCACAGTGTCACTTCTGCCTTTTTTGAGTAGTTTATTGGAGATAAGAGTCTTGCTTTACAATTTCTGGGGTTGGGGAGAGGGAGGAGTTGGGGAGGTTGGAAGAGAAGTGATGGTAGGGGAAAAACAAAGAAGGAGGTAACAATGCTTGATAGGAAATCTACTCATTACCTTATTCATGTAATGAATGTAACCCCTGTAACTGTAACTGTAACCCCTCTGAACAATAAAATTTTTACAATAATATATATGTACACACACACACACACACACACACACATGGAAGAAGAAGAAGGGAAAAAAAGTGTCTCACTTAGTTTCCTACCTGGGCTGGTTTTGAACTGCAATCCTCAGATCTCAGCCACCTGAGTAGCTAGGTTTGTAGGTGTGAGCCACTGGTGCCCAGCAGTATTTTTTTTAACTGCTATAATCATCTATTGAATGATGTTTTATCATTTATTTTTACTACTAGAATTGATTCCTTTCTCTTGCTTGAATTCATTAGGGTCTTCCTCCCTGGAAGTTGGTGAACTGCCTTTTCTTTGTTATCCAAATTACATAAGACCATTGAGAGATTGAGTATATTTTTGTAATTACTGGCTCTAAATGTTTTTCTTTGTCAGCTTCTTTGTATATCACCATTGCTCTTTATGAATCAAGGGAAAAATCACTCTCAGCAATTAACCTTATTTTTATGATTTTTTTCTCATTTCAGGTGTTAACACTGCAAGTCTTAGCTTCTTTGGTGACTCTTGGATGCTTTCAAAATTTTTGATTTCTCAGCAAAAGGAATAGTTCAAATCTAACTAGTTTCCCTTGGAAGAGGTAATTTCCTTCTTGTATGTCAGTTTACTTAGTGAACACCTTCACATCGAAACTTTTCCTCCATTAATTGAAACTAGAAACAAATGAATATATGTACTTACCTTCTGTTTATTTTTTTTAACAAATCATCAAATTCTACCATGTTATTTTTATTTTGTATGGTCTTCAGTTCTACAACTGACCCTACCATGCTTACAGTCACTGGCTAACAGTTCCAATTTCTTTTTTTTATTTTTATTTTTATTTTATTTTATTTGTGAAGATACTGTACAGAGGGGTTACAATTACATGGGCAGGATAATGCATACATTTCTTACCAAGCATTGCAGCCTCCTCCTTTTGTTTACCCTTCACATCCC
>NW_012267360.1:2766363-2766746 GCF_000151885.1 Dipodomys ordii
GCTGTAAAACCATCTGGTCCTGGACTTTTCTTAGCTGGGAGGTCTCTTATTGCTGTTTCTATTTCAGTGCTTGATAGGGGCCTGTTCAGATAGTTTAACTCATCTTGGTTTAGTTTTGTCATGTCAATATATACTAGGAAAAGGTCCATTTCTGTCAAGTTCTCAAACTTATTAGCATAAAGTTTTGAGAAGTATTCCTTATAAGGTTCTGAATATTGGTTGTTTCTGTGGTGATGTTTCCATTCTCATCTCTGAGTTTATTAATTTGGGTTTGTTCTCTTCTTTTTCTGATAAGATTTGCTAAGGGTCTGAAAATTTTGTTAAGTTTTTCGAAGAACCAACTCTTTGTTTTGTTGATTCTTTCTATAGTTTTTTTGGATTCT
>NW_012267360.1:2769702-2770028 GCF_000151885.1 Dipodomys ordii
TTTAAGTCTCAGAGGTTTTGAATTGAGTAATAAATTAGTGGATTAAGTGTGTACACAATGGGGGATAGGGTCTACTACTTAACTGCGGGTTTATCTGAGGATGTGCAGGACAAGAGTTAAGAGTCACGTACAGAAGATCAAAAGAGAGGAAAAGGTGAAAAGGGTTAGAAAGGGAGAAAAAGAAGATCAGAAGTTCAGTAGAGCTAGACAAAAAAAACAAAAAGATAGTTTAAAAAGAAAGAAAAAGAGAAAGAAGAGAAGAAAAGAAAGGAAAACGCACATTCATGTATTCCTAAAATAAAAATTATAAGAGGAAAAAAAAGTTA
>NW_012267360.1:2770718-2826628 GCF_000151885.1 Dipodomys ordii
GCTGCGTCTGGCTCCTTCATCCCGGACTCTCTGTGTGAGCGCTCAGGTATGGCCCCGGCTGCGTTCTCTGCCGCGACCCTGCCGCCGCCGCCAAGGTGGCTGCTGGCGAGCACTCAGATGTATCTTTTTGCCTTGGCTTCCCTCTCTTGTGTAACTCTCTGTCCTGTGATGGCACACTTGGTGTGATTCTCTGGCTTAGGACTGTTCACTGGAACTCTAAAACTGCTTTCTATGCGAGAGCTTGTTCAGATTCCAGCTTCTCCTCCACCATCTTCCCAGAACTCCTCAGTTTCAATTTCTTAAGAACTTGTTTCTAAATGAGAGTCTCTTATTGTCATTTTTTTTCCATTTCAGTTATCTTCACATTGTAAATGTTTTAAATTCATTTGTTAATGTGTCAATTCTCTGCTTTACATTTTTTTCAAAATATCCTAAATTAAATACATACTATACATTCTTTTTTTAAAAAAAATTTATTGTGAAAATACCGAACAGAGGGATTACAATTACATGGGCAAGGTAATGAGTACATTTTTTATCAAGCATTGTTGCCTCCTCCTTTGTTTCCCCTTCCCATCCCTTCCCACCTCCACTCCCTCCCCCCACAAAGTTGTGAAGTTCGTTTTTCGACATAACAACTTGTACATCTCATTGTTGCAATGGGCCCATCTGTATCTCTATTTAAACAGTTTGTTTTTGCCCTTCCCCTCCACAAATTATACCAACATCAAATGCAATGAAAGCAGGGGTTATACCGTGGGGTAGGGACATACAAAGCAACAAAGCAATCATCTTATGCATATGTTAGAAACAATTGCAAGAAAGAAAAAAAAACATTTGAATACTTATTTTGGGGTTCAAGATTACATACACTATGTTTTTTCTTGCTGTTATTGTTGGTTTTTATTTTTGTTTTGTTTGTTTTGTGCCAGTCCTCGGGCTTGAACTCAAATTCTGGGCACTGTCTCTAAGCTTACTTTTATGGAATGTTAGCACTTTACCACTTAAGTCACTGCTTCACTTTTGGCTTTGTTATAGTTAAGTGGGGATCAGGGTCTCATGGACTTTCCTGCCCTGGCTTTCTTTGAAACATGATCCTCAGATCTCAGTCTACTGAATAGCTAGTATTATTGGTGTGAGCCACCAGTTCCTAGCTGGACACTGTTCTTAATTAACTGTTCTGTGTTTCAGTCAACCATGTTATTCTTGTACTTCCACAATAGCCTGGTGTTTAATTTGAAAATGGTTATTCCATAAATTTATCACATGAACCAATCTAAATTCTTGAAAATGCTATTCACTTGATGTTAGGTATCTCTTTAATGTTAGGATAGTTCAAATTTTGCTACTTGCTCCTTAATAATGGTTATTATGTTTCTTTTCTATTTTTATTTTACTTCGAGGTTATCTCTATGTTCTATCTGGCTCCTCTACAGGCTATTAAAACTTGAGGAGGGTAAGATGTTCAGTAATTTAAAATACCAAATATAGCTGTGTGTGTGTGTGTGTGTGTGTGTGTGTGTGTGTGTGTGTGTGTACAGATATGAAGAAATACAAATAAATGCATTTAAGTCATGTGAAGCACATTAAAACCATCATAAAGAATACTTACTTGGAGCTGGGAAGTTGGCTCATCGGTAGAGTGCTTGCCTTCTATGCAAGAGGCCCTGGGTTTGATTCTTCAGCACCACATATGCAGAAAAAAAGCAGGAAGTGGCGCTGTGGCTCAAGTGGTAGAGTGCTAGCCTTGAGATGAATTGCTGAGGGACAGTGCCCAGGCCCAGAACTCAGGCCCTACAACTGACAAAAATCAATCAAACAAACAAACAAAAAACTTATTTAATGTAATTAATCTAATTCCCCCAAACTAGATATTTAGTATGTAATATATATCAATAGATTTGTATTAACTGACTAATTTATTACTGAACTGAGTACATATACAAATACTCTATTCAATAGTGTATGACACAGTAAAGAATAAAAAATGTGACATTTCCTGAAAGTTCTCAATCTACTAGTGAGCAAATAACATAAACACAAATATTTTTACAAGTCAAAATCTGAAATAAAAGAAATTTACAAATGTTATTGTTCTTAAGCAGAGGAAATATTCATATTCCAATTGGATGCATTTAAAAGTTGTGAAACAGGTATCTCTTAAGGCATTTTATTCAAAAATTTTATTTTCACAAATTATTTTTAAACAAGTATAATAATCTAAATTGTCTTTTTTTTTTTTTGGTCAGTTGCGGGGCTTGAACTCCTAAACTCAAGGCTTGGGCACTCTCTGAGGTCTTTTGCTCAAGGCTAGAATTCTATCACTTTGAGTCACTGTGCCACTTCTAGTTTTTGAGTGTTTAATTAGAGATAAGAGCCTCACAGACACCTGCCTTGGTTGGCTTTGAACCATGATCCTCTGGTCTCAGCTTTCTGAGTAGCTAGGTGCCACCAGCACCTAGTTTTTCTTTCTTATTATAAGGTGAGCACTTGAGAATGAGTTGCAGACATAAACCTTCGATGTAAGTTCTTGAGCTCATATCTAAGAGTAACATTCTTTCAAATGAATATAGCAGAGCTATTGGAGTCAGAGAATTTAACACTAAAACAACAGTATTATCTAATATTTCATCTGTTTGCCATCTTAACAAATTATTACAGTTCTACCTTTTTTTTTTTTCCAGGGCTGAGGACCGAATCCGGGGCCTTGAGTGCACTGGGCGGGGGCCCTTCCGCTGGGCTAAATCCCCAGCCCCTATAGTTCTATCTTTTATAGGACCTTTTTTGTCTGATGATCCAAGCAAGAAACATTTATTCTCCAATTAGCCTTCATGACTATGTAGTTTCATTTACTTTTGGAAAATCCTTGGCCTTTCATTTTTTTTCTTTTTTTATTGTCATAAAAACTGTACGTTGTGATTTTTTTTATTATTTATTTATTTATTTATTTTGTGAACACACTGTACGAAGGGGTTACAATTACATGGTAAGGATAATGCGTACATTTCTTATCAAGCATTGCAGCCTCCTCCTTTGTTTACCCTTCATATCCCTTCCCAGCCTCAACCCCAGCCCCCTACCCAATCCTCCCCGCCTACCCCCCCACCAACGTTGTAAAGCTCATTTTTGACATGACAACTTGTACTTCTCATTGTTACAACAGGTCCACCTGTATCCTTAAACGACTTGTTTTTCCCCATCTCCTCTACAAGTTATACTGACATCAAATATAGTGAAAGCAGGGGTTATACTGTGGGGGAGGGACATACAAAGCAACAAAGAGATAATCTTATAAATGCATTAGAAACAAATGCATGAAAGAAACAAACATTAAAATACATAGCTAAGGGTTCATTTTCCTAAGATCACATTATCTGACCTTTTCTGCTTGACTCATACATATACTAGATATTGCAAATAAGGGAAACCATGGGACCTATGTTTCTTTGGGCCTGGCTTACTTCACTTAATATAATTTTTTCCAAGTTTTTCCATTTGCCTTTCATTTTTTCACTTAATAATATTGTCATGATTGGTAACATAGATATGTATGTGTGTGATTGTATTCAATTTATGTTCTTTGGTAGGTGACATCTTACACAAGATTTGAAATCTGGAAAGTATTTATTTTAGAAAGATAAAATGTAGTACAGAAGACATTTAGAATGAAGAATGAGCTAAAAACTTATCCTTGCTCAAGTTCCTTGTTACTTACAAGAAGTACTAAAGAGGGTTCATGTAGAGTATCATTATTTTTCCTTTTTGCTGAAGGTAAAATTATTTTTCAATGGTTTCTACTAAGGTGTAGCTAAGATTTATACCATGAATCAGAAGATAAACTTTAGTTTGATGCATCCAGAACTGATTCATCAAATAAAAATTTCAGAATAGTAATATTAATGACATTAATATAAATTAATTAATAACGATAATAATATAAAGCTGGTTAATTGTAAATACAGGAGAACTCTCATACCAGAATTTAGTTTTAATCCTTAAGGTACTTTCTCTTTTTGATACTGACTAAACAAAAAAAGAAAAACTGAAGAAAAAAAGTTATGACCAGTATTAAAGTAGCCCCTCCCTCCTCCAAAATACATCAATATCTGAAAATGAAAAAATTGTAAAAGAGGTTATTGTACAAACTTTCTTTTTTGGGGGAGGGTCCAGTCGTTGGGCCTGAACTCTGGGCCTGGGTGCTGTTCCTCAGCTCTTCAGCTCAAGGCCACAGCACCACTTCCGGCCTTATGTGGTGCTGAGGAATCGAACCCAGAGCCTCATTCATGCAAGGAAAGCGCTCTACCACCGAGCCACCTTCCCTGTAGAAACTTTCTTTATTGCATATTTTAGAGTCAAAGAAATATAAATTAAATTTTGGTAGAACATTCTGTTATTTGAGAAATAGAGTAGAATCAGAGAGAAAGAGTGAGAGATTTGCTGACATTTACAAATTAAAAGTACTAGAATTACATACCTTGTCTAGAATTCTCAAGTTTAGCTGAGAGATTCCTGTAAGATAGAGAATATGTTTGCAGCAATTACTGAATTTATTCCTATTAGTATAAATGTTATGGCTTTTATCTTCACAGAACAGCCTGTCACAGGGATGTTCTGTCTTTACTGAGTGTGCCCTGGTCATTTAGTGGTGTTTTGGCAATAGAATGGAACACAGCAGAAAAGATTCACAACTGCTTTATTAAAGCACCATTAGCCAAATTTTTCCAGATCTCCAAGCATTTATATGTTCCCTTTCATCAAGTTCCTTTTATCTCAATGCCAAGTTTCAAGTGCAACAGATCATTAGAGAAATCATTTTTTCATGTGATTCTTCAAATGCAAACTAACCAGTCTTTTGCCAGCCATATTCTAATGGTGCTAATCCATTGGCACTATTGCCTTTGGGAATAATTCTGTCAGATTATACTATCATCCCAACACCCTTATAGCTTTGCCTGCTGTTTTTACAGTAGTTAAGACTTTGTTAAGTTTACAGATCAAACATTAGATTTCAAAATTTTATCATTAGATATAAAAAGAAAAAAATCTGACCTTAAAGTTGACATTTGCATTGTGAGAAATACATGCTAGGATTTTATTCAGAGATTCATATGACATGCATGTGTAAGTTCTGCTCTTAGTCTTACTTAGTCTTTAGCTGTGACACTTGGGGCAGGGAACTTAAAAAAATTCATTGGTTTTTGTGTTTTGTGAAAAAAAAATTGAGGAAATGGAATTCTATTTTCCTGAAAGCAAGGGACTGGGCATTTTGAAAGTTCTTCCATTACTCATCTGTCAGTATCAGATATAATAGATAGAATGTTTACATGAGGGTCCATTAGGAAAAGTAGAAGATGCTTAGAATATACTAGTAGGACAACCAGGTGCCAGTGGCTCATGCCTGTAATCCTAGCTACTCAAGAGGCTGAGATCTGAGGATCATGTTTCAAAGCCAGTGTGGGCAGGAAAGTCTGGGAGACTCATCTCCAACAAACTGCCAGAAAACCGGAAGTGGCTTTGTGGCTCAAGTGGTAGAGCCCTACCCTTGAGCTGAAGAGCTGAGAGACAGTACCCAGGCCCAGAGTTCAAGCCCCACTACTAACCGAAAAAAAAAATAATAGGAGAGAGATACTTGCATCTATCTCTCAAAATACCACAAAAAGAATCAGTTTTTCTTCTAAATATTTAATAAAAAGGCAGTTATTTGACTTAAAACCTGTTTAAATTGTTATCTCATTACAAGGAGAGTTAGAATAGTTAGCTGTTAACAACTTAACAACTTGACATAGGAATTCCAAACATAATTTTACTCATATTTCAAACATATTTCTGGATCCATGTAGAGACAAAGTCATGAAAAAATTATTGGAAAGCTCTCTGAGACCAAAGTAAATTATGAACTGAGAACAGGAGGCAAATCTGAGTCAAGAGTGACATCCTGAACAGTTCTGTTTATTTTTACTTTGCTCAACTATATGTGACCTTAAGACTCTCATAGGCAAGACAAAGTTTGTACATTTTTCTGGGCTGAATTAAATAAGGTGATCTTCATGAATTAAGGAAATTTACAACCCAATGCTTGCCTAGGGCTGGCGTGAAGTTACAAAATCCTGTACTTCATCTAATAAATTCAACAATCCCAATGGGAGTCTTTATCATTTCAGACAGTGATGGAAGCTTCCAAGAAGTTATCCCGCAAGGGTTAACTGTAAATGGCAATTCCGCTTTAAGAAACAGCCAAGATGTGCTAATATATTATATAACCTCATGTTATTAAGGCATAACAGGAATTATGTAAGTATCACTAGGAGGATAAAATGGCCCATTCATCCACCAGAACTTGGAAAGCGTTACAGAAAAGGAACCTCAATGCCCAATATGCCATAAGTAAGATCACCTGGTACCAACCAGTCTGTCCCTTAACCCTGTATCTTCTATTTCCAACATCTTTCATCTACTTATTTACACCTCTTTGCAGATAATCTTCAATCATTCAATCTCTCTCACATTTCATCTGCATTTTGAATACAGGTTCCCAACAGCTGTTTATGCTCCACCCAACTGGCAGGAAATCCTGATTCAGTCTCTGATATATTCTCAGTGGTTCAAGTTACAAAAAGCCACTTAGAAGTCTCACATCATGAATGTTGGCTTACTTCTAGTGTCTTTTAATTAAGAAAGCTAGATAAAAGATGCACTTGTTCATACAATTAGGATACCTGGAGATGATATCAGATCTTCAATAGCACCACTGGTCCCTCTGTTAGTACTAACCTCCATACCATTTTCAATCCCTTAGTTCATGGTTCCCCTTAAGGTCAAGAAACAGACTTTCAAATTTTCATTTTTTTTCTATAAACCTTAATTATTTCCTTGAATTCCACTTAACTATTTTCTTGGTAAATTTGTCCTGACTTGACAGATTTAGTGACGTTTTCCCATCAGCTACTTCCAGAGAACTTTGTGCTTGTGCTTGGCATCTACTGTTATAATTGCTGTACACTTTGTTCTTCTAAAATATTTTTAATTGCTTATGATGTACCACAAACTAAATAATATAATACATGTTTTTCCAATTCTGTGGGAATAAGAGTAAAACATTATGTGTGTAATTTGTATAATTGTCACAAAACACATTTAAGATTTCATATTTGAAATACAGATGTCATTTTACTTTTGGGGGGAAAATTCTAAGAACATGTCCTCTAATAATTATTGCAAAGCTACCTTACAGGTCAGCCATTCATTAAGCATGCAATAATTACCATAGCTATTCTTTATTCAGGCAATAGATACCATACAATACGGTAAGAACTTTAAACTGTTTAATCAATTAATGAATTGATAATATATGTAAAATTGAGTCTATTTCACTAAATATGAGTATCTTATAGTTCATAAAGTGTGATTTAGGCATAACTCATAGATATATTTTAAGTTGTAGAATTTGTGATTCAAGAGTAGATATACTGTGATACGCTCCTTTTTATTTACAAATTAGTTCATCAGCACATCACTGACAGGAGAGTCATGGGTTAGCTTGTTTACAACAGGTATTGCATGCATGTTTTTTTATTACTTTGTTTTGGCTGTCCTAAGATTCCTTTTTACATCTTTCCAGTTTCCTATATAATAAACACATTTTATTTTCTTCAGCTTCCTGATTAGGAAGCTGAGGAACAGGGACATTAAGAGAATTTCTATTTCATACAACTGTATAGGGACAGAGCTACAATTTGTATGTAAATTTAAATTGGTGCTTTTGGCCACTAGGAAATAGTACCTTTTGCTCAGAGATGACCAAATCCTAATGGGAGCATTGCAACTTAATCTTTTGTTAAATTGTCCAATTATAATCACACCATATTCACTTAGTATAAGTGTTTCTTCTCTGTCCCAGCTCTGCTGGATTATAGCCAGTTACAATCTCATTGTCTGAGGGAAGCTTTCTATGCATTCTGACTTTGAATATTTTACCCTGTGGACTGTTCTAACACTTACCTTGAGAATTAAATCACTTAACTCAAAGTATTAAATGTTCTATTATGAATGTGCATATAGTGCTTATTTTAGGTTGTTGTTTTCATTCACTAGTGTGAACTTAAAAGTTTAATTAATTGATTAAGAACCTTTCTATAGTTAGGTAAAACTAAGGAAAACTATTATTTAAACGATTAAATATCAAGATGCTAGTGGCTCATGCTTATAATTCTAGTCACACAGGAGGCTAAGATCTGACAATTGAGTTTCAAAGAGGCAAATGATTCTCCCATTAACCAACACAAATTGAATGTGGAGCTATACCTCAAGTGGTAGAGCACCAGCAGTTAGCAAAAAAGCTAAGAAAGAGTGCAAGGCCAAGCCAGGTGCCAGTGGCTCATGCCTGTAATCCTAGCTACTCAGGAGTTTGAGGTCTGAGGATCACATTTCAAAGCCAGCCCTGGCAGCAAAGTCCATGAGACTCTTACCTCCCATTAACCACCAGAAAACTGGAAGTGGCACTGCAGCTGAATTGGTAGAGCACTTGCCTTGAACAGAAGAGTTCAGGGACAGTGCCCAAGCCCAGGCCTAGGCCCAAGTGTCCAAGCCCCATGATTGACCAAAAAAAAAAAAAGAAGAGAAAAGAGTGCAAGGCCCTGAGATGATGCCCTAGTACCAGACAGTAGATAACTACAGAATTTTATCAATGCAAGATTTATCTCAGCCTATGAGTTATATCAAGGATAAGCTGTTCTATCATTTAAATTATATGTTTTACATATATATATAGATATACACATATATATAGATAGATAGATATATCTTCTACATATATATGTGTGTGTGTGTGTGTGTGTGTGTGTGTAGAACTTGTGGACTTAAAACCTCATGACAGTCTGCAATTACCTGAAATTTCTGTGAGAAAAACATGATGAGTCTTTTAAAAATTCAAATCTATATTATCCCAAACTCAGAATTTATAAAACTCTAGACAATTCTATTTTAAAGTCCTATTAAATTTAGTTTCAGATTAATTTATTCACTACAGTTTTTGTCTTCCCACATTAATCAGCTAGAATTAGTAATTTTTTCAAGAATGAAAATCTGGAATAACTGCTGAGGAATAATATTGTAGCTGCCAGCTTATTATTCCGCTGCCTGATTCACACTAGGACTTGGACTCAATTGTAAGAACAGGAAAATAACTGTTTCAAAGCCTATTTTCTTAGACTTCAGTCTCTGTCTACTACTTATACACAATGGAATTCTATGCCTCCATCAGAAAGAATGACATTGCCCCATTTGTTAAGAAATGGAAAGACTTGGAAAAAGTTATATTAAGTGAAGTAAGCCAGGCCCAAATAAACATAGGTCCCATAGTTTCCCTTATTTGCAATAACTAGTAAAAATCTGAGTCAAGCAGAAAAGGTCAGATAAGTTGATGTTAGGGGAATAAACCCCAAGATAAGTACTCAAATGTTTTCTTTTTTGTTTTTTTTTCCTTTTATGCAATTGTTTCTATCATATTTATAAGATGATTTCTATGTTGCTTTGTATGTCTCTCCCCCACAGTATAACCCATACTTTCACTGTATTTGATGTTGGTATAATTTGTGGAGGGGAAGGGAAAAAAACGTTTAACTACTGATACAGGTGGACCCATTGCAACAATGAGATATACAAGTCGTTATGTCGAAAAATGAACTTTACAACTTTGGTGGGGGGTGGGGGGAGGATCGGGTGGGGGAGGGAAGGAGTATGAGAAAGGATGGGAAGGGGAAACAAGGAGGAGGCAACAATGCTTGATAAGAAATGTACTCATTATCTTGCCCATGTAATTGCAACTCCTATGTACGGTATTGTCACAATAAAAAAAAGAGTAATTAATAAAACTCAAGAATCTGAGAAAAAAAATTGATCTCTATGTTATATCTGTAAGGACTAAATTTTCTATTCCCTCAAAGCAGTTTTTTCAAGTACCTCAAACCCTTTATAATAATTTTTTACATTATATGTTTACTTGTACTTGAGATTAAATAATAAGATACACCTTTTGTCAACTCCCAACAGAGAAAAACTATTAGAAGTTTGTGTACAGATAGCAGTTCGTTGATATGATTTCACTATTACTATCATTATTATAAAATTTATGCTGAACAATTCCTAGTAGCTCCATTGAGTCATGTATATCTTTTTGTTTGGCTTTATATTCAGAGTAGAAAAAATAATAATATAAGCGTTTTAATAGTAAGGGTGTTCCAGTACCTAAAAAGAACTTCAAATACTTTCATTGATTATTCAGTTATCTAATTTGAATGGTGAATATCTGAGCTCATGAATGTAGAGGAGAAAAACTGATGTTCGTTCTAGAGAAAAGATGTAAAGAATTGTTCTTTCTATAGTTGGATATACATGCATTAGAGTGGAGAGACAGCCCTATTGGGCCAGAGAGCTGCTGGAATTCACTGTGAACATAATGGATATATGAAGGCATGATATAAACTAGATGTAATAATGCATGCCTGTAATCTTAGCTCTAGGGAAAGTAGAGACAGGAGAATGTTAACATTATGGCCAATATATGCTGTGTATAGCCTTCTAGTTTGGCCTAGGCTATGAAACTCTATCTGAAATTGCTGGGGTTTTCCTGTTGTTGTTTTGTTTGTTTTTTAATCATGGCATCATATCCTAACTTTTCTTTTATTCACTTAGTCACAAGGTTGTTCTTACATTTGAGGTTTCATTGGCTATAGTACAATTTCTTCACTGTTTGCCACTCTTTCAGGTCTCTAAAAAAAGTTACAAAAGCCCAGGTCTTGCCCAAACCACAAAGTAGCAGATCTAATTCACAGCTGCTTCTCACTGATACCAGTGCCATCTGCTGCCCCTCTGAATATCTTTCAGACAGTGCAGGGATGCCATATCTCAGGAACAAGAGGGGCTAAATTATTAGGTAAATTGATCGGAATTAATATTACCCTGATTAGGTCTGAACTTAATCTACTTTCGACATTCTCATTTTGGTACTTTTCAAAATCCAATTAACTTATACAGATGATTAGCATTTGCTAGACTCTGATTTTATAGCCTGCAAATTTCTGTCACCATAACCCTCTCTTTCATTTTCATGATGTTAATCCAAATATTACAGAGAGATTTGACAAAGTATTTGAATATTAGCTGGTTTAGAGTCTAAAAATTGCATGTGTGACTCTCATTAATTGTATTTTCAGAAGACAAAAAGCTCCTTGAAAAAGGCAGGTAAAAGGAGGCAAAAGCAGGGGCCAGACCTGATGCCATGAGGCATGGAGAAACAACAGATTCATGACTTCACTTGTTTAAAACAAGTAAACTAACCACCTATACTGAAATATAATTAGATTTCTTTCTGGAAGGAACCAAGCCATCTGATGGGATTAGAAATTGATTTTATTGTTCAAAAACCTTGGAAGCATTTCATAGTTTTTTGTCTCAGACTTCCAAACCAGTGCAATCCTATTGTATGCACACCGCAAATGAAAGAATAATTTTTGACAGTCCTGTAAAGCTTTTAGGATGGAATGAGATTGTTAGTTTAGAGTGAAATCTATAGACTAAAATTTCATTGTTTACTGGTCTGACAGTGGAGACACTAACTAATCTCCAAGCTGAATCAGCTAGGCAGGAAACTTGCAGATCCCCCACTTTTTTTAGAAACCACAACTCCACAAAAAAGGCCCAAGACAAGGTCAGGTCTTAGCTTATGTGTTTCTTTCTTTCTTTCTTTCTTTTTATGAGAAACTAAGTTTATGCTTTTTCAACCACAATAAGCAATAAGAAGGAGAGGTGAATCCCAAAATCCACCAAAGAGGAAATATTCAAGAAGATTCCAAGAAAAAAAAAACCAGAATGGGAGAAGACAAATAATCTATGGATAGAGATCATTTCAGTCCAGGAAAGTTCATCTCTCTTGTCTTCATGCTTAGCAACAAGTAAAAATCTTCTCTGTAGAGTTCAAAAGTATGTCTTCATGTCTGTTCTTAGTCCAAATTCCTGCTGCTTTGTTGCTTTTTAAACCTTTCTTATTTCAGGATTTTACCTTGGCAATATGCAAAATTATGCACCCCAGGAAAAAAGTAGTATTTTTATACTAAGTGCCACAGAGATATCCTGAATCTGTTTTTCAGTTTGTCTACCCTATGATGCAGGAATTTCCTCACATAACCCCTGTGCATTGGACAACTGACCAAGTGGAAGGTCAGGACTGATTGGACCAAAGCCAGATATTTGTTTAATGCTGAGTGAAAGACATTTTTGTCTATTAGGAATTTGAAGTCTGAGTACACACGCTCTAGTTATGTTCTAGAAACAAAACTGAAATATTCAAAAACGTATAGGGAGAAAATATATATGCAAAGATTAACAAATACAGTTATAGAAAAAAATTCTGACATGTAGTCCCCTGCAAAAATCCTATATTCTTGAAGAAAATTGCTTTCCCAGTAGTTTAAATCAGTTTGAGTGGGTTTCTACCTGTTGAAACTAAAAGACCCCAACTAAAATAAGGCCATGTGTTAATTAGGCTCAGTTCTCTTCTTATATAGGTGGAGAACCTTATCTAAGGAGGAAAATGGCAATCTTTCAGTGCAACTCAGGGCACTATCTCCTACTGTTGGTAAGAATATACAGAGAGCTCACCTTCTAGTGAGTATAGAATGAAATGCTTTATGCCTTTAGCAAAGGCTACCAGAGAAATACATTTTTCAAAGCAGACATATGTGGAAATAAAAAGAAAAAGCCTACAACTTAGAACAGTAAGCCTAACAAAGAATATATTCTAGTTAAAACCTGCTGCAGTCAATCCATTTCTTTGTGGGTACACCTCCCTGAACCTGAACCCTCTCATTGTACCTATCCGTTCACTGCTTAGTGCAATGAATTGCGCAGCAGGTATATCTGTAGTAGCATGTGGTGCTAACACCAATAAGTAGACAGATCACTGTTGGTTTGAGCAAACCAGCTCCCATAGAAAACTAAAAATTATTCAGTACTGCACACAGAAGCATTTACTGCAGGCTTCTCAGTTTTATCACTTGCATATTTCATACCTGTAAAAACCTTAAAGGAATTATTATGTATTATATATTATGTACTATGTATTATATATGTAGTATGTATTATACTTATGAATTGATCAAGGTTTATTTCAACCATTAAATCAATTTTTATTTATCATTAGATAGATACAAATATAATCTATTTAATGATGAGAACCTTCACATGATGAAAATTTACTTTCCCTGATAGATTTTTAAAGATTCAGATTGTAGTGACAGGAAACAACCCACAAATTTGTAAGTTGTCAGTATCAAAATTTCTCTGCATTCCCAGTTCTTTCTATCATGATTGCCTTTTTACAAAATTCACACTTATCCTTAAGGGGTACATTCTGAGACTTCATCAATGCTGAAACACTCAGTACCAAACTCTAAATATGCAGTATATTATTCCCTTATATACACTTAGAATAAAAATTTAAATTTAGGTAACAGTAACATTAAAAACAGTAAAAATAAAACTATTATGACAATACAGTATAATAAAAGTTGCATGAAATATCTCTCCCTCTCTTTCACCTTCCTCCTTCCATCTGTCCTCCTTTCCCTCCTTTCTTCTTCTCCTTTCTTCCCTTCATGTTATACTATTGCACTTAATCTTCTTGTGATATTGTGAGCCGATGTGAAGAGTGAGGCTCACTGATTTCTGACACAACATACTGACAGTAACCAATCATACTATTTACTGTCCATGCCTTTCATCCACATATTTAGTGACAGAAATCATTAGGGGTAGGGAATGCTTTGGGTTTTTGTTTGTTTTGTAATTATGTAAATAGGAAAGCTATTGACCAGGTGATATTTCAGCTGAAGTCTATAAAAAGGTGCAACTGGTCTTTTCAAAGATGGAACACAAATACTTACCTCTTCTTTCCACCAGAAAGTGAACCACAGAGAGAATGAAGAAGACTCAACTCATCTCAGGGAGAGATTGTAATGATATGAAGGTTCTATTCTGTAATGAACTTTGCATTTTATTGCTGTATGGTGACATGCTTATTAATATCAATATTGTTATGGTAATATACACTAGCTTTGGAGAAATATTTTGAAGATATTATGGAATTATTTACTCAAATATGGATGAAGGAGAAATAATTTTTACTTAATTCATAGACAACCAGAAAAATTTTACTGAATTATTGAAAGAATTCCTAAATAAAAATGGTAGCAATTCATAAGAAAACCTATCATTCCAACCTAGGATTTATTAAAGAAATAGATGAACTGATATAGACATTCATATATAGGAAAGAGAGATACAAAAATATGTCATTACATAGATAGAATAAATTTCATCTTCAGTACATAAAAGGTGAGAAAAGCTGTACTAAGTGCTTAACTGGGTAATGTACCAGCATAGCTTCTTTTTATGTTCTCATGCTCTCCAGTTGATTTTTCATCCTAGTTTTATTTTGCAAATTATGATCAAAACAGCAGTAAAAACCAGGTATGATGACATACACCTGTGTAATCCCAGCAAACAAGAGTCTGAGAGAAAAATTCAGAAGTGCAAGGATAGCCTTGGGAAATTACAAAATACTATCTTATAGAAGAAAAAGGCTAACCTTCCCAAGTCATAGCAAATACAAATTTCATATGTTATATGTAAATTCAGACTTCTTATCTCCAATTCTACTTTCTATGATCTTTTTACTACATCTTCAGAAAAACATAGTTGAAATGAAAAGTATTAACTGGGTGAAAAGCTGGAAAAAAACCCACACATAAGGATAAATCTGAACATATTTAAGGAGTCAAATAGTGGTAATAAAAATTTATTTAAGACACAACTTCTACATTCCACATAGATATTACAAACAGAAGAGCACAGCTCTAGCAGCATGGAATTGACCTAGATCTCTATATGAAATTGGTTCTAATTTTGATACCTGTTTGTTTTTTTTTTTTTTTCTGAAACCAGTGGGGAAAGACAAATGATGAAATTCACAGCTCCAAAAAGTGGACGTGCCAAGGATAGCCACCTTGGGAAAGGGACACCACCAACCTTTAAGATAAACAAGGACACATGATGCGGGAAATAAATATAGGTCAACATGTCAAGTATTAAAGATTATAGGCCCAGTGTCAGTGCCTCATGCCTGTAATACTACCTATTCAGGAGGCTGAGATCCAAAGATCATGTTTTGAAGCCAACCTAGGCAAGAAAGTCCATGAGACTTATCTCCAATAACCTACCAAAATGAAGCCAGGAATAGAGCTGTGGCTCAAGTGGTAGAGTGCTAGCTTTGAGCAAAAAAAGCTCAGGGATAGCACCCAGGCCCCAAGTTCAAGCCTAGTAAAAGAAAAAAAGAAAGTAAGAAAAAGAAATATAAGCTGGTCTTTTTTTTTCTTTTTAAATTGTGAAAATAACATACAGAGGGGTTACAATTACATGGGCAAGGTAATGAGTACGTTTCTTATCAAGCATTGTTGCCTGCTCCTTTGCTTCCCCTTACCATCCCTTCCCATATTCTCCCCCCACCCCCCCTCACCCTAAGCTGGTGTTATTTGTATAAAATCTAGACCATTTTTGTGCAGTAGAATTAGTTAGTTAGCCAAACATTTTAGGAAAAATGTTTATAATCAGTAAGGAGGAGGAATACTTGTGAAAGAAACCTCTAAAGAACCTCGAAAAGTTAATAGATTTAGACTTTGAAAACAAATAGCAGTTATTCAGAAGTTACATGTCAGGTCTATTATATGCATGTATTACTTTGAACTCTACTGAACATTTTGAATATGAAGGAAATAAGCCTCCAAATACTCAGATAAATTAAACCATCACTTAGCCACTAAGTGGCAAAATCGGGGTTTGAACCTGGTTTGAATCTTTACTACTTACTTTTCATTTTAATCAATGAGTTATTTGACTTTTTCAGTAACAAAAACAATTCACTGATAGTAGGACTTTTTACAGTAGCTGGTGGAAGTTGTTCTCAAATTGAGAAAATGTATTTTGCCAAGTGTCATCAGCAAGATGCCTCTGAGCTGATCCAGAAACTCAACTACTTATTGTAAACAAGGCTCCTCTCCACTCATTTGAATTACAATGAAGGTAACAAGTTTCCTGCAGTCTGCAACTTATCTATTTCTGGTTATTTATCAACATAGTAATGGGATTATTAGCAAATTGCTTTTTTTCCCCCCAACTTGATCCATTTGACTTCTTCCATTTGCTTACATTGTAAGGAAAATAATTTAATGCATGCTAATAAATTCTAAATTTGCATAAATCATCTCCCTATGTGATTTATAATCCTGAATTAAATATAACCCAAAATACCCACATGCAAAGAAAGCCTATTATATTTGTAGGCCTAATTCTAATACTCATGCAATTTATAAGCTGAAAAACTGAAAAGCTTAGTTGACCTCAAGTCACTCAGAAATGAACCCTTTCTCATAATTTTTGCCTCTTTATCAGACTGTCAATTACATAAATTAATTGTACTGCTATCTTGTATCATTTTTAGCAATGAATTCATGTTAGATGAGTAATTAAAATACCTCAAAAATAAATAAGAATTCATTAAATAATTTATAATACAACAATATATTTTATGGTAGCTTAATAAATGCCAAACACTGTTCTAAAGTCAAGAAGTAGAATAGAATATTAAAACATTCATATAGCTCTCTTCTCTCTAAGAAGAAATCAGTGAATTTGTGGTATGCAATTTATTGCCTAATTTCTAATATTAAGTTTTAGGAAATAGCAGATACTAATTTCTAGATGTTATTCTAAGCACACAAGTATATTAAGTTCTCACAAGTATCCTATGACATACAGACTACTATATTATTTAATATACAGGCCTGCAAACCAAGGCAGAGGATGATTGTGCAGCATGCATAAATTACAGTTTCAGGAATTTTACTCATATGAAACACATCATAAAGTATCTTGTAGGTGAAGCTGCATCAATAATAATAGTAATAGAAGAATATTAACATTTCAGTTTCATTATTAGTAGGCAATGTTCTTCCAAGAAGCCTTTTTTGTGTGTATAAAACACACTGTTTCTAAGAAAAAGTTAGTCTGATTTCTGTTGTAGTTAATTCTCCAAGCATTCTAGTGCAGTCATGTGCTCACGTGTTTTGAATACTAATGATTACTAAAAAGAAGTATTCAAAGAAACATCAGTAGGGTAAAAGAAGATTCTGGGCCTGATGTTGGTAGGAAATATGGTACCTGTCATCAAAAAGAGAACATGATGTCCTGACAGTATCAGTAAAAACCACTATTTGATAAAAGAAGAAAGAAAATGCAAAGAATACTGTGTCTCTGAATTGAAGTCTAACAAAAGCAACAATATATGTGTATATGCATAACAGGTAAAATTATTGCATTGCTCTCAAACTACACTCAAAACAATTTTTTAAGGTTCTATAGTATTTGGAGAATAAATCAGTTTTGCTCTCAGACTAAAAGCTAAAATATATAAAAACAGGAATTTTTTTCTTTATTTAAATTTTCCACTTTTTCAAAGAATTCTTTGTTCTGTTTTGACAATAGACTGATACTTGTCAAGTGATAGTATAGTAGCTGAAAATGGTAGAGAACATCATGTTAAGACAGCTGCTAGTGTAAGATTTGTGCCCCTCACAAATGCACAAAAAGCACTAACTGTTCACTAATATGAACTGTCCCATAATTAAAATGGTGAAGAAAATGACAATATCAGAGAAAAATACCATCACTATTACAAGGAGGTTCTCTTTCCAACTGAGGACAGTTTTAAAAAGCTAAATTAAATATAATACTTTTTTTTTTGTCTCTGATATGTTTAACAGAATAGTAGTCAATTACTAAGTCAATATTGGGAAGCGGCCTACTTTCCAGTAATGTGAGAACACATGGAGCCACCATCCTTGAAGTTATTTAACAATCTAGAAAATAAAGTTGAGTGTGTGCTTTGTTTTTCTGATGGCCAACTGAGATTTGGATGACAAAAGTAACAGATCTCAGGTCTGACTGCTGAAATCTGAACAGATGAATGGTAAAGTTCAGTCTCCAAAGGGACACTCAAAACTTTTGAGGAATTGAAAGTAAATCTGCTACAACATGAATTTCTTTTCAATATTGTAGTGTGGACATGCAGTGAGACCACTCAGTCCTTAGTGAAAATGTAAAGATTTTATGGAATGAAAAGTGCTGTTTCAGGACTGCACCTAGAATTGGGATCCCAAGAAATGGCCCATCCCACATTGGCTTTTAAGCATTTTTGGCTAGGGCTGGGAAAGGGGGAGGTTGGTTGTTAGTTTCAGCCATTGAGTGTTACAAGAGACTTACACCTTAAGTTTAAATTTCCCACCAAGGTTTTGCTGGCAGGAGATAGAGAAATAAAACAAAGGGTGGTGATGGTTCAGCTAGGTTAGGGCTGGCATTGTTCCGAAAACAGCAGAAGCAGAGTAACAGAATTACTGAGTTACAATTAGAGTTACAAGCTAAAATAGCTAGTTAGTTTCTAGGGAAGTCTTATCCACTGAAAGCACCAATGAAAGCACAGTTACATTTATATCTTAAAATCATTAATTATCCATTTTATACAATCCAAGTCAAATATGTTCTACCCTTCCTTCCTCCACCTATCAATGCCATGTCATTTTCATAAGCAGGACAAACTTCAAAGACATATAGGATTAAAATGATCTTTCACTATGACCCTCCATAGCAAGAAAAAGCAAGGAAAGAGAAAAATTCCTATTTTTTAAGTATTTTATTGTAAAGGTGATGTACAGAGTGGTTACAGTTATATGAGTCAGGTAATGAGTACATTTCCTTTTGAACAGTGTTACCCCCTTCCTCATTCTCCCAATTTCCCTCTCCCAAAGCCCTCTAGTCTGTTTCCAAAATAGTGTCTGGTGGATTTTACTAGTGAATTGGTTCACCGTTTGTTCCACCATTTCTGTGCTTCCCTTTCCACTCCCCAAATCAGATAAGCTTATATACAATACAAAAATGATAAGACACATGAAGAGAAAATAAAGCACATGGATAGCCAGATACTTAAGGAAGAAGAAAACATATTCAAGGGTACTATATTGGCATTATCAGATGTGCATCTCAAAAACAATTCCTATTTTGAATATGAATAGACACATAGGTTTAAGCATTCCAAAGAAACCAAAGCTAGCTTTAAAAATTCAACTAAAATTACTTTAAAAAATTAAAAATTAACAAACTGGAAAATAATGTTGAGAGTGTGCTTTGTGTTTCTGATGGCCAACTGAGATTTGGGTGACAAAAATCAGAGATATTGGATCTGACAGCTGTAATCTGAACAGATCAATAGTAAGGTTCAGTTTTGAACTGGGAGTTAAATGAGCTAGTTTAGCAACAGATTAGACACAAAGGAAAACTAACAAAATCCTCCTGCAGCCTCTTTGTTATTAAACTCTTAGATCCTGTTCCTTTAAATCCAGAGATTGAATAGTGATAATTACACAACAAAAGATTGGAAAAGCCTACCAAATAAATTTAGAGGACAACATTAAATAAAAATTTTAGGATTAAAAGAAGAAACATTAGAGATGATACAGTCAATTGTTCAGTAAATCCAGTTGAATCTACAGATGAAACTACAATAATTCAATGTAGTCTTGCTCACAAAATCAACACAGAAAACCAAGTGCTGTTGTACACTGGCTATAATCAAAACAGAAAGAATAACAGAAAAGAAATATGTTTACACAGGGACTGGGAAGGTGGCTCAGTGGTATAGGGCTTGCCTTGCATACATGTGGCCCTAGGTTTGATCCCTCAGCATCACATAAGCAAAAAGAAAAAAGCCAGAAGTGGCACTGTGGCTCAAGTGGTAAAGTGCTTGCCTTGAGCTGAAGAGCTGAGGGACAGTGCCCAGGCCCAGAGTTCAGGCCCCACAACTGGACCCCCAAAAAAACAGAAATATGTTTGCACAAAGCAAAAGCTCTTAAAATGTAAACTTGATTTCATTAAAATAGGATTATAGTATCAGGTACTAATATAATATTTCATTTGTAAAATCATCTCTACAAAAAAATGTTCTTCCAGGATTAAAGATATACATTAATTAAAATTAAATCAATAGCAACACATAGAACTGATACTTCACAAAGAGAATGAGCATATTTTGTTTATATATCCATGAACTGTTAACAAATGTCAGTTTGAACTACATGGACATTTATAATGTAAGTTTAAAAAATTTATTTATTTTTTAAATAATTCAATGTTTAAAAACATAGTCAATTATTATGCAAACAATTGAAATGTTTTAAGTTATTTTTGAATTTTTATAGCTCTAACCATTTGAAAAACATCTTAAAATAATTGATACTTAAAAGAAATAAAACCTGATACTCCAAATAATTACAAACCAAAAAAATACATTAAAACAAATTGTGGATAAGAAAACTCAAAGATTCTGAGCTCAAAATAATCTTAAATGAATTTATCACAGGAGATAAAAATGAAATCTAAAGCTAAAGGAACCTTGCACAAACCTTATATAAATAAAGAGAAATGTATAACTAAGCAAAAATCTACTTGATATTAAGGCATCTAATTCTTAAAAAACTTTTTGAGGTAGTTTCCAACAAGAAGATGGAGCCTCATCTCATATACCTCATGTCCACCTCACCCATTATCACAGCAGGACATTATTATAACTGTTATAACTCATAATTTCAGGTCTGACATATTATCACCCAGGTAATGATTTACATTAAAGCACTGCAGTTGTACATTCCCTGAGTGTTGACAAGTATCTAATTTATAGATAAGACAGACTTGATCCACAGTTTCTCTGTGTTCAGCATGCTTAGTCTTTCTCACAGCCTTCTTTTCTACCACTTGATACATGTTCCCAGATCTTTATGTATTTATTTTTATTTTTTAAAATAAGTTTTTTATTGTGAAAATACTGTACAGACGGGGTTAAAATCACATGAACAAGGTAATGAGTACATTTCTTATCAAGCATTGTTGCCTCCTCCTTTGTTTTCCCCCTACCATCCCTTCCTTCCTGCCTCCACAAATACATTCTCCCTGCCCCCTTACTCCCTCCCCGCCCTAACCCTGTACCCCCACCCTCCCCTGCCTGAATTGTAAAGTTCGTTTTTCGACATAGTGTCTTGTACATCTCATTGTTGCAATGGGTCATCCTGTACCCCTGTTTAAACACTTTGTTTTTTACCTTCCACTACTCAAATTATACCAACATCAAATGCAGTGAAAACAGGAGTTATACAGTCAAGGAGAAGCATACAAAGCAACAACAACAACAAAATCACGTGGTATTTTATAAATACGTTAGAAACAATAGCAAGAAAGTAAGAACCACGTGTCTTGTTATCTTGGGGTTCATTTGGCAAAATCAGTACATTTCATATCAACCATTGTTGCCTCCTTTGCTTTTGCTTTGTTCCTTTTTCAGATAGTCTAGTATTTTTGCCTAGTTCCAGCTTAGGACTGTGGTCCATTTAACTGTACCTTCCATGCAGCTGGGATTACATGAATAAAACCATGCACAAATTATTGATAAAGATCGGACCTTGCTAAGCATTTCCAATGACTGGCTTATAACCAGGATTTTACTAATCTCTACCTCCCACGTACATGAGATTATAGGTATAATTGGTTTATTCACTTGGCAATTTGCCTTTATACAATGATCCCTCACCTATCTTGGGAGTTATGTTCCAGAGACTCCCACAAGAGGTAAAAATCTGCAAAGTATCAGTGATATATAGATATCTATCTATATATAGATATAGATAGATATCTATCTATATAGAGAGAGGCTTTATAAACCCTTCCCACTCTCCTATAAACGGTTCCCAATCTCTTAATAACCTTTCCTACACTTTTATAAACACTTCACTATGCTCTTAAATACTTTCAAAGAAAGAAAGAATGGACATAAAAACTATAATAGGAAGGAAGTAGGGCCTATATCCCTTTGCAAAAAATCTCCCATTCATTATACATTCTATAGATTTTGAAAAAGCTGTGAAGAATTGTTCACTTTTTACATTCCTTACTAAAGGGCTGGGAAGGTGGCTCAGTGGTAGAGTGCTTGCCTTGCATGCATGAGGCCCTGGGTTGGATTCCTCAGCACACATAAGCAAAAAGAAAAAAAGCCAGAAGTGGCGCTGTGGCTCAAGAGGTATGGCGCTAGCTTTGAGCTGAAGAGCTGAGGGACAGTGTCCAGGCCTAGAGTTCAGGCCCCATGACCGGACCCAAAAACAAAAACAAAAACATTCCTTACTAAATGTTTGATTTGAACTATAAACTATTCCTTCTTAATGTTTGCTTCTGTAAAACCTCATAATTTTCCATTTTTATACATTTATTTAGGTACTATCTATTTCATATGATTTGATTCACAAACTTTTGAAGTAGAACTTACACGAAAGCCTCTACGTGTACTTTTGAATTGATTTTTGAAGGAAGTAGATTAACTGCTACTTTTCCAAGATTTCATTCTCTTGGGGAAAGGTGGGAAAGGTGGTATTATTTTCCCCCCACAGTCACTGGAAACTCACTTTTCCTCTCTATCATTTGCATACCTTTTCAGAATAACCTTCTTAGCTTAGATCTGTAGATTCAGTCATAGGATACACTTTATCATATCAAAACACAGAAAGCCAGCTACACAGAATTGTGGAGACAATTAAACTTTAGGTCTTAAATGATCTACCAGAATAGATATTTAATATTTTTTCCTATGAAACAAAAACAAAATGAAAACAAACGAAAAACACTGAATGTGTCAGAAATCATAATAAAGAATAAGAAAAATCCAAACATCCTTTCCTTTTTGATTTTTTTTTGTCAGTCATGGGCCTGGAACTCAGTGTCTGGGTGCTACCTCTGAGCCTTTTACACTCAAGGCTAGCACCCTATGACTTTGAGCCACAGCATCTTGCTACTCTGGTAATTATATATATATATATATATATATATATATATTTGAATGAGGGAAGGGAAGGGGAACAATAGAATGTTGAGACAAAGGACAAGGGGGGAACCAATGCAACAGTGATATACACAAGACAATGTGTTGGAAATGATCTGTACAACTTAGGGGTGGGGGTGGGGGAGAGGGTATCTAGGAGAGAAATGAGGGAAAGGGTAACAAATTTGACAAGAAATGAACTTATTACCTCACTTATGTGACTGTAACCCCTCTATGCATCATCATGACAATAAAAAGGAAAAGAAAAAAAGGAAAAAGAAGAAAGATCCTGAAAGATCATGTAATATAATGTAATTAGGGTTGCCAGTTAATAGACATCTCAGTATTGCATGGGGTTAGATAAGTGATGACCAGGGGAGATCAGTGATAGGTGAAAGATTTAATTACAGAAAAAGGAGAGAACAGGTTTTGATAAGCATGATCTCATATATAATACAGAGGTTATAAAGAAGGCTATCATTTAAAGGTTGATGTGTAGCTAAGGCAAAACATTTATAGGACATGAATAGAAATGGTCTTTTATTTATCTATTTTGTTCTTATTATTTTCTTTAAAGAGTTGTACAAAAGAGGTGTCATTTAACAAAGCAATTCATGCATAGAATATATCTTGATCAATGTCACCCCTTTCAACATTCTCACCCATCCCTTCCCTGCCTATTCCTTCCCTCACTTTCTTAGTTTTGTAGGATATACATTAGATTCTTGACTGCATTTACCCCTCTTCTCCTCTTCATTCATTTATCTCTTTCCTCTTGACCCCACACCCCTTTCCAGTGCTTACTTCCTAAAGTTTTATTTTGCTAAACTTTGATTTTGCCTTTCTAAGGCATTATGCTATTCAAATCTCCCTTGAATCTACCTGCAATTAATACATTTGTACATACTTGCATAGCACTCAATAGTCTAATAAGGCATCCTTCAGAATGGGAGAAGATATTTTTCCATAAGACAATGGCTTAATATCCAGAATATACAGAGAACATTGAAAAAAATCTCCAAAAGACCAATAAGCCACTTAATAAATGGCAAATGAGCTAAAAAGAGACTTCTCAGAAGAAGTAAAAATGGTCAATAGACACACAAAGAAATACTCAATATCTCTGGCCATAAAAGAAATGCAAATCAAAACAACATTGAGATTCTACCTCAATTAGAATGGCCATTATCAAGAAAGTAAAAGATAACAGATGCAGTTATCAGTAAATGATAAATGATACCAGCAAATATTATCGGTAAATTATAACAGATACTGGTGAGAATATGGCCAAAAAGGGAACCTTAATACACTGTTGGTAGGGATGTAAACTTGTTCAACCACTCTGGAAAGCAGCGTAGGGAATTCCTTAAAAAAATTAAACATGAGGGCTGCGAAGATCGTCAATGGTAGAGTGCTTGCTTTGCATGCATGAGGCCCTGGGTTCCATTCCTCAGCACCATGTAAGCAGAAAAAACCAGAAGTGGTGCTGTGGCTCAAGTGATAGAGCACTATGAGCTTTGAGCTGAAGAGCTGAGGGACAGTGCCCAGGCCCAGAGTTCAGGATCCATGACGGACAAAAAAAAGAAAAAAAAAAGAAAAAGAAAAAAAATTAAACATGAAACTAACCCATGGACCAACTATTCTGCTCCTTAACATTTAACCAAAAGAAATATGTTTTTTTTAAATGTCATATTATCAGACCTATGAAAATTGTAAATCTATGTCAGGGATGTGGTGTTATTCATTATTGCCACATAAAACAACATGAAATTAAGGAATCAGGCATGAAATATAAATGTCTATGACTCTTATCTGCTTCCAGGTGTTAATGATAGTGCTGCAGACAAAGTTGGCATTTTACAGAGAGGAACATGTGCCATGAATTTCCACTGAGCAGTGCTAGGAGTAGAACATTTGTCTGCTGGCATACCACAGTATGTGCACAGAGTGGATCAAGCTGAAAGTATTACTAATCTATAACAGGTGTAAAGTCAGGACTTAGAAAATGCAAAGACTTGGGTTCAAATTCTTACTTTAATCTTAGTAACCTTTATGAAGTAACAACTCATTGACTTTGTCTAAGCTGTAGTTCACTGTATAACAACAAAAATTATATTCATTATCATATAGTGCTCAGCCGGAGTACTGACTCAAATTAACTTTTGTATCATTTAGTAATATTAACTTCCCTTTTTATATCTCTCAAAATAGCATCATATTACTTTATTTTTTCCATGAACAGGTAAAACAGAGAAAATAATTGTTCAAAATTGTTAAATTATAAATAATTAAGGAAATACTTTAGTGAACTTTTACCTGTGCATATTCTGGCTTTAAGTCTCATAATTTATAAAAATGATTAGTGTAATCTCTTAAGCTTCACCATACTTAACCATGGTAATTTAAAAAAAAACAAGAATGTAGTTTTCCTTGTATATTCTACACATTTTATATTCTTTTTTTTTCTTTTTCAGCCAACAATGATCTTTCTATTGTTCTTTAATCTGTGTATTCTCTGAATTGTTTTGAGGTTCCTTTCTTCAACAATTTCTCTTCTATAATCAGATCAACGTGCACACTTAGTATAATTTAGTGCTGAAAAGGGGAAGGTTTTATTCACTTTGTTTTGTTAATTTGATATTCACACTCTGCTAATTTTTAGACTCCGTTGGGATGATTGAAAATATTCAACTCCTGATCCCTCAATGTATACTCACTGAATTAATGTTTTTTGAGTGAGTTGTTATATGTTTTAAAAGCTTTCAAGGAAGGTGAGGATTTAATTAGTTCAAAACAATTGACATACTAATGTTATATGATGCTAGTACTCAGGAGGCTGAAGTGAAAACATTGAGAAATAGAGGCCAACCTGTCTACATAGTGAGATTATATCTTAACACGTCAAATAATATTGAGGATTTCTGTATTTCCATTTAAAATACATGTATTTGGATGGATTTAGGTGGATTTTTATGATGGTTTTCCAATAAAAGCTTCTCAAGCTTCTAAAATGTAAACCATTCATTATCATTTAGTACATAGCCAGAGTACTTGACTCAAATTAACATCTGAGACTATGCTAGCTTGATGGTTTTCAAATTCACCTATCAAGGAAACTTTTCTCAAGGCTTTGTAGTATGTTTGACATTTAGTATTAGGAGTCTCCTTGATTGGGAAAACTCTACTTTTATTTGTTATATATAAGCATTCTACCATTTTTTTTCAATCTAGTTGTAGGGAAACCTCAATCTTTTGTGTCCCTTTTTCATTGGCCTTGCTTTTTGTTTTCTGAAAGTACAACAGCAGAATCTAGTTGAAAATATAGTTCTCTACTCAACTTTTTGAAAACATGACATATAGATATCAATTCCCCCATTACAAATAATAACCGTGGGCTTCAAAGGCTAGGGGGTAAGGTTATAACCCTTGAAGGCATGTGCAACTCCTGGATTTTTCATTAATGTGAGAGTGCTTTCAGTTCCTCATTGGAAATCAAATTGTCAGTAATCACTTCCCAGAAATTGACTGGAGAGTGTCCTGTCATGCCATCACAAATCCTTCCAAAGTTTTCCATGACTGGTACTAGGAACTCCTTTAAAAAAAAGACAGCTATTACTTTATTGTAAGGGAGAATTATTAGTAAGTAATTTATGTAGACTGTGATAGTGAAGGTTTTATTAAGTTATTTAAACCATCAATGATCTCATTGAGGGTATTTCCATCCTTTTCATACTATGAGTAAGATATGCAGCTAACAAGTATGGAAATTCATCACAAGCTTGATTACCATAGCTATTACCTTTGCTACCATCTGTTAGCAAAACTAACCCATAGAAGCCAATCAGGTGAACTATCAAAACTGCCTTTTATTTAACTTCATGTTTGTTTGTTTTTTCTTTTTTATATTTTTATTGTAAAAATACTATACGGAGGGGATACAGTTCTATGAATAGGGTTATGAGTACATTTCCTACCATCACTTCCCTCCCCACCTCCCCAAATCCTGTTCCCCCAATATTGTACAGTTCATTTTTAACATGGTGTCCTGTGTATTTCATAATCACAATGGTTCAACCTGCATCCCAATTTAAGCATTACACTATACCCCCTCCCCTCCATAAATTACAAAAATATATTTACAAGATTAAGAACAATGGAATCAAATACATTGAAGACAGGGGTTATACCATGGGGAAGAACATAAAAAAGAAACAAAAGAATCATCTAGTGCATTATAAGTACATTAAAAACAATACAAAGAAAGAAAAAAAAATTGTGTCCCTGTCTTGGGGTATATTTTGCTTAACATTGTCTCATGTGGTCATATGTACATAGCCTTTGACCTTCTCTGTTTGTCCTAGGCATGTACTAGTCATTGCATACAAGGGAAAACATGGGACCCATGTTTCTTTGGGCCTGGCTTACTTCACTTAATATAATTTTTTCTAAGTCTTTCCATTTCCTAACAAATGGGGCAATATCATTTTTTTCTGATGGAGGCATGTGTGTGTGTACACATTTTCTTGACCCATTCATCTATTGAGGGGAAACAGTTGGTTCCATATCTCAGCTATGGTAAATAATGCTGCGATAAACATGGTTGTTCTGGTAGCTTTGGTATGACCTTGTTTGTGATCATTTGGGTAAATGCCCAAGAGTGGGAATGCTGGGTCATAAGGGAGCTCTATGTGGAGTCTTTTCAGAAACCTCGATAATGCTTTCCAAAGTGGTTGAACAAGTTTACACTCCCACCAACAATTCAGTAGGGTTCCCTTTTGGCCACATCCCTTCAAGCATCTGTTGTTACTAGATTTCTTGATTATAATCATTCTATCTGGGGTGAGGTGGAATCTCAACTTTGTTTTGATTTGCATTTTTTTTATGGCTAGAGAAGTTGAGCATTTCTTCATGTGACTATTGGCCATTCTTATTTCTTCTTCAGAGAAGTCTCTTTTTAAGTCTTTAGCCTACTTTTTAACCAGGCAACAAAACTGCCTTTTTTTGTAAGTGCATAAAAATTGCTTAGTTTAAAAAGCTATGTATTAGCTCAGTTTCAAATGGGAAACAATTACTGCACAGAGAAAGAAGAAATGAAATGTGTGCCCTTATCGGTGTTGTATGACAGAAAGTAACCAGAAGCTACTTTCTGTGACCTTTAATATTCCCAAACCTAACATTCCTTGAATCTAAGTTAAATTTTAGAAACTTTAACCTCTTCTTTTTTTTCCCTGTTATTATTTTTTTATTGTGAAAATACCATACAGAGGGATTACAATTACATGAGCAAGGTAATGAGTAAATTTCTTATCAAGCATTGTTGCCTCTTACTTTGTTTCTCCTTCCCATCCCTTCTCATCTCCCCCCACCCCCACCGCCAAAGTTGTAAAGTTCGTTTTTCAACATAATGTCTTGTACATCTCATTGTTGAAAAGGATCCACTTATATCCCTATTCAAAGAATTTGTTTTTTCCCTTCTCCTCCCCAAATTATACCAACATCAAATACAGTGAAAACAGGGTTATACTGTGGGGGAAGGACATACAAATCTTGAACAAAGAAATCATCTCTTTGAGTCCTTATCTTGGGGTTCATTTCACCTGACATCAACTTATCTGCCCGTTTCTGCTTGTCTCAAACATATACTAGTAATTGCAAATAAGGGAAACCATGGGACCTATGTTTCTTTGGGCCTGGCTTAATTCACTTATAATTTTTTCCAAGTCTTTCAATTTCCTAACAAATGGGGCGATGTCATTCTTTCTAATGGAGATATAGAATTCCATTATGTATATATACCACATTTTCTTGATCCATTCATCTACTGAGGGGCATCTGGATTGGTTCCATATCTTAACTATGGTAAATAATGCTGCAATAAACATAGTTGTGCTGGTATCTTTAATATGGTCTTATTTGTGATCATTTGGGTAAATGCCCAAAAGTGAGATTGCTGGGTCATAGGGGAGCTCTATGTGCAGTCTTTTGAGGAACCTCCATAATGCTTTCCAAAGTGGTTGAACAAGTTTACACTCCCACCATCAATGTTGTAGGGTTCCCTTTTGGCCGCATTCCCTCCAGCATCTGTTGTTATTAGAGTTCTTGATTACAGCTATTCTAACTGGGGTGAGGTGGGATCTCAATGTTGTTTTGATTTGCATTTCTTTTATGGCTAGGGAGGTTGAGAATTTCTGCATGTGTCTTTTGGCCATCCTTCTTTCCTCTTCAGAGAAGTTTCTTTTTAAGTCTTTAGCCCACTTATTTATCCAGCAGTTGTTTCTTTGAGGATTTGTTGTTGGGGGATTCAATTTTTTGAGTTTCAGGTATATTTTAGATATGAGACCCTTGTCGGTTGTATGGCTAGTGAAGATCTTCTCCCAATCTGTAGGCTTTCTATTGATCTTGCTAGCTATGTCCTTTGCCATGCAGAAGCTCTGAAATTTCATGCAATCCCATTTGTGCAACATTTATTTGATTTGTTGTGTTTCTGGGTCTCTATTAACAAAATTCCAGCCTGTGCCAAGGAGTCCTAGGGTTTCTCCTATTCCATCCTGTAATGTTTTCAGGGTGTCTGCTTTGACTCCTAGGTCTTTGATCCATTTGGAGTTGATTCTGGTGCAAGGTGATATATAAGGATCTAGGTTTAGTTTTCTACAAGTGATTAACCAATTTTGCCAGCACCATTTACTAAAGAGGCTGTCTTTCTTCCATTCTATTTTCTTAACTCCCTTATCAAAGATTTGATGGCTATATGTCTGTGGGTTCATTTCTGGGTTTTCAATTCTATTACATTGGTTCCTGAGGTCTGTTCTTGTGCCCTTACCAAGCTCTTTTGTTTATTATGGCTTTGTAGTAGAGTTTGAAATTTGGTATTTATTTCCTCTAGCACTGTTCTTTTTATTAAGGATTATTTTTGCTATTCAGGATCTTTTATTGTTCCATATGAATTTTTGGATTGCATCTTCTACTTCCTTGAAGTATTGGGTTGGAATATTTTGATAGGTATCACATTGAATTTGTAGATAACCTTGGGAAGTATTGCAATTTTCATGATGTTGATCCTCCTAATCCAGGAGCATGGGACATTGTGCCACTTTCTAAGTTCTGTTTTGATTTCCTTTTTCAGGTTTTACAGGTTTTTTTTTTTATCATAGAGGTCCTTCATTTCTTTGGCTAAGTTAATTCCTAGGTGTTTTTGTGTGTGTGTGTGTGGGGGGGCCTATTATGGGTAAAGTTGCTTTCCTGATTTCAGCCATGCTTTTCTCATTGCTGGCATACCGAAAAGCCATTGATTTTGCTTGCTACTTTGCCAAAGTTTTGAATCAGCTTGAGTAATTTGGGAGTGGAGTCCATGGGATTCTTTAAATACAAGATCATGTCATCTGCAAAAAGGGAGAGTTTTACTTCATACTTTAATCTCTTCTTTGAAAAAAATATATTCTCTAATTGAACCATTCACAGATTCACAGTGTGTGTGTGGGTGTGAGTGTGTGTGTGTGTGTGTGTGTGTGTGTGTGTGTGAGAGAGAGAGAGAGAGAGAGAGAGAGAGAGCATGCATAGGTGTGCTTGTCCTGGAGTTTGAACTCAAGGTCTGGGTACTGTCCCAAAACATCTTCGTTCTCAATGTAGTACTCTACCACTTGGGTCACAGCAACAGTTCAGCCCTCTTCGGAGTGGTTGATTGGAGATACGATCTCATGGACTTTTCTGCCCAGGCTGGCTTCAAAACACAATCCTCAGATGTCAGCCTCCTGAGTAGCTAGCAATACAGTCATGAGCCATCAGCAGCCAGCTTACTTTCTTTCCTTTTTTTAATATTAATTTGTCTAACAACCAGGTTGAAAGTCATTGGCTCCTTCTAACCTGAGAGGGGAGTTCAGCGAAGCCTTCCCTGGAGTGGGGGCTACCTGGCTTCTGGCCCTAAAGTACAGATTGAAACCAATTAAGTAAAGCCAATTAGGTGCAAAGTTTTTATCTTTTATTCTTTAAATAGTCATTGATATAGAGGCATTCCTCTTTCCATTGCATTGGCTTATAAATTGGCTGGGAAGAACTGAGAATTAAGAGTACTATATTCTAGTAATTCATTAGCAATTAACATCTGCAAATTTATAGGAGATTTACTTGAAAAATGTTGTCCGATACCTTAATGCTTTACTGGCTGGTTCTTAGAGAACACTTCTACTCCAGAAGAGTAATATTGATTTTACTATATCCCCTTTTAAGACTTCATTTTTGTTGTTTTATGTCGAATTTAAATTTTAACCTGGCATATAAACTATAATCTAATTTTATGGTTTAATATCATTACATTAAGGTAATTTGTTTCTTCTAAGTTGAATTTTTTTCACTCATATCTTAAATTGGTTACTCACGTAACTGCATATATAACTTCCAGTAAAACTTGCATACATTTCAGGAGTTTATTTCCTGAATTATTAGAAAATGACTGTATAATCTTATATACTGAAAAACAGATGTGCCCTTTTTATTATTTCTATAAAAGGATTTATTATTGCGCATTTAAATTATAGAAATATATTATCCATATATTGTGCTAGTTACTAACTTTAAAGATAATAAGAGATATAAATACCTGAAATGATGATTTGTTTCCATTATCTATCATTATTAAAACTTACATGAGAATCAATACATATCATTTAGTTAAGTATGTAAATAACTTTACTCTTTCATACATTAGAATTTGCAAACCCAATGTGATCATGTCATTGTCAGCTCAGATTTTCTTATCATGCCCATAATTAAGCAGATTCTTATATTTTAAAGAAAAACTTTAGTTTTATCTTTAAGTAGTTGTACAAAGGAGTTTCCATTTTCAGCAAGATAGCATATGAATACAATGATTTTTTGATAACTGTATTATTTGAGGTTGATATGTATTTAGTGAATGAATTAAAAATAGTGTTTAAAGGTGATATGTTAATTCAAGGAAAATTTACCCTGAAGTTTTAAAGTGTATTAAGCATTTGGAGTTGATTCTGGTGCAAGGTGATATATAAGGATCTAGTGCTACTTTTCTACAGGTGTTTACTTTTGCCAGCACCATTTACCAGAATCCACTCCAAATATATCAAAGACCTCGAAGTCAAAGCAGACACCCTGAAAACATTACAGGACAGAATAGGAGAAACTATACAGCTCCTTGGTTCAGGCCAAAAATTTCTTAATAAAGACCCAGAAACACAACAAATCAAAAAAAAGTTGGACAAATGGGATTGCATGAAACTGCACAACTTCTGCATGGCAAAGGGCATAGCAAGCAAGATTAATAGAAAGCCCACAGATTGGGAGAAGATCTTAACTAGCCATACAATGGACAAGGGTCTCAGATCTAACATTTATTTAGAACTCAAAAAATTAAACCCCCAACAATTCATCAATGAAACAACTGCCTGAGTAATAAGTGGGCTAAAGACTTAAAGAGAGACTTCTCTGAAGAGGAAATAAGAATGACCAATAGACACATGAAGAAATGCTCAACTTCTCTAGCCATAAAAGAAATGCAAACCAAAACATTGATATTACACCTTACCCCGGTTAGAATGTCTATAATCCAGAAATCTAATATGCTGGAGATGTTGTGGCCCAAAGGAACCATACTGCATTGTTGGTGGGAATGTAAACTTGTTCAACCACTTTGGAAAGCAGTATGGAGATTCCTCAAAATACTCCACATACAGTTCCTCTATGACCCAGCAATCTCACTTTTAGGCATTTACCCATACAATCATAAACAAGATCACACTAAAACTACCAACACAAATATGTTTATCACGGCATTATTCACCATAGCTAAGAAGCTAAGTTATGGAACCAACCCAGATGCACCTCAGGAGATGAATGGATCAAGAAAATGTGATATATATATATACAAACACACACACACACACATATATATATATGTATATATATATATATATATAATGGAATTCTGTGCCTCCATCAGAAAGAATGACATTGCCCCATCTGTTAGGAAATGGAAAGACTTGGAAAAAATTATATTAAGTGAAGTAAGCCATGTCCCAGAAACAGGGCCCATGGTTTCGCTTATCTACAATAACTAGTATATATCTAGGACAAGCAGAAGAGGTCAAAAACTGCACATATGGACACATAAGATGATGCTCAGTGAAATGAAACCCAAGATAGGGACACAAGAGGTTTCATCTTCATTGCTCTTCTTTTTAATGTACTTATAATACACTATGTGATTTTTTTGTTTCTTTGTATGTTCTTCCCCCATGGTGCAACCCCTTTTGTCACTTTATTTGATTCTTGTGTCCTGCATCTTGTACATACATTTTTCTAATTTGGGGACGGGAAAAGAAATAACAAAATGCTATAATAAGGATACAGGATGACCCATTGTAACAATGAGATGTTCAAGATTCTATGTTGAAAATGAACTTTACGACTTGGGGGAGACAGGAAAGAGGAGTTGGGGAGGTAGGGAGGAAAGGGATGGTAGTGGAAAAATAAAGGAGGAGGTAACAATGCTGTATAGGAAATGGATTCATTACTTTGCTCATGTAACTGTAATCCCTCTGTACAGAATCTTTACAATAAAAAATATATACATATATTAAGAACAAAAAATTGTAGTAAGCAGATATTTGAAAGCAGCCACATATATGTCAGCCTATAGATTTTTTGTTTTTGTTATTTGTTTTGTTTTTTTTTGCAGTCCTGTGTTTTAAGCTCAGGACCCAGATAAGATGCCTGAGATTTTTTTAAAAAGTTCAATGCTAGTGTTTTGACACTTGAGGCATAGTTCCAACAAGAGATCAAAGTCTCAGGGATTTTCTTGTCCACAATGGATTCAATCAAGAGTACTCAGATCTCAGCCTCCTGAGGAGCTAGGATTACAAGTATAATCCAGCAGTACCCAGCAGCATAGGTTTTTAATGGAATGAGTTCCAGGCTATAGAAATTTCCTTTAGACTCATATTTTTCATTCATTTTGTGTGTCTCCTTTAAACAAGTCATCTGTTCAGTTAGGAAACATAAAGCCTATTTTATATACACTTTTAAATTGAATTAAAAACACTGGACACGAGATCTACTTTCTTAATAATATTTTAAGAGAAAAATGCACTCTTGTTTAAAGTCTTCTGTAAATCACTTCAGCCAGCATAACAAGGGCTTGCATCAATGGCAATGGCACCTCATCTTTACAATTCTGTGTTCCAGAGTAGCAGGGTATGAGAACACAAATCCTCAATGTTCATGGAACAGTGCCCTGCCTGATCACTATAGTTCCTGCAGTTTTTTTAGACTGCTCTATGTATGCTCTCACAGCTACTGGGCATGGCTTAGAGTAAAAACTAAGAGCTAAAACTGAACTGTCATTTTCCTTCCAAGCCTCCCTCCCTAAGGGTGACAGACTTTCAGTTCTCTACATATTTCTAAACTAGTTGCAGTAAACAAATTCTTCCAATGTAATTTTTATCTAGGTAGGGAGACAGATTCATGATGCTGTCTGATCTACCATTTTCCCATATTTTTTTAGTATCTTCTCCATCCCATAACTGTTGCTATGGAATCACACACACTTAATTGCTACTTGTTAATGAAAAAAACTGTTGTTCCCCAAAATAATTAATCTATAGCACTGAAGTCCATAATATGCTGTGTTTCCATGTAATTTTATACAGTAAAATAAAGCTTACATCAACTAACATAAATTTTCCTTCAGCAGAATGAAGTAAATGCCCTTAACAGAATTTAAGGTGGAAGTTGCATGCAGTTCTATTACTAACTGGGCTTAAAGGCTTGTACAAAACATGCACATTTTCAGTACAGTTTGTGTGAAATGCACAATTAGTAAATGCATAATCAGTTACAATTAGGCAGACAATTTCAGCATCTTGTCACTTTATCTTTCCTACTAATCAGTCCCTTTTCCCATATCTAAAATATTTTCCTCTCTCTAACACCATTGCTCTCTCTCTCTTATCCTCTTTCCTTGTCTATTAATAATTTCTCTTCTCTTAATTATTGTTCTATGGTATTAATCATATTATTGAAATTCTCTGGTTTTCAGCTTTCTTGGGTATAAAAATAGATCATTAGAATGTTTTGTTATAGAGTAGTTGTAAAGAATTAACTAAGTTGAGAAAAAAATCTTAAAATATTGCTTTTAACTCTAAAAGTGATTGGAACTTTCACTTAATCCGGGAGAAAGGATTTTATATGTATTTTTTCTCCTTCTATACTTTTGGGATCAATGCTATATATTACTGAATTTCAGTCACATCCTCAAAGAACTGTATGCTGAATTGTAGTTAAATGAATGAGCACATTTAATATAATAATATTTTTAAAAATCTCAAACAAAAATAGAGAACACATGCTTTTCCTGGGCACTGGTGAGAAAATAGTCTCAGAGAAGAAAGGAAAAAAATGGAGTCAAACAATGACAAAGGATATTACCTAGTTCTCAATTTGGTCAGTGAGAACTTTCAGAACAAACTTTCAATCAACTTATATTTCCAAGTTTGTTATCTAAAATCAATTTCCTTTCTTCTTTTCAGTCAATTTCATCTCTTTGATTTACCTAGGAGCTCAGACTTACCAACCATCTATGTTACCATTCTCCCTTTGTAGCTTCATACCAGGTCCTTTATACATGGCCAAACAATTATGTACTCTGATGTAATGTCCCTAATTTTTTTATGTTTGCAAGTCCTTGCTTCATAGACACCGACATTACTTACAATACCTCTTCAAAATGTCCCTGACTTTATTAGGATAAATTCATCTATATAATGTATGTTCCATATCTAATTGCTATATTTATTCACACCCACTTTCTACTTTCCTGATTTCTGAATTTTTTTGGTTCTCCAATAACCATAGTTTACTCATTCTCCATATTTATGACTGAATTCTCAATTCTCTGTCATTTTCTGTCTGTCTGTTTGTCTATCTGTGTCAGTGTCTGTGTCTCTGTATCTCTGTGTCTGTCTGTATCTCTTTCTCATTGAAGTTCAGGGTTTTAGATTTTTCTAGATAAAGAGGTTCTCCTGCTGAGATACACTTTTAGCCCTTTTGTACACCAATTAATTTGGAGATAGGCCTTTACTATACATGATCAGGTATATGCCTAGACTGTGATTTTTTTAATTTTAGGCTGCATTTCTGGAATGACAGAAACCTCCTATGCCCACTTTCTGCCACTGAGATGGTGCCTACTAGATTTATTGCGTGGGATGGCCTGGATACAAGATCTTCATAAATTCAACTTTCTCCTTAGTTTAGATTGACAGGCACATACCTTTATGCTTAGTTATTGTTTGAGAAGGAATCTTTCACCATTTTTTCCCCAGGCTGGTCTTGGATTCAATGTTTTCAAGAAGCTATGATTATAAATACAAACCACTGATACCTAGCTTTCAATCATCTACTTTTTCCCATGGCTCATTCTCGCTGCCACCCTTTGAAGGTCCAAAGATAAGCAAGGTATGCTATTCAATAACATACTTACTACACTTAAAATGCAGTCTGTAATTTAGAATTGCTAATTATTGAAAGTTAACGAGACAGTAAAAATGTCCTTAAAACCTTTCTATATTTTCCTAATTGGAAGGATATGGATGCATAAAATATTAATTTCAAATAGAAAAATATCAATCCCTGGGAAATTCAACTTCTCACCCTCACCTAATCCTTTACTGTTGCTTAATCACAGTCTTGTTATCCTTCTTCAAAGAAAGATTATCCACATAAACCATTTAATATTTAATTTCCAATCTGTAGCTGCAACATCTAGGAATAATGTAAACATGCTCTACTGAATTTATTTTCTGTACTTTCAATTTCATTTGTAAAACTTCTTTTTATGTATTGTAAAATCTATGGGATGGTGGGAGAAAAGCTATAAAATGATGCTTCACATGTTATAACTTGCATTCACAGATGTTTACATTTGCCAGTCCCTTAGCTTAAAAACCTATGGTAGATCTATGAATATATAGGCAAGGACTTTCACATTATGGCAGCATTCCATAAACACAAGTCTTCCTGTTTTGTCTTCCCATACATAAATAAGAAAAACTGAAAGTGATATATTTAATAAGGTTTTGCATTTCTGGTTGCTTTGAACTGTACCACCTGAAGAAGAAAATTGCTAAAACCAAACATTAAACTTTGTGTATGTGAATTTATCCTCTTTTCTTGTTCTAACAAAAATCTTATTATAGCACAGTACTAATATATCAAGTTCAGAAATAAAAGAACAGAGTTTTGCAATAGGATTACTAATACAAAAACTAGGGATAAAAATCCTGAAAAGTCAGTGTTCATCTCAAGTAACTCTTACAATAAATATATACTTTCAAAGATCACATAAGTAAAAAAGATAAGTAACATTTACTTATGTTCAAATCTTGTCTCAAGTAATTTTTGAGTAAAGCAAATTTGTATTCGATTCTTTCCTTTACAAAAGGCTTTTCCCTGGCAATGTTTCTCTTTCATCTCCTTATTTGTGCAATCTATTATATTCAGATGTAGATGGTGTTGAAACCCATACCTTAGTACACCTTTAAGAAAGGTGTGGTGGGGTACCAATGGCTCATACCTGTAATCCTAGCTACTCAGAGGCTGAGATCTGAGGATCAAGGTTCAAAGCCAGCCCAGGCTGGAAGTCCATCAGACTCTTATCTCCAAAATACCACCAGAAAACCAGAAGTGGCTCTGTGGTCAAGTGGTAGAGCGCTAGCCTTGAGCTGAAGAACTGAGGGACAGCACCTGGCCCATAGTTCAAGGTCCAAGACCGACAAAAAAAAGAAGAGAAAAAAAAACGAGAAAATCACGTGGATGTAGACAATATGAGAAATGAAATGAGAACACAGATTTTAAATGTTCACAAAAGTAATGCCAGGTAGAAAATTAAAGCATATTTAACTATGATTGATTAATAATATAAATTGCAGGCTTTATTTGTTGCTATTTTGTTTACAAAGGAGTTCCAGTTGTTCAGTTATCTGATTGAAATCGTATTTTACAGAATTCTCTATATTTTGACATGTATTTAATGCTATGGATTATTGGAAAACAGTAAAGTTATGAATAAAAGGGTAACTAAAGTTACTAAGAGAAAATTTCAATAGTAATTTGTGACAAAATGGATGGATTACAATTTTTTAAAATTTCTTAAGCATCAGTGTCAAATTTTTTCAAAGTACATTTTAGCTTTCTTTTCATGAAGATGCTTTAAAAATGTGACTCTCTTCAGATTCTTTTTCTATTAAGGAAATTCTGAACTGAGATTCATCCTAAAAAGGATGAATAAAAATAGATTAAATAATGATTAACAATTGTGCACCTTTGTTGAATAGTGAATACATTCACACTCATTGGACCAACACACACACACACACACACACACATACACACACACAAACACACACTGAATATTCATAGTTCTTTCATTCAAATTACTAGAACTTGGAAGAAATTAAAATGTCTTTCTTTATGTGAATAAACTTGCAGTTAACCCATGCACCAGAGGGAGATGGTTACCATCAAAAAAAGATTAAACTTCTCAAAGTGTTAAAGGCAGAGAAAAGCTATGCAGCTGTAGCTGCTATTATGGGATCAAAAAATCTACTGTTCACTACATAAAGAAAAATGAGAAGTATATTAGTACTCCTCCAATGATGACTTTTAAAAAGTCTGCAAAGAGAGTGGTCATGTGAAGATGGCATCTGCATTGGCCTTGTAGATAAATGACTGCAGGAAGAAGCTCTCACTGGATACCAGATGAAGGCCAAGAAACTTTATGATAGTTTTGCAGAAAGCATGGATGTTCACAATAGCACAAGGAGTTATGGGCCAAGAAAGACATTGCACCACCAGATGAAGCACCTGATTAAGTGGTGCTTTAGGAAGAGCTGTAATGCTCTTCTTGGCTGTGCAGTGCATTCGTATCATCAGCATCATCACCTTCATTGCCATCAGTACTGCACAGCTACATGATTCTTGATCTTTATCACTCAAGTTGTAATATACTTCACTGGTATAGAATTTTATATGTTGTTACAATTACATAGGTTTAAGAGTGTAGGAAGTATTTAACAGCAAATAAGTGTTTATAAAAGTGTTGGGAAAGTTCCTAAGAGAGTGGGAAATGTTTATAGAAGAGTAGGCTTTACAAAGCCTTACACACACACACACACACACACACACACACACACACTAAATAAAGGGGCTACTTTGAGGATTTTCACCTATCATGGAGGTCTCTGAAACATAACTCCTGTGATAGGTGAGGGGTCACTACACATCAACATTTGTTATATATTCTAAGTACAACTCAAAGTTAAATTTGTATCATTAAATATACTTCAAATTAGACAATAAATAATAAATCTAGTGAACCAATATCAGAAAAAGTATTAAGTATTACAAATCAAGTCCAAGAGAATCTGAAGCAAGATAATTTGCAAATCAAGTTGGAATCATAAAATGGAGCGTGGGGAGAGAGGGAAACAGGAAGACAGAGAGAGAAAAATTAACAACATAAGTACGAAATAAATCCACAATTGCTTTTTCCTGACAGTTGTGGAAGAATATTTTTCAAAAACTATTTATTTTAAAAAAAGCCTGTACCTAAATATAGAAAATGAACTATGGGAAATCTTTCAGGGTCCACAAATCAACAATAAGCTAAATTTGGAGTGGTAACCAAAATCATAAAGTGTGGCGGTCCAGAAGCATCAGTCATTACCAAGAAACACAGAATGCTAAGTCTAATGGATCCTTCAGAGAAGGAAAAGCAAAAGTCTTGAGTCCTGAAACTGGGGTTCTAGTGGCTGGAAATTTGAAAGAACTTTTAAGTACATACTAGCTATGATATGCCCAGAGCAAATGTGGTAGTGCACATCCAGAGTCACAGCACTTGGATTAGGAGGCAGGCTGACTATGCTAGTTGAAGGTCAGCCTGGAATTCTTTTATGTGCTCCAAACAGAGTGCCTGTATAGTCCCCAGTGAAAACCTAGGGTATTGTGTTGCTAATCACCCTGCCTGGTGCTCATACAGATTATTAAAACTATAGGAAACTTTTTGTGTGTTTTCTGCCTTAATAATGTAATGCCTCTGAATCTGATCCTATTTTTTGTGTATGTATACTTAGCAATAATTACTTGAATTTCTTTACATGGTTAAACAACTCCAGTGTATAAATGTGTCTGTCCAGTGTATAAATGTGGGCATCTCACCCTTGTCATTTTTTTCTTTTATTTCCTACCTGTGTTGTCACAGTTTGTTGCTAGATGAATTAAACATATCCTAAGCAACCTAGTTGAGAAAAAAATTGCAGGATTCCATTCTTGGATTTATCCAGGTTTCAGTCTATGCACCTCTTCCATCTTGCTGATTTTGAGTCATTTCATTGTGATAAGTCATAATCATTGTTCATGTTCTCAGAAGATTATGAAAGACTAGGTGTGTATCTAAGAATGCAGAAGTAGATGACATATTTAAAAAGTGTTAAGAAATAAGGGAATATTAATGAATAATATGAGACAGCAATAAACAAAATAAAATTGCTGATGGAGATTTAAAACATCTGCTTAGCAAATGGAAGTCACCATCACAGAATTCACTAGAAACAGACCCTTTAGCAAAGTTTCACATAGAACACATGTAAACAAAGTACATTAAAAGATAAATCTAAGGAAATGAAACCCTACATTTCAATAGTGTAGAGATGATGAAGAAGACAAGAACAAAGTTTATAAGTTTTTGAGTACATAATCAGGAAGCTATATATGTGTGATATCAGAACACACATACAATTCCTCTCTACAAGTGATAACTTGGCAGAAGGACATCTTAGCTGTGGCCTGTAGACCACAGAATCCTTGTCATATTAGAACAACTAACAGAAGGGATCATTCTCTACAAAGGACACTGGAAGATTATGGATATAGTGTCAAATTTGTGAAATGAAAGAGTCAGTCTAGAATTGTATAACTAGCTAAAGTTCCTTTCAAAAGTAAGTTGTTTAAAGCTGTGATGAACTAGTTCACCGTCTATCTCTTCTCACAAAGGATATTTCAAAAGTTTTCAAGACAAAACTTGTAATGAAGGAATTTTAGCAGCCATAAAGAAATGTGAAAAAATAACTATAAATTCAGAAACAGAGCTAAGTAAATATTGAAGCCATAAAATGTCAATAATTAATTTGTATTTTAGAAAGCTAAAGGTAATGTATAATAAGTAAAAGAATTTGGGAAACATTTTAGCATTTTCTGAACAAACTATCAGCATCTGAAAATCCATTACATATATAAATAGTAATAATAATACTATATAGAAAAAGCCAATTTCATTTAAAATAGAAAGGAAATAGTTAAGGTAAGTTTTCTAATGAAATGGATTTCTTTTTTATTATTTAAAAATGTTATGAAAAGAAACTGAGAATGCATAAACAAATGGAATAGTATAATATGTTCATTTACAGGGACACCTAATAAATTAAACATAACAATAACACAGAGACAGAATTGGGGTTTCAAAGTAATATTAATAAACATAAAATGAAGGTTTATTTTTGTTTTTATAAAGTAAGTACAAACTGAAAAGTTGGCTCTTTATTTGTCATCAATTAACTTGGACACTATCAGGATTAATCAATGAAATATTGCTTATATAATATAAATAAAGTTTAATACACAAATAAACAAATGAATAAAATACAGATATCTTCAATATTATACAGAAAATTGTATGGTTAACAAAGGATCATTAAGGCCAGTGGCATAAATTAAATCCTTTTCTATCAAGAAGCATAGATTTATTATTTATTTTGTAATATAATGAAAAAACCCTGGATCTTCATCACATAAACAGAAATTCCAGAATTCTAGGAAATCATTAATTTAAAATCTTTATAGTAAGATTACTCATCCCTGAAAAATCATAATCCATGAACCAAAACATTTTAAATTAAAATTAAGAAAGTAATACTTGCAACATTAATGAATTTTGCACAATTAGCATACTGAATAATTGCTAAGGGAAATTGATGAGGTAAAAACATCAGCAAACTTATAAACAGTCAAATCTTTGAATATGAATATTATAATAATAATACAAATGAATGATTTATAAACATATGAAATAAACACCAAATTCACAAATAAGTAGAAGAATGAAAATTAAAATAGAATGTAATTTTTTTTTTTGGTGATTACAATTCTTTTTTTTATAGTGAAAATACTGTACTGCGGGGTTACAATCACATGAGCAAGGTAATGACTACATTTCTTTTTTTTTTCTTTTTTTTTTACATTTTTTTTATAAATTTTATTTTATTTTATTTGTGAACATACTGTACAGAGGGGTTACAATTGCATGGGCAGGATAATGCGTACATTTCTTACCAAGCATTGCAGCCTCCTCCTTTGTTTACCCTTCCCATCCCTTCCCAGCCTCCCCCCCCCCCCCATCCCCCCCCCCCCCCCCCCCCCCCCCCCCCCCCCCCCCCGCGCACCGCCGCCCCCGCACCGACGTTGTAAAGCTCGTTTTGGACATGACAACTTGTACTTCTCATTGTTGCATCAGATCATCAGAAAATTAAAATAGAATGTAATTTTAAATTTACCAATTTTGCTAAAATTTAAGTTCTATACACTACAGGAAACAGTGTGGAACCAAGTTTTCATATGCTGCTTATAAAAAGAAATGAAATTAATTATGCTACTTTGTTCAAGTTTAAAGATTTTCAAGTACTCTAAGGGGCATACACTGTTCATCAATAAAATTAATTGTCCAAAAGTTTACTTGCAGAACAATAGGTGATATGATACAGATATACTGCAATGAAATAGGTATGCAAAATATGAAAGACAAGTAAAATAAAATTGTATCACTTTATATATAATAGAGAAGACGATATTGAATAACAAGTAAGCATAATATGTTTTAATATTATGTATATAAAAAGTTCAAAAATCATAGAAATGTGAAGCTTTAGACACACATAGGAAAACATTTATGAAATTGAGAATCTTACTTATATTGTGCTGTATGGGAAATGAGGCCATTCATGACAGATTCATGTGAATGGTCAAGTTCACTGGTATTTTTTTTTTTGCCTACTTCACATGGTAATATGCATATGTAATGGGGATTGACACAAGTTTTGTACATTTTTAAATAGCAGATAATACATTACAAATACTATATTAACACCATATACAACATAAGATTATATGTCATAGAGAAACAATATACAATGAATATCATAAACAAATGAATATATGTGTGTTTGTGTGTGTATATAAGTTGCATGTATGTGTTTATATGTGAAAAGTAGGCAGCATGTATAATTTCAACACTAATATATCTTAATTTTATTACTTAAACTTTTTTGCATAAAATCATATATGTTACTTAAAGACAACTAAGATTTAAATATGTGGAACGTTATAAACATTTCATGGTTGATATCCAACATTTCCAATCTTTAAATTGAATCATCTTTTTATAGATCTTGAAAAGGTGACTAGAAAATTAATATATTTGAGAACACAAAAAAATTGAAACAGTTCCAATGAAGAACAAGATGGAGTCAGTTATAGGATTACTTTTTTTTAATTTAATTTAATTTTATTTGTGAACATACTGTACAGAGGCGTTACAATTACATGGACAGGATAATGCATACATTTCTTACCAAGCATTGCAGCCTCCTCCTTTGTTTACCCTACACATCCCTTTCCAGCCTCCCCACTCCCAATCCCAATCCCAATCCCAATCCTTCTCCCTCTTCCCCCCCCCTACCCGCACCAACATTATAAAGCTCATTTTGGACATGACAAATTGTACTTCTCATTGTTGCAACAGATCCACCTGTATCCTTAAAGGGCTTGTTTTTCCCCATCTCCTCCACAAGTTAAACTGACATCAAATATAGTGAAAGCAGGGGTTATACTGTGGGGGAGGGACATACAAAGCATCAAAGAAGTAATCTTATAAAGGCGTTAGAAACACATGCATTAAAGAAAAAAAACATTTTCATGCAGGCTTACATGCTGGTTTGAGTTACCTTCCTTCTGAGGTTTCTTATCAATAAAACATATTTCTACATATTTAGTTCTTTATACATGTGAACTCCTGGTCTGGCCCCATGAGTTAAGAAAGCAGAAAGCTTATACTCACAATTCTTACCTATCACACCTGCAGGGTATAAAATAAGCCCTTCTCTATCTTCAGACTGTGCTAGGATTGCTGCATACATACATACATACATATATCACATATATACATATAAGTATTATATATACACATATATGTATGCATATATGCATATATACATACATTTCATATGTGTTACCATGTATAACTTGTTTCACTTTCTACATTACAGTGATTTATTTTTAACATATTTGATTACAATCCCAATACAGTATAAAGGCATTCATTGTGTGTTTTCCCTTTCCAATCAAAGTACTTAGCAAAATTTAAATACCAAGTGAGGACACTCACAACACTTTACCATTGAGATTATTCTTTGAAATGCTATAGCAAGTGTTTTGTGAACACTACACATTGTGATTACTCATTAATTTCAAATATATTTTGAATGCATTTAATTGAATCTAACCATAGTTATTCAGTTCCTGTGTTCACAACAATTCTGCCCTGATTTAAGTCTCCTCCTAGTAAATTATTCACTTTAGTACCCCTTTAAGTAGTAGTATTCTGGCTTAAAGAATTAGTTTTCCTGACATTTCTTACCTATTATATATAATATATACATACATATCTTATAAATATACATATTTACATATATAAATATATATAATTCCATGTGTCTCACTGTGGTTGATTTCATTAATTGTATAATACCTTTTCTAAGATATTATTAATTTGATTAATTCTAAAGTAGCTTTTTCACTTTTAACATTTCTTTGAATTGTAATAATAAATTTAGCATTGGATTATATAGTTAAATAGACAACATCTTCATACTAAACTAACTGATTTTGATTCAACAAAATGAGATGTTCACATTTATTAAGGTATTCCAGGTATTTTTTTAAGCCTTATAAGAATATATCATTTTCTGAGCTCCAGGTTCAAATGATTGTAAAATGAAACTACTTGTATTTGAAATCATCTAATTCTGCTAGGTGCCTGTGGCTAAGGCTTGTAATGCTAGATACTTAGGAGACTGAGATCTGAGGATGAAAGTTTGAAGCTTGTCCAAGTACGAAGCGGAGCTGTGGCTCAAGTAGTAGAATACTAGCCTTGGGAAGGAAAAGCTCAGGGATATCACTCATGCCCTGAAATCAAACCTCAGTACTGGCGTGTGTGTGTGTGTGTGTGTGTGTGTGTGTGTGTGTGTGCAAACCAAAAACCACCAACAATATTATCATTATCTTATTTATTAGCCCAATCTTGTATGTTTTGAGTCCCGGTTCTTTGAATTGAATCAGGGTATTTAAACCACTACAAGAAGGCTGAGTGTACTTTTTGCAACTGGAAATTCGAGTCAAATTTTAAATTTTAAATTTAATGACACCATTTAGGATACTCATATTTCCAGTCCTTCGTTAACTTTCTGATAATTACAATCACTGTACCACAGGAGGCCCATCCATAATCCTTTTGTATGTATTTTCTTTATCAGACAAATTCTCACTAACTCTGCCTAAGACAGATTCAAAGAACAGACCTTGATGTTTCCACTTCCACAGCAGCTGTGAGCCATCACGCCCAGCTACATTTTCCCCTGCACTTTGTCTCAATTTTTGTCATTCCTAGGTTCTTGTCCTTCTTCCACACCCCTCCCACAAGTTTCCCCATTGCTGTTCTTTCATGACCCAAAAGGCTCTGGAAGTTCAAATGTATGAATGAGAGATGTTTGGAAAAGAATTCCACAAACACAAATACATATTTACTGTTCTAAGAACCACAATTAGAATTGGTAAGTCTATTTTTAAACCCACAAAATTCAAACTCCCTGATTAAGTTTCATAAATTCACTAATCACAAGCATCACATATCAATCACGAGCCCTCATTTTGTCTTCTTTTCCAGAGCAAAGACTCTATTATACCATTTTATGTGTTTCTGTTAATTTGTATCTTCAGACAAACTAAGAAAATACTGCTTTGGTTCAGTTATTTGGAGGCAGATCTCTAACTATTTGTAATGTCACAGCACCAAACAAATTCCCAATCACAAAGCAGCACTGGACCCCTGACCTCTATATAGTCCCCATTTTTCTCAATGTAGTTGCATCAGGATACATAAATAGCCTCTTGGATCCCTAGTAAAGACTGATTACTCATAAATAGTATCAAAGAAAGCTGGCTCTGAAAGTTTTTGTGTAGTCTCTGGATCATAGGCATTTTTTTAAATACAAAAGTATCACAAACTTCTAAAGGTAGCTCATGCTCATGTAAGCATTGATTCCCTTCAAATATTTTTTGCTTTAAGAATTCTCAGCTCATAAATACAAAGACAATTTTACATTTTATACTGTCATATCTGAAGTTAGTATTAGAAACAGCAATGATAGTGACAGAAAGACCCTCACCTCACTCGAACTCATTCTGTGAAATGGAAGCTTTCTTTCTTTAGAGTATTTCTTAAATGAATCTATAACAGTTTCCACACTCAGATTCTACACAGTGGATTGTGATACATTTCATTAATTTGAAAGTCTCTATTAGGTGGAACTCAGCTGAACCTTTAGTTTCAAATCAAATCAATTTGAATGTAATCAAGTTGGGAGTTTGATTTGACCTTGATGTCAAGGAGGATTTTTTTCAGATTGGTTGAGAAACTGTGCTTTCAAGAGCCAAATTTATTTTCAAGCTTTAAAAAACTATGCCTTTCCCTTAATTTAACTATTTCCCTCAAGTCAAGTTAATCAAATTCAGCAATATTCTTATTATATTAAATTGATAATTTCAACTGTCAGGTTGTGTTTTAAAACTTCAGTTCTAACTTGAAACCCTGAAATATTGGAGAACTTAGGAAAATGATCAAATAGAAAAAATATTTTTTGTTGAATAAAGTGAAAATGGATTTACAAAGAGAACTACAGCTTTTAGTATGTCTAGACAAAAAAATAGAATGTTACACAAAACAATAATTCGAATTTAGGACATAAATTCCCAAAGTCTTAGCATATATATATATATATATATACACATATATATATACACATATACATATACATGTATATACATATGCTGAGACTTATATATATATATGCTGAGACATATGCACATACATGTATATGTATATATATGCAAGGTCTCAGTTAAAAATATATACACATATAATTTGCTCAGTATATCATGAATCTTTCAATAGTCTTTAGAGATTTCAAGATTAAAAAAGTAGCCTTTCAAATGCAAAGTGAATCAAATTCAATATTTTTTCTTTATGGTATAAATATAACTGTTATTGTTGTTCATCTTTAGTCAAATCACGTTCATACATTCTATTTTTGTGAGGCAAATTGGAATCATAAATTATAGGTTTCCATCAAGAAAGTTCATGATTTGAATTAAAGTGGTAAAGAGTTAACATTGTTATATTATTTGTCTCAAATTTTTATAAGTAAGTCTTTACAAAAACACCTAATATTTTCTTGTTTACTCTTTCATATTTTTATTTTATTCATTACAATTCATTTGTGGGTTTACCTTTGGTGGTGTTGGGGTTTAAACTCAAGAACTTCATGCTTGCTAGGGAGGTGTTTTACTGCTTAAGTCACATCTTCAAGCTGTTTAAATTTAAGTTTTGAAATACTGTTTTGCTGTTTGGCTCTAGCCACAGGCACCTTGGCCAGTTTTTTTCTATGAAGATGTGGTCTAGCTAACTTATTTCTTGGGCTAGCCTGGAGCACCATATTCTCAATCTCATTTTTCCAGTTAGCTGGGAAAACAGATATGTCTTCTTATAAATATGCAATTCATTTGGATTATTTACCTATTTGACACTACTATGATAATTTATTGAAGTTCATATTATGCTAATTCTAATTAATTTTTCCTCTTCATTCAATACTATTTATATATGCAACTTACAGACACCTTATAATGACAATTTTTAGACACAGGAAGCTAAATCTGGGCCTTTAACTATCTAAACGTATGCTAACCCAGGCAGTAAGATGGATAACATTTTCATTTTAACATATATTAGTTAATTTTTCCTTCTTAAGCCATTTGATTGGATAGTATATATACCTATTTTTATTTATATTGGATAGTATATATACCTATTTTTTGTTTTAGTTTTATAAAATGGATTCATTTAAAAAATATATTCCTAATTCTTCTTATTAATTTGATACTCTGCTTATTATTCCACAGAATAACTTCTTATCTGCTTGTCATTCTCTTGTGTATTCATTGTCAAATCATGAATAGATAATATTTTCACTGGTTTATTGATCTACACTAATATCCTTTCAGTAAGAGAAGCCGAGCTTTGGGTGGAAAAAAACCAGTTCATGTGCTTATATTCCATGCATGCTAACAGAAAATAATGTGCATACTTTCTTGTAGCCATACCTTGTTTCTTACTTGTTTAGAAATGTTGCAACTCACTTTTTCTTCAGTGGAACATTCACTGAAGAATAAGCAAATTTTATTTTGACATATATAAATATATCAAATATGTATGATTTATATGTGTGCATGTATACCACAACTACACATTCAGACATGTGTATATATATAGGTATATTTATATGTATACTATATATATATATATATATATACCTATATTTAGGTATATATATTTGAAAGAATTTTTATATATCTGAGAGAAGGAGAAAGTTACTAAAATGACTCACAGAAGTCAATGAAAACTATTATACTAACATTATGGTTTATAATCTGGAAAGGTCACCAATTACAATCAATTAAGGGAAGAAGATAATAAGCAAAACACAAGAGACTTCTGAGTTACTACTGTAGTCTTCTCATGGTGTAAAGATGCACTATTCTTCCATCATTCATACATGATATCGCAGCAATCAAGGAAACTTACCAGAGCCCTAATAATCAGATTTTTATAGAGGTCAGTTAGACACACATTAGTGATTGGTTGCTACATTGTTGATCACAGTTTTCAGGACAACTGATACTATATATTCTTTTAAATTTGTTTATTATTTTAAAATATTTACTAAACAGAAGGGTTACAGTTACAAGGTTACAGTTACAATTATAAGTCAAGAAAAGAGTACATTTTCTTTTAGACAATGTCACCCTTCCCTTGCTCTCTCACAGTTTTGTTTTTTCATATGAATACTGTAGTTGAACTTATAAAACTTCAATAGATTATAGGAATGCATACAGTTATGTGTTCTAAAGATCCATGGTCAGAATAATTCCCTTAATATTTCTTTTTTTTAACAATATTATGAATTGTCAAAATTTAGAGCATTCCCAAGCTAGCAAGTGCTCTATCCCTGAGCTTCATCCACAGATATACCTCCCGTTCTTTCTCTGGAATAGCCAGCACCATTCCATATCACACTGTTAGTATCCATATAAGCACGTATTTAGGGACTCAAGATAAAGGTCCCATCATTTAACCTTTTGTACTAGGTTATTTTTATTTAATGCATCTTCTACCTTCTGAAAATTGGCCAGTATCTCTGACATAAAAAATAATCTGCTTATTTGGTATCATAGTTTTAGAGCATTTATCTATAAACATAGTAATATTATCATAATGCTTAAGCCTAACATTTGGAGAAACCATTGTAGGTAGTGATAATTTTAAGTAAATAATTAATCTGAACTATCAAGCCATAACAAATATTTTTTTTCATTATTAATAAGTTTTTTATTGCAAAAATATCGTACAGAAGGGTTACAATTACATTAGCTAGGTAATGAGCACATTTCTTTTTTGTTGTTGTTTTTTTGGTTTTTTTTGGTCGTGGGGTTTGAACTCTGGGCCTGGGCACTGTCCCTCAGCTCTTCAGCTCAAGGCAAGCACTCTACCACTTGAGCCACAGCACCAATTCCATGAACACATTTCTTATCAGCACTGTTGCCTCCTCCTTTGTTTCCCCTTCCCATACCTTTCCCCACTCCCCCACACCCTTCCCCCCACCCCGCAAAGTTGTAAAGTTCGTTTTTTGGCATAGTTCATTGTTGCAATGGGTCCACCTCTAGCCCTATTTAAGCAAATTGTTTTTTCCCTTCCCCTCCCCAAATTATACCAACATCAAATACAGTGAAAACAGGAGTTATACCATGGGGGAGGGACATACAAAGCAACAAAAAAAATCACCTTATAAATATGTTATACACATACCAAGAAAGAAAAACCACTTGAGTCCTTATCTTAGGGTTCCTTTCCCTAACATCAACTTATCTGACCGTTTCTATTTGTCTCAGACATATACTAGTAATTACAAATAAGGGAAACCATGGGACCTATGTTTCTTTGGGCCTGGCTTACTTCATTTAATATATATTTTTTCCAATTCTTTCCATTTCCTAACAAATGGGGCAATGTCTCTGATGGAGGCATACACTTCCATTGTGTATAAATACCACATTCTCTTGATCCATTCATCTACTGAGAGGCATCTGGGTTGGTTCCATATCTTAGCTATAGTAAATAATGCTGCAATAAAACTAAAGCTAGATCCTTATATATCACCCTGCATCAGAATCAAGTCCAAATGGATCAAAGACCTTGGAGTCAAAGCAGGCACCCTGAAAACATTACATAATGGAATAGGAGAAACCCTAGGTCTCCTTGGCACAGGTCTAAATTTTCTTAATAGAGACCCAGAAACACAACAAATCAAAGAAAAGTTGGACAAATGTGATTGCATGAAATTTCAGAGCTTCTGCATGGCAAAGGACATAGCTAGCAAGATCAATAGAAAGCTCACGGACTGGGAGAAGATCTTTACTAGACATACAACCGACAAGGGTTTCATATCTAAAATATACCTTGAACTCAAATATTAAATCCCCCAACAACAAATCCTTAGAAAAACAGCTGCCCAATAAATAAGTGAGCTAAAGACTTACAGAGAAACTTCTCTGAAGAGGAAATAAGAATGGCCAATAGACTCATGAAGAAATGCCAATCTCTCTAGCCATAAAAGACATCCAAATCAAAACAACACTGAGATACCACCTCACCCAAGTTCGAATGGCTATAATCAAGAACTCTAATAACAAAAGATGCTGGAGTGGATGTGACCAGAAGGGAACCCTACTGCATTGTTGGTGGGAGTGTAAACTTGTTCAACCACTTTGGAAAGTATTTTGGAGGTTCCTAAAAAGATTCACATAGAGCTCCCCTATGACTCAACAATCCCACTTTGGGGCATTTACCCAAATGATCACAAAAAAACCATATTAAAGCTACCAGTACAACTATGTTTATTAGAGCATTGTTTACCATAGCTAAGATATGGAACTAAGTATTTTCTTATATGTCTTTTAATACACCATTATCAAAGACCACAATACACTTATACTAAATGTATACTGAATTATTTAACATAGATATTAGCTTTTGGCTAATTAAATTCTGTTATTATTTTAACATAAACATTTTATATTGCTATTATGTCCTTAGGAGTCTTTAGGTCAATTTTTCAATACATTTGTTTATAAATATTAGTGTTATAATCTTATCAGTAATGCCAATCATTAATATCACACTACACCCTTGTAGGACTACAGATGTAAACTGAAAAATAACATATATACCTCATATGTTATATCTTGCTCTTTCAAGAGTCTAGTGTATGCAACAACAACATGCATGAGACACTATGTTGGAAATGATCTGCACAACTTAGGGAGAAAAATGAAGGAGGGACAAGAAATGTACTCCCTACCTTACTTATGTAAATCTAATCTCTCTGTACATCACTATGACTATAAAATTAAAATAAAAAAGAATCTAGCTTAATTGATATAAAATTGTATTTTGTTAAGACATCTTTTGAGGCTTACTTAATATTGGAGTCATCTCATTGCATAACTCATATATTAAAACCTAAGCTGCCTTTCCTTGTTTCTCTGTTTATAGTAAAACATTTTATTGGAAGGGGGGCAGTCCTGGGGCAGTCAAGGTCTGGGCACTGTCCCTGTAATTCTTTACTCAAGGATAGCACTTGAGTAAAGTGCTATCAGCTTTTTGGTAATTAGTTGGAAATAACAGTTTGCTGGGCTTTGCTGCTTGGTTTGGCTTCCAACTGCACCCTTAGATCTTAGCTTCCTAAGTAGCTATGATTACAGGCATGCAGTACCAGCACCCGGCCTACCCTACCAGCACCAGCCTAACCCAAACATGTTTAACTTCAGTAGGTATATCTGTATTATCTACTGTGCAGGCTCCGAGTTCCAGCAAGAATGAGTAATTTAGCAAATATCTCCTCCAGAGTTCATGGCTATTATTAATATGGGATAAAATTACATAAATTAAGTTTATTTGAATTACAATATTAATCTTATTGATCAGGAGGCAATACAGGGACATTCACTGTATACATGATTTTATCAGAAAGTATTAATGTGAAGCCCAATCTATCAAGCCATTAGGAATTCTTATATAAAAAAATCTTCAGAATTCAATTCTTGATTCTTATTTCTAAAATTCATATTTGTTGCCACCTACCATTTAAAATTTCATAAAAATAGCCATGTTTTTATTCTTTCATATGTATGAAGAAGACACTACATGTGTTGTTGTTGCTGTAGTAGAATAAATAACATTTATAGAATTTATGCTATTATTTATCAAAAAAAACTTTCATTTGTACAATTTGCCATATTAAAAGGTATATATTCCTAGCATTTCCAGTTAGAGGATAGCAATACAAACATAATGCTGGGAAAAGTTGTGGAATCAGCTGCTTCTTTAAACTTGTGCAATCAGCATTAACAGATCCCTCTCAGATATTCCCAAAAGTCTCCAGATTTCTTAGAGTATAAAGACTTCCAGAAATTGTAATAGAACTTTTGCAGCAGAGGGTAGAGCAAAGGTAGAGCTAAGACTATGCTAAAACAATTTTCAAGAAAAATTCATAATATGTGCAATATATTCTGAGAAAAAATGCATAGAATAACAATTTTATGAAAATTGAGATAGAATTTCCATTCAAAAGCATATTTTGCTTCTTGAATTGCCAGTTCCTTGAGTCATTCAATCATTTTGTTCAGTTTTCCATCTCAGTATTTTATAATCCCAGCTTCTCTTTGTCTCCTGATAGTTATAAAATTGGTGTAATTCTTTCAGTCAATTCCGTGGGTCTATTAAGCTGTCCTTGCTTTTTAATTTTCTCAAGTCTATTAAAACCAAGCAAATTATGGACTAACCTCAATATTCTTGAATGGTAGGTTTTGGTTGAAGACATGTAAATCAATCCAGAAGGCAGCAATAGTATAACTTAATAAAACTATAATAGGGAAATGAATCCTAAGATATGCATTCAAATGTTTTTTTGTCTTTCATGCAATTGCCTCTAACACATTTATAAGATTATCTATGAGCTCTGCAGATAAGCCAGAACACAGGCATGGGGCTCTTCCAGGTAAGTTTTTAGGACACTAAGAAATACAGTTTGAACAACTATCTCGAAAAGCAACCCCCTTATGTTGGTAATAAGCATTATCATACCTCTAGAAATCATCAGATAGGTGCCGGATAGAATTCCTACAGAGCAGTACAGAGTAACCTTATATTTTTTTTACTGAATTTTAGATAATGATATACATAAATTAAATTTGTTGCTAATTCTCACACTTATAGTTCAGCTGATACATTTGCCTTCTTGTATGAAACAATGTAAATTTTGAAGAGCAGAGATTCTATCTTCTTATTAATAAAGGATAAAAAAATGAAACAATGAAATGAAGCCAGTTTTCACAATGACAGTTCTTCCACAGATCATTTTTCTCATGTATAATATCTGATCCTCATGATTATTCAGTAAAGGCTTATTTAACAATAACAATGAAGTAATTTGTATCATTTGTAGGAAAATGGATAGAACTGGTGATTTTCATGTCAAATGAAATAAACCAGATTCAGACAGGTCTCACATGTGAATATTTTCTCTTATTTGCAGAACCAATCCCGAAAAACTGCACACGAGTATAAAACAGGCACTATTTAGGTGGGAGGACCAGTGGGCCTGGGGAGGCAAAAAAAGGAGTTACATGAAGGTTAATATGCACTTTTAGAACATTTATGAAAATATAATTAGCAAATTCTGGAGAAGGTAAATGAGTAAGAAAGAATATCAGAGACAGCAAATTTGATGTTATGCATATATGAAAAACTACAGTGAAATCCTTTTGTACAACATATATATATATATATATATATATATATATATAAATGACTACAAAACAAGTGAGGAAATAAACAACTTTACAACAAAAGAAAATCTTACTTCAGTTGAATTTATCATATTAAAATTCCAGATGTTTCAGGACAAATTTTTATCAAAATGCAGAGTTGACAATTTCCTCAAACATTAGGTATAATGGAAGGACACTAAAATGAAACCTAATAAACTGCACATTTTTATAATGCTTTTATAAATATATTGAATAATCTTTAAGTAGTTATACAAAGGAGTTGCCATTCAGCAGAGAAGTTTATAAATACAATGGCTCTTGATTAATGTCACCCATTTAACATTCTCACCCACCCTTCCCAGCCCACCCATTCCCTCACTTTTCTTAAGTTTGAGGTTAAGTATTAATTTTTGACCATTTAACAAAGCAATTTATGTATACAATATATCTCAATCTGTATCATTCCTTTAACATCTTCACCTCCCCCACTGGACTCCAAATCTCATGTGAATTAATGCTTGTATTCAAAAGGGTTTAATTTTACAAGATGACATTAACTCACAAACACAGGCTGTTGCAAAACAATGCCACATGCTTAGCTTTTTCTACACATAGCCATTTCTCTTCTAACATATTGTGAGGCATCCAGGCCTGCTCTCACCAAGATAGCAGCACAGTGTTCTTGGATCTACTGAATTGTGAGCTCCATAAACCTGTTTTTGTTGATGTGTTGCTTTATACCCAACCTCAGGTATTTTTTTTTATGCCAACACAAATTAAGATGTACCAAGGCCTTGTTTTATTCATCTCATGCCTTTAATGGGATTTTTCTGCACACCCTTTCATAATTGTGGCAACTAGTGCATCTAATATTTGGATTTTACTTAAAAACTAAACATTTTTGCTACTTTGTCATATGGTAACAGAAATTGAATGGAAGTCTATAAAAAAGATGAGATGCTGCCCAGTGAAATAGTCAAGATCAGAGAGATTCACATGCTAATGTTGGCTTTGAAGGCAAATAAATTCATGTGAGGATGACCTGGCAGTAGTTTCTAGAAGCTGTAATTAGACTTCTGCTGATGGACAGAAACATTCTGAAAACTCTCTGAAGCACATTCTTTCCTCAAGCACTCCAGCTGACACTGCCTTCAGCATTAGAAGACAATGAGCAGGGGGCTCAGCAAGGCAGTTACTTCTGCCTTCACTCTGACAAAAGTGTGATGTTTTAAGGAACTCTATTTATCATTGTTTCTTATTGCAATACAGTGCAAAATGGAAGCATCTCACATCTGTCTGCATGTTAGCTAGAATTCTGTGTTAAATCAATGAAGAGAACATGGGTGGGGGAATGAAATGGAAACAAATTGCATCCTAAGCATTTGATCAGATTTCTCAGACCTCTGATATTATCAAGAGAATGAAGGATAAAGATATTGACACAGAGCTGGGAAGGTGGCTCAGTGGTAGAGCGCTTGCCTTGCATGCCTGAGGCCCTGGGTTCGATTCCTCAGCACCACATAAGCAAAAAGAAAAAAGC